>NC_081412.1:334325023-334657523 GCF_030272615.1 Cryptomeria japonica
TATTAATTAATCATGTGGTTAAATTCTGTTTAGGATTATATATATATATATATATATGTTTTCATATGAACTTGGCTAATCTTCATTTAATTTGTTGTTGATCAAATATAATGATAGCAATTGTAGGAATGAAATTATGATTTCTTAAATATTTTTGGATAATAAAATGTCAGTATCATTGTGCAAATTATTAGGAATAAATGAGTTATAATGATTTAAATTGTTGGTTATTAAAATTAACGTTGTTTTGAATTATTTGATGTATAGATGGTATTATGGTCTCGTTGTGTTTTACTATGATTGGATTCTTTTGTGTTGGCATTATGAGACCCTGTAATTGCTTTGATTCTTGTCTATTATTGTGGGGTACCCGATTATGTTATTAAATGCATCTAGGTTCCAGAGGCTAGGATAATGTTTGAGTTCCTATTTGCGTATGGTTTCTTATCGTCACTAAATGTAATGATATTGGTGTCCCGCATGACTTCTAAGTTAGTCAATCATTCTTTGTTGCATTAAAACTCCTTGTGTGAAATCTTATTCTAGCAAGTTAGTCAACCTTGCTATGGTAAAGGGGTCTAGACTCTTGTTGTGTTTGGGTGTCATAGACCTTGTGTTGAATTTGATTCCTAGGTGCAAGTCAAGGGGGAGTGGCTTTCATTGGGGGTTGGGACCCAAAGTGGTTGCCAAGGTAACTCAATGAGAGTTTTGTAATCAAGTGATAATTTAAAATAATGAACTGGGAAGGGTAGCTAGTTCACACTAACTAAGAAAAAAATGTTTCCTCTCTTATGATCGGGTGCTTGTTTAGGGATGAGGTAAGTAGAGAAGGGCCTGGAATGGATTCCATAAATCTTGTCCTTTTGAAAGGTTGGTGTGGTCCGCTAGTGTTTGTATGGGGGTCGGGGGTCAGGAGAGGTCACTAGGATAACCCAGGAAGGGGGCCTGGACCTAATGAAGACTCACCAGGGTATCTCATAACAACCTAGTGATGACACTCTTCCCTATTGCATACCTAGTGGTTCCTCTTAGTTTTGTCCTTTTGTGAATTTCTTGGGCCTCTGAAAGCTGGTTGATTTATTGTTGAGTTCCTGTGATTATAGCCCTGTGAGTCTCTTGTGACAATAGTTCTGTGAGCCTCGTGTGAGTCTTTTGTATCCTCTTGTATTTCTTTTCGTCTCTCAGGTCTGGCTAATACCTCCTAGCATGGGGGGTGGACCTGATGGTACCACATGATTGGTTTGAGTGCTACTCGCACCCATTGGGTTTTGGTTCATCCTACATCATGTTTGTGATGGCTCATGGGAAGATTGAAGACTTTCATTATGTACCAGATTCATGTATTCACTCCATTGTTTGTACTCATGGAGATTATATCCTTAGGGATATGTCCATGTGATGTAATCAATGATCCTATGTTTATTCTCATGGCAATGTATCATGCATCATGGTCCTTGTAAGACAGTGCTATCATATTTATGAGGTTTCACATGTCTTTGTATGTATGGTTATTGTTATCCTTGAGGACTATTGTTAGTTGATATTTGTATATCTTTATTTATCTTGTTGTATGGAGCTCATTGCATACATAAGATTTAACCTTTATGTGTGTGTGTGTGTGTGTGTGTGTGTGTGTGTGTGTGTGTGTGTGTGTGTGTGTGTGTGTGTGTGTGTGTGTGTGTGTGTGTGTGTGTGTGTGTGTGTGTGTGTGTGTGTGTGTGTGTGTAGTCTTAACAAATTTTAAATCAAAAAATATTAACAAAACTTCTTTTTTATTTCCATTCTAATTCATTTAGAATCATTCACAATTTATTTTTTCTAAAATTAGTTTACATTATAAAATCTTAAAACTTAAAAAAAACATCAATGAATCAATAAATTATCAATGGAACCTGAATCAATAACCACTTTACATACCTTCCCAAGTGATTTGTAAGTAGTCCTAAACAATTGTTTTCTTTGTGGAGGCTCTTGGGTTGTTGGCACTTTGATCAACATTCTTATTAACATAAAAGACTCACCTACCTCAAGGGCAACATGCTGAGAAGGTGAATTAACACTTTCATTATCTTCTTCTTGTACACTTTGAGTTCTTCTTTCGCCACCTTGGGAATTTGACCCATGTTTTTTGGGCACTTCCATGCAAGGTGTCCAAACTGATTACAATTGAAGCATCTGCCTGAGAATGTGTTTGACCCTCTCCCTTGACCTCCAGATGCCTCTACCATTTTATTACCTTTTTGTTCTTGTTGGCTACTTGATTCATCTTGTGACTTGGTGGATTGTCCTCTTCCCCCAAAAGAGCCTCTACCTCTGAATTTTTTATTCTTACCCCTATTTTGCTTGTCTTGCTCCCTCTTCAACTTGTCTTCAGCCTTGATTGCTAGCTTGTAGCACTCCTCCATCATTCTTGGTGTAGTAAGTCTTAGTTGATCTTGGATTTTATACCTCAAGACATTAAGGTATCTTTCCACCATCTCCTCTTCATCTTCTTCATGACTTGTCCTTATGCTTAGTTTTTAGAATTCCTCCATGTAGGCCTACACTTCCAACTCCTTTTGCTTGAGTTTTTGCAGCTTCTTGAACAACTGAATATTGTAGTCACTAAGAAGGAACTTCCCTTTCAGTTTTGCTACCATTATGTCCCAAGAAGTTATCTTAGGCTTCCCTTTCTTTCTCATCTCAACTTGCACAAAATTCCACCAAAGCAAGGCATGTCCTTTAAATATTGATTTTTCTATCTTCACCTTTTGATCTTCTTGCACATCCTCACATTCAAAGTGGTTGCCCATGGCTCCTATATAATCTAGGAGCTATTTTCCATCTAACTTACCTCCATACATGGGTAAATTTGCCTTGGTCTTATGACCATCACCCTTGACTGCTTTCAAAAGTCTAGCCATCATCTCTTCTTCAAGGTCCACTTGCTCGTCGAACCTTCCTTGGGGTTCTTCTTCTTCCCCTTGGTCACTCATATCTCTCATGACCTCATCCCTTCTCTGGTTGGTTTCTAAGGCTTCAATTCTTACAGCCATCCTTTCTTCCAACTCTCTCATTCCCCTTGCATGCTTTGACTTCAATTCACTAACCTCTCTTGCAATAGCACTCTTTGGAGGCATTGTGTCCTTGTCTACAACAACCAACTGATTCTTTAACCAAACTTATTTTTTTCCTATCAGAACCTAATGCTCTGATACCCTTTTGATGCAACAAAGGTGGAGTATGGTTCTAAACCAATCTCAATCACCACTTGTAGTGTCAAGCCTTTGTTGTTAAGGGAAATCTTTCTCCTAACTCACCTATTCAACCTTGGCACAAGGTAAGAAAAGGATGATAATTCAATGTTTTAGTCTTCTCTCACCCCTCAAACAATCAAAATATCCCAACCATGCTTAGGGTCTTCTTCTTGCACAATAGTGCAGCCACGGTGAGTACTCAAATTGTCCTTCCAAAATCACCATATGCTAACAGGGACTCCCAACTCATCTACAATATTGTCAAAGGCTTCTACCATGTGTTCATGGGGTGTTCAACCTAATTTAGTCACCCAAGAATTTTGGAGACACCTTTTATCATCTATACCCTATCTTGCTCCTAGTTTCTACTAGCCCTCCTTTTTAGGACTGGTGAAAAGTTCTCCTTGCTCAGCCACTTTCTTCACAAACTAAAACTTTATTTAGATACCATTTTAAAAGTCCTAAACAATATCTTGAAATGGCTATATGGTCTTTTGAGATATGTTAACCAAAAATGGGGTTTTCTCTCTGCACTAGGGGTCAATTAGCCCTCTTTTACAAAGCAACTACCAACAAATTGGGTTCCAAATTTTTCTTATCACCTTTTAGGGTCTTGGCACATCCTAAATTTTCATAATCCACCATTTCTTGACTTGGTTCATTCCTTTCATTTTCTATTCACACTACACACCTACTTATCTAGTCTAACACATAGGGATGTTAAGCTAGGGTTTAAACAAAACCCTTTCCAACTCCATCCTCTACTACAATCTCTAAAAAAACATCAAAAACAACATCAAAATCTTTCATTCCACCTAGTTTGGCCAGTTTGTACGATGGAATGGAGATTTATTTACATTTTGTACGCAAACCCTTATTTGCTAGGGTTTTCAGGCGGTCTTCAAGAAAACAAGGATTTCTTGCTTCTCCCGGAATGAAATCAAAACAAATTGGTGGCAAATTGATGCAGAGAATCCACACACTCAACCAAATAACAAATATCTTTCTCCCAAGTCACCTATCCACTTAGGTGATAACTCTTCACTCACTCACAAAACCCCTCACAAGGTTATTGAGCACTCACAAGGATTCCATACCCCAACAACACACCCATGCTTCTCAACACACCTCCAACCCTTCACATACACTCAACTAGGGCAATACAACATGATTAGACCCCAATCCAACTCCCCAACACTCATACACCCCTTGTAACCACTTGCTCAACACAAATCCCTTACTAGGACCCCAATCTCCACTCTCAACATGCAATTGATACTCACAAACACATATACCCCTTTTGACATTCCTATAAGGGTTTCCCAACATAAACCACTATAGCTCTTTACCCCCCTAACCACCCAAGAGGTCTCAACAACCTTTATTGCAGACTAACTATTTTTAGGACAATCATACTTGTGCAGGGACAATCAATGATTCTTGATTCATTACTAAATCCTTGGTATTCAAACAGTTGGATTTATTATGAAGGGCTTCTCCTCTTCCCTCTCTACCACCAAACCCATCAACAACTTACTCCCTCAATCTTGCAAAGGGCAAAAAATCAATGCATTGTAGGTTTGAGACAGTCTTAAGACTTTTGTGTGGATAGTCATAAACTCTCATGGATTAATTTGTTCATAGGGCTCCCAACCTTCAAGACAAGTGTGTGGCATACCAATACATCAATCCAATCCTTCATCGAATCTTGATGACCCTGCCCTTGTATTTTCTCCACTCAAACCCTCTCAATTCACTGTGTTCTCAGACTGAGACACTAAAATCAGTCATCTTGCCTTCAGTTTGCACGTGCCAACATTAGCATGGGATCCTACAACCAAAACAAAATACAAATACATGCTATGTTTGTAATAACCCACTCCACTCAACCCAAAAAATTTGTCTTTTTTTTTTATCACTTATTCTTAATAGTGTTTGATTCAATCGCATACTCAGGTACATCTATCCAAACGAGATAGGCATCCATCCAACCAGGATGGGCATCTAACCATACGGGTTAGGCATCTAACCATACGGGTTAGGCATCTATCCATACAGGACTAGGCATATAACCATATATCTAACCATACAGGTTAGGCATCTGTCCATATGGGACAAGAGGTTTCATCTATCCAATCCAGGATAGGCATCTACCCAAACGGGGTAGGCATCTATTCATAAGAATAGGATATGCTCTGGCCAGAGACTTTAGACTCATCGGGACCATTTGGGTCCTGAGCCATTCTCTAAAGACTACACTCCCCTACTAGGAGTGCACCGAGGTCGCCGTCCTTAGGAGTATAAAAATAATTACATAAACAAGCTTGAGTTCCGCCTTGGAATTCGGCCTAAAGCCTCGGGAAGTCAAGCGAATCCATACGGGATTCCTTCTGAGTATGCATTGAATTAATTTTAACCTTTCAATTAGTATTTGCACAATTTGGTTAAAAGACCAAGGAGCTTTGAGAACCAGCTACTCACCCAAAACCAAAACCAAAACCTAATCCCCATCCCCGAACGCCTGAGTACAAGGGACAACTTCATCCCTAGACTGCCTACATACCCGTTTCGGCATGAGATCAAGGCGTAAAGTATGTAGTTCTATTTTTTTAACTATGGTTTAATGTAAACTGTTTGATGGGTACACAACCCTTTCTAGGGTCAATGTCCCAGACAGTTTATCTGCGGTTGCTACCCACGATGGTAGCTCTATATCAAAAAGGCTCAAGGTGGCCTTATGCTTGTGGCCTAAAACAACTAAGTCCTATTTCCTATCATATGCGTCACCCTTGACCCATTATCATCCACCAAAATTCATCAAGATAAATAAATTCCAAAAATGTCACACACAACCAACCCAAATGGGGTTTTCCAAGGTTTAACTGAGCGGATGTAAATTTATTTAAGGTTTATCTTTTTAGATTATCAATCCAAAGGGGATTACCCGCCCCTTGGATTTTTAACTTCCAAATGACCCTTATTTCTCCCCGGTGTTTTATAGGGACAATGCCACAGACACCGTTGTTACAGCTTTATTAGGCGTTAAGTGCAATAGTTCAACATGATGACATTACCCGTAAGCGTGACCCAGAGGCACCATAGATACCGAACGCTACTAGTTTTTTTGTTTTAACTCCTCTTATTTAGTTGGCTAACTAGGAATTTAACTTTTAATTCATGAATCTTAAATGAAGCAACATACTGATACAAAAAAAGAAACTATTATATACAAGGAATTATGCTTGAAATTAAAAACTAAGGTATAAAGTTTTTACGTAATCGAAAAGAACATAAACAAATCAACTACTTGTAAAGAGTATTTTCTTTGAAGAAAAAAAAAACTATGATAATAATTTAAACTTAAACTAAAAGCATGAAAGTGTTAATTGCTTGGAAATTATGATACTTGAAAAGATAATTTATGAAAAAATGATTTGAATTACTTGCGAGATATAATTGTTTGGGAACAAAGACACTACACTTTATGCATAAATCCTAACACTTGAAAGGCACTAAATTGCTTGAAAGAAAATTAAATGATTAAATAGAAGGAATTTGGAAATGAGTTTGACACCTACTTGTTTGAAGGGAAGAACTATAAGCCCATCTAATTCTTCTTTTTGAAGTAACATAATGTTTTTATCTTTAATTATCTTCTACAAATAATAACCTTACTTTGAATTTGAAACATAATACTTGAAAGATACTAATTTTCTTGAAACTCAATTTGCTTGATAATGATGAGGATCCAATAATCTAGGACAATTGATTCTAACTTTATTTCGTCTTTAAAAAGAATATGATTACTTGATTTGAGGTTCACAAGATAAGTCAAGTCTTATGTTAAAACGATTTCAGATTTGGTAAAAGTATTTGGTTTTCAAATAAAGTTTACCTTGAATCCTAATTAATATTATGTTCTTACAAAATAGAATATATTATTAAATTTAATGTTAATAAATTCATCTATACTAGTTGCTTTCCAATATTAATATAATCTCGCCCTTTACTAGTCTTATATGCCTTTGACTATTCATAGATTGATTATCCTCAAATGCCTTGCATACTCTATATGAGGAAATCCTTAACTAACACTACTTCATATTTCTTGAAACACACAAATGGGGTAATTCTGAATCCAAGCACAAATTACTTGAGAGGTAAATTCTTTTAACTTTTTAATACTTACACTAATTTGAAGTATAAAAAATTTTGTTTAATGTCTATTAAATAACTTAAATATTTGGTATGAATGAGGGGATCTATTTACTACCAGAATTAATTTGAAGTTGACTAGTGATAATTGATAAAAAAAAAAAAGATCCAATAATATGGAATAAGTGTAAGGAGATAATGCTTGAGAATTAACTAAGATTCTAATCTTATGAAAGAAATACTTGCTTGAGAGTGAAAACATAAAGAAACTTCTAGGGGATTATTATTTCTTAAGGGAGTAAGACTATTAAATCAATCCTTTGAAATCGAACAAGTATTCAACTACATGTCTAACCAACATAATTTCATTTTACTCAAAAAGTGTAAATTGTTTCTGGGGGGACACATAATTACATGGTAGAGAAAATCTCTTCTATAAATTGAACTAAGTGAAGGAACCCAAAGGTTTGAGATGACTGAGTGTCACAAAGTAATTCCTCTTGGAGACGAACCACTACTAGGTTTTTTTTTTCTTGCTAACTTGAGCAAAAGTGTTACCCATTTTAAATAAGGAATAAGTTTTCCAATGCACTCATCATTTCCATCATTGAAGCAGGAGGCTAAGATTCCCATTATAAGTTCAATTCGAATTGGAATATTAGCTTAATGTTCTACTTGTTGAAAGGAATAATTACGATCTTAATACTCTTAAAATATTCCCGTTTATATTTATTGGTCAATGAGTGTAAGTAACTTAACCTATAATAAAGATAATGTTGATTGAGAAAATAATTAGTACTTGCTTAAGAATTAACCTTAATTTCCCTTTTAAAATAATAACCCCCAAGGTACCAATTACGCTCTAATAACTTGAAGGAAAGAGAAAATAAATTAATTATTTGGATTGCTTAAAATATAAAGTTATTTCAACTATTTGATTTGTCTTAATTACAACTTCAAAAAAAAATTTAAAAATAGAAAAAGATAATTAATATCCTAATAAAATTTAATTATATCTATTTAACACATAAATAAATAAATAAATTAATTAATTAATTTTAATATTTAATACAGTAATATTAAGCAAATTTTAAATAAACTTTAAACAAAATTTAAATTTAACTGATCGTATAAAAATATAGAGAGATGAATATGAATATGTTTGTAAAAATACAAGAAGACGGATATATTTTCAAAATATACAAAGATGAATATATTTCC
The DNA here is from genome assembly GCF_030272615.1 of Cryptomeria japonica. NCBI lineage: Eukaryota > Viridiplantae > Streptophyta > Pinopsida > Cupressales > Cupressaceae > Cryptomeria > Cryptomeria japonica. The sequence continues at coordinate 334,333,636 of NC_081412.1, forward strand.
AAAATACAGAGAGATGATTTATTTCGAAAATACACAGAGATGAATTCATTTTCCAAAACACATAGAGATGAATTTATTTCCAAAATATATAGAGATGAATTTATATTCCAAAATACATAGAGATTATTTTATTTTCCAAAATATATTTTCACTCTTAAAAAATCTGATTTTTTGAGAAAAAAAGAAAACAGCAAGGAGGAGGATTTCTAAAATCAAAATAAATATGACAATATTTATATTTTGAAAGAAAAAAATATACAGAGATGAATATATTTCCAAATTACACAAGATGAGTTTATTTCCAAAATACATAGAAGTGAGTTTATTTTACTAAATATATTTCCACTCTTAAAAATCTGATTTTTTGAAATGAAAAAAAAAAAAAAAAACAGTGAGGAGGATTTCTAAAAATAAAAATAAAATCAAATGACAATATTTATATTTTGAAAGAAAAAAAATATACAAGACGAATATATTTCCAGATTACAGAGATGAGTTTATTTCCAAAATACACAGAAATGAATTTATTTTACAAAATATATTTCGACCCTTAAAAATCTGATTTTTTGAAAAAAAGAAAAGAGTGAGGAGGATTTCTAAAAATAAAAAATCAAATCAAATGACAATATTTATATTTGAAAGAAAGAAAAAATACACAGAGATGAATATATTTCCAGATTACACAGAAATGAGTTTATTTCCAAAATACACAGAAATGAATTTATTTTACAAAATATATTTCCACCCTTAAAAATCTAATTTTTTTTGGAAAAAAAGAAAATAGTGAGGAGGATTTCTAAAATATAAATATAAATAAAATCAAATGATAATATTTATATTTTGAAAGGAATCTATTAACAATTTTATTTCCTACATGCAATCAAAAAACTGAATAGAATTAAAGTAAAAGATTTCTTTGGATGGAAAAGAAAATTTATTATGTGAATTGGAATTAATCTACCAAGCAAATCTGAAAGAGACAAAACGAGATTTCTTTTGAAAATATAAAATTTCATATATGCAAAAATCTGGAAAAAAAGAAGAGGAGGAGATTTCTTTTGAGGGAAAAATAAAGCAAGAGAATTAGCAAGAGGGAAACCTGGATTCGAAAGAAGGATCTTGATGCTGAATCTTCACGTATCTCAGCTAACCTTATTTGATCCATGCCTTGCAGCCTAGTGGAGATCTTCCACAAGCTTCCTAAAATCCTGCAATATCTCTACGAATTTCTCCTACCACTAATATGATATTGAAACTAAAAAAAATTCCAAGATTATTCTATCACAAGAAAAAAAATATATTCCCTTTTTTTTTTTCAAAAGTTTAGCATACATTATATAGAAAAGGTGCACCATTTCCACTATCGAAAGCATTAATTGAAATTAGAGATTCTTTTCCAAAATTGTCTTCATACAAAATTGATTGATAGGATAGTGGGGGTTACATGCATATTAAATTTGAATTTGAAATTCTTTCATGCAAGATTTATTCCTTAAAACTTGTCATAGTAGCGGTTGCATTTGACCATGCATTTAAAATCTAAATTCAAAATTTGCTTCTAGAATCTTCTCATTTTCTCCTATGACATGTGCTTGATTAATATGTTGAATAAATAAATTTATGTCCTTATGAGTGAGTCACCACTTATTAATTCTTCTTTTAAAATAAATTTCGCCCTTATTCAATTTCCATCAAGAAATATAAACTTCCAAATAGGTTTACGACCTCGAGAGTGTGTCACCACTATTTAATTATTATTTTTATTTAAAATAGCTTCACCCCCATTCTATTTATCATTTACTAACATTAATCATGAAATTCAAAACAATAATAATAAGCAGTAGTGATAACAACAACAACAACAACAACAACAACAACAACAACAACAACAATAATAATAATAATAATAAGGTCCAAAAAGAGGGTTGTGACAATGTTCCTCCATTCCACCAAGTATTATCCTTTGTTCATTGTGGAATGGAGGTTTATTACATTTTACAGTGTCATTGTTTACCCTACCTAGGGTTTTAACAGTTCTTACAAAAATACTATATCTCTTTCAAAATACAATCAAAATGAATGAAACAAAAACCAAAATGGAGAGGATTCAATCCTAATTCATCTACAATGAGTCTCCAATACAAATGAATCAGTTTTCACAAAGAAAAGTAATAGGGATCACACCGTCACGTTGAAAATACTCAGGAAATGCAGAAAACTCAAAACTTTTATTGATTTTCTTGATACATACATGGCATCCAACCTCTTCATGGCTCGAAAATAGGCCTATTTAAAGGTTCTCCATGCCTCCTCAACAGTTAAAACCAATTTGAACTTGTTTTTACAAACTAACACCTAATCACCCACATAAATACAAAAGTTGCTTTGACAACTTTGACAACATTTAGCAACTTTGTCAAAATTTGATACTAGACTCAACCTAAAAACTCCATGACACAAAACTCATTTAAATAGGTCCAAATAGATCTAAAAGTCCCTTACATATCATTAAACATCATATTTGACCTATTGAGACATATTTGCATTATAGTGACAATTTTTGACAATTTTTGGCAATGTGACCCTAATAAGACTCAACACAACTCTTGATGGTCTCAATGACCTTACATCAAATATGGTCTTTCAAGACCTTATTCATGACAAAACACATGAAATTATCACCAATTTTGGCCTCATGGTGGCCACTTTGTGCTAGGTGCTACTGCACCACAAATCATAGTAGACTCAAAGGCCCTTCACATACACTTGGTTTCGCGAGCTTATAATACCTGTACGGACCCATACAACATCAAAAAGTGCAGCAAAACATTGAAAATTTGTAGAAAAAATAGAGTGTTTTATTGTTTTGTCCTTCAAAATGTCTCAAACCACCATCAACAACCATGCCTCGACCAATGTGAGGCTTTTTTAAACATGTAATTGGCCTAAATCCCAATGGCCACAACAAATTTTAAACAAAATGACCGTTCAACTTCCAAAATTGAAAAGTTGCTAAGCAATTTTTCAACTTTTCAACAATTTTTGCAAATTTCCACTAAATGACCCTACAAGAACTAATACATGCAAAAATGGTCTCAACATGACCTTATTACATCAAATGAACACAAAACATGACCTTAGACTCCTATATACAAACTTTGACCAATTTTGACCTTGTACTCATGCACCAAATTGATTCCTACATCAAGTGACTTACTCCACATATAATAGTCGAAACACATGAAAAAAATCCAATCGACTAGAACATCATATGAACTATAAATCATGATACATGTGTGTAGATATATGTATACATATACATGTATATATGTACATGTATATACATATATATATACATATATGTATGTATATCTATATATATATATATATATAACTACACGGGATGCCGAAACAGGACTTCTTATAACGAATCCGGAACAACATTTATAGGGACAGCAAGGGATGTAAGAACAAGAGCACATGCCGGAACTTTACTTCTGGGATCACATGCTAATATTGGAACATTGCCTCTAGGAACAGTAAGGGATGTAGGAACACCACACAGGAATGTTGGAATACTGGCAGATGTTGGAACACAGGGAATGCTGGAACATAACCTCACTCAAATCCACATCATTAGTAGTAAAAACATGGAATGCCGGAACATAAGCTTCACATAACAAGTAGGAACACTCGCTTACATTGCTTCTAGGAACTATAGCTGATGCCGGAATTCAACTTCTTGGAACAGATCCAAATACCGGAGTGAAACTATAGACCCCCGGATAGCCGAAGCATTGTTGGCCCGGCCGAAGCATTGTTGTTAGGATCAAGAAATCCTCCTCCAGGTTAGGCAGTGCCGTTCTCCAGGTCGGCATAAAGAAAGTTAGGTCTAGTGAGGAGAAAGAAAGTTAGCTCATACAGGCTATATGGATCAGATCGAGAAAGCTCTAGTTATACGGGTTGGCACAACTTCGGAATGTTAGCAGGTCTATCTTGAACTGGGTAAGGTCATTGGGTGGATTCTTCCACTAGCTTTGCTTTTGGTCCAACGTGTGCTTCACCCGGATAGAAATATGTTGGCTATTGGTACTGGTGCTCATTCACCAGTACAAGGTAAGCTCCAGGATATGGCTCTCGAAAGTAAATCTACACCTGGTAGCTTTGGATCTTTACCCCGGACTAGCTTCACCCGGATAGAAATATGTTGGCTATTGGTACTGGTGCTCATTCACCAGTACAAGGTAAGCTCCAGGATATGGCTCTCGAAAGTAAATCTACACCTGGTAGCTTTGGATCTTTACCCCGGACTAGCTCCCCACCCCCCCACCCTGCTATCTAACCTACGTGTGCTTTCTACCCTTGCCTCTGCGGCATAAACCTATGCTACTGCTGTTAGATTCGGATCTTATTAAAGGTAAACAACGGGCTCTATTGCCCTAGCTACAGACCCTCTCCTTCTAAAGCCAATTGAATTACCTACTGTTGGATTAACTACTGAATCTATTGTTGCTAACTTTGCCTCTGCCCCTGTGACTATTGCTGATGGTGGTTAATCAACAATGAAAGCATAGTATGAAAGTGGGACTGGCGAACTTCCCCCCTCTCCAGCAACCGTGGGTTCGAGATTGTAGCACTCTCCACGCGGGTCTTGAGAGTTTTGCATTTATCTGTCAAAATGTGTCCCCTTCTACTGATCTGGGGTTACGTTCGATGGAGATTGATACCGCTTCCGAACGTTCTCATAACTGTATCTAAGATAAATATCTAGGTCTCGGCTTTCGCTCTAAAGAGCCGCCCTGTTGCTGTTCTACACCCTCCGATAAATCTAACTATATCCTCCCACCCACCCCAATGTGGCTAACCTAAAGTGCTTGCCTGTTTTTGACACATGGATGGAGAAGCAATACAGATACACCATAAGCAAAGACAGGGTTTTCGGGGGTAGAGAAAGGAATAGTTCCAGGTCCAGATCCGGATTAAGCCGTTTACTCAGCATCATAGATAGAGGCATAGATGGGAGTAGAAGCAACGGTAAAGGCTCTCAGGAGCAGAGCCAAGAGCTAGGATAAGGGTACCAGTAGCTAAGGTATAGGCTGAGTTCATTAGGCAGTAATGAAAGCTATTTGTTTAGTTTACCCTGCCGCAGTGGAATCTTTTTACCCCGTTTATTCAATTGATTCATATCCAGTTCTAGCTCAAGATCGAGCATGGGAATAAATAACATGGGGAACAATTGACATCTTGAGCAATACGGATGCGGACACGATGTCCCATCAGACTTATAGGTCAAAACACATCATACAATGCAAATACAACTATCACAATCAAGACTATCAATGAAAACACTGAAGTTGAAAAATTGATAAGCACTTATAAACAAACACAATCACAATCTATACATCTAATGCATAGTTATAAAACAATATCAAAATCAAGACATCTCAAGGTAGCAAACAAATGGACATTACACTAATACTATCTTGAATATCAGATATCGAAGTTGTGTTCATTCTAATACTATCTTGATCAAGGTATCAAAATTATATCAACTTTGACACTATCTTAGTCAGGGTATCATATTTGTGTCCACTTCCATACCATCTTTGGAGTAGCAGGGTTATGTCCACTCTAAAATCATCTCAATTGAGGTATCGAGCTTGTCCCTACTTTAATATCATCTTCAAGGTATTGGAGTTATGTCAACTTCAATACCATCTTGCTTGGGGTAGTGCCCAATCCTATACCATCTCATTCAAGGTATCAAATTTGTGTTGACTATGATATTGTCTAAATTGGGGTATTAAAGCTATACCACGTAGAATATGATTTCAGTCAAGGTATCAAAGTTGGCACATATCATCTTGGTCAAGCTATCATAATTGTGCTCGATCTAATAGCATCTTTAGGGTATAGAAGTTGTGTCCACTCTAATACTATCTTTGCGTATCAAAGTTGTATCCACTCTGATATCACCTCGATCATGGTTGAGGTATCAAAGTTGTACCCACCCTAATACTATCTTTGAGCTATTAGAGTTGTGTTCACTCCAATACCATCTCTCTTGGGGTATCAAAGTTGTTCCAACTCCAATACCATCTTGATCAAGGTATCAAAGTTATTCCCACTTTGGTATTGTCTTCAAGGCATCAAAGTTATGTCCACTTTGGTACTACCTCAATATATTGGAGTTTAATCAACTCTAATACCCTCTCTTAGTATGAAAGTCAAAGTGTCAATTAGAAGAGAAGTTTGATGTCTATCAAATCTATCAAAGTTGTAGGCAGTCTAATGCATGTTAGAGGTATCAAAGTTATATTAAGTCCAATACTCCATCAAGTATCAATAATAGGTGAAGTACAATAACTTGTCAAGGTATTCGAGATCATAGGAAAAGAGAGACCTCCAAAATAAAATAGGTTGGTTTTTCCAATAGATCTAACATAACCTCGTGGAATATGAAAGGTGGATTGGTAGAGATGGTTGAAGGTTGTTTCAATGCTTTTGAAATTCTCTCTCTCCCATGCCTCATTATCCATGTCAATCTGAGTGCCTTATCCCAAAGTAAAGTCTTTTTCTTATGTCCTCTTGTTGTTGTGTTGGTGTACATGAAAAATGTGTCATTATGGGTTGCATATGACACCTTGTGCATGTTAGCTTGTGTTATGTTTGTGTATTACCACTTGTGTTTTGTGAAGAAAATTGCTCGATTTCCTTAGTCCATTGATGTCCTAGTGTAAAATTTGGGGCATTACAAAAGACTTTAACTTCTTGCTTAAAAGCATACTCTAGAAGAGATAGATTTAAACACTTGAGTAGGGTACAGTTCTTTAGGTTTTCCATGAGAAGGGATTCCAAGAAGCTTGACTCACAATCAATCCTTATGTAATAGAGATCCTCTTTCAATGTATTAGGGACAAGAGTATGATTTTGACCTTTGAATATTTTTGCACCTTTTTCTTCAACAATGACCATGTAAGATACATTTGTGATTTCTCTTGCACTTGATTTGATAAGTAATTATTTATTTGGAAATATCCATTATCTAACATTATAGGATTGAGAAAAGATGGGAAGGGTACAAAAAATCCCCATTTCCTTTCTACGAGTTAGTAGTACAAGAAGAGGGATGCTTTTTGAAAGTTTGTTGCTTCACAAACAACTCTATTCATAATTTCTTTCAAATCATTCAAAGAATCTTCTATAAGATCTTCATTACTCCAAATATTATCATAATGACTTTAATCCTTATTATATATTGTTAAGCAAGCTCAATATCTACTACTTTGTCAAAGTTTTTCCTCTGCTCCCATGGATTAGGATGCGTAATTGAATTGTTGATCTTGACCAATTATAAAAATATCTTTGAGGAATTTGGAAGGCTTATAATTCTCTAGCACTATAACCTTGTTAATCCTCATGGTAAATGGTTTTTGGAGTACTCTCTGGCAATCAATTACAAAATATGGGATCATTGTCCACTCCAAGAAAACAGGTGTCCAAGCTTGCCAAGTGGATGTTATACCTAGAGAGGATGTTGTCAATGTAGAGTCTATGTTGGAAATGTTAGAAACAAGAGTATGTGTTGTCATTGATGTCAAACTCATTGTCATGGGAGATTGTTTTTTGTTTGTATGGTGTTGTCATTAAAGTCACAATTGTGACAAAGGTGAAGAGGAAGTTGTCATTGTTCAGTTGTGTTTCTAGTATAGTTGTGGTCATTGTTGTCATATGTATGGTTCAGAAATGAACGTTCAGATGTTGTTATGGTGTTCGATAGTGATATTGAGTGAATATGTGGTATTTTTGAAAGGTGAAAGTAGTTGAAGCTGAAATATGCAGGAAATGGTATTTAAAGTCTTTATGGGAGAATGCTTCTCATTCCTCTGATTTTAAAGATCATGTCTTGCAACTCTAGATTTAATGTTTATGTTTTGTGGATGTTGCACCATTTTGTTTTCAAGTCTTCAACAATTCAAGTGTTGAAGTTGGTTGTTGTGGTTTGTTGACCGTGAGGTTGTCTCTTAGGACCAGTCTGAATAATGCTCCACAATGTTAGCTCAAGTGTTGTAGCTTGGAGGACATGTTCATATTGTTCATGCAGTGTTCCAATTCGAAATTCAAATGTTGGTTTGCTTCGCAAGTGAAGCTATGTAGTTATGTTGTTTGAAGATGTTTGTTGTGTTTGTCTTTTGGTTGACTCAGTTTATCTTTCTTGGATCACTCTTTTGGTTTTGATATACATTGGAGATTGAGTCAATATGTTGTTATGTGTCTTACCATAGCATGTTAAGATCCACATTGAATTATTTGTATTGGGTAATATATTTTAGGTCAACTAGTTAACATGCTTTACTATTTATCTACATGTTATGTTTGATGCCAACTTTGGAGGATGTGTTGGTGTGTGCGGTTTGTTGAAATCAACTTAGGAAGACATGATGTGTTGTATTTGAGTCATCTTTATCTTCTAGAGTGGATCACATTTAGTGTAGATTCTCTTGATGATTGACTTTGTGTAATTTATGTTTATTTTGTATGGATGTGTGAGTTGTGATGTTGATTGATTGAGGAAGGTGTAGAAGTATTTATGTGGAAGCAAAAGTGTAATATCAATTTGTAGTGTGTTTATGATCAGGATATCCTACTCAATTCAATTCATTTTTTCTTCTTTGTGTCTGCCAAAAGACAGTGAGTCATTTTGGTAGCTTGTGTAGATTTGTATCTTTCCCTAGGATTGTCCGTCTCAGTAATGCAAGTCCATTGTATTTTGAACTAAGGTTGTGTGCCTTAGCCTACAAACCCAAATCAAGAGCAATGAGCTTCCTTGGCCTTCTACCTAAAACATTGTATTCAATTATTCATATTGTGAGTGTGATTCTCACCGTGGTTTTTCCCATATCGGATTTTCCATGTAAAAATTTGGTGTTCATCTCTTTGGTATTTATTGTTTCATCTTTCATTAGTACTTATCTAATTAGAGTTAATTAATGTGCTTGTTATTGAAAATATTTAAAGGGCTTACTCAATACTGATCCACCCCCCTTCTCAATCTTGTGGTGTGTTCAACAAATGGTATCACAACAATGTTCCTCTAAGATAAGCTTAACCGTTTGAGGGAGGTCTAGGATGGTGGAGGAGAATAGTTACAAAGTACTAAAGTTTGATGGCACAAATTATTTCTTTAGGAAGGCACAAATGTAATATCATTTGAATTCTCTGTCGATTGGAATATGGGATATTGTTAAGACTTGTTATACTACTCCGACTGGTGGTCCTTCTACTCTGGATGAGATCAAGGCGCATGAGAATAATTCAAGGAAAGCAGTACAATTATCAGTAGTTTGACTAACTCAAAGTTCTTGAGGGTATTAGGCAAAAAAAAATTGAAATACGTTACGAAGGAGATCAGAAGATCAAGCAAGTCAAGATGCAAAATCTAAAGTATAAACTTGAGACTCTAAGTATGTCTTAAAATGAGAACATTGAAGGTTACCTACACTGAGTGAATGAGGTATTAAGTTCAATCAAAGGTATTGGCAAAAAATTAGAAGAAAATGAAGTTGTGAGAAAAGTAATGAGGACACTTACCTAGATCTTATAAACCTAAGTTGTATGCTATTGAAGAGAGTCATGACATGGATACATATACCTTGGATCAGTGCTATGGATCGCTCTCTACCTTTGAGATATCATAGTTTAAAGATCAACACAATGTTAAGAAGGAAGTTGAATTCAAAGCTACCAAGAAGATTGAAGATTTACTTGAAACAAGCAATGATCTGGATGATGTGAAAGCAAACTTTGTGAGAAGACTAAAAAAGGATTCGGAAAATACAAAGATAAGTTGCCCTTCAAATGTTTAATTGTGGAAGAATTGGTCATTATGCTACTAGATGTATTTTCAAGGAAGATAACAATAAGAGATCTAATGATGATAACAAGAGAAAGGATAATTATAGAAGAGATGACAAAAATAAAATAATAGATGATAGAGACAAGCCTCGAAAGAAAATTTGTTCAATGGAGAACTATTCCTTTGGAGAAGATTGTGATGACTCCAATGATGAATTGTTATTTTTAGCCACGGAAGAAAAGGATAGTGAACAGTCTAGCACTCCGCAATGAAAAGAACAATGAAAAATCAATGACTGTGAAGACCACATTGCATACAAAAATGGAGCCTAAAACCTAGATAATTGATTCTTCATCCTCAAGTCATTTGATAGGTGACAAAAGGAAGTTCATAGACTTAAATATATGGTGAACCAATGAAGTTTGTTGGTGAGGAGGCTACACCTATTTGTGGTAAAAGAACAATATCCATTTATGGTAAGCATAAGACAGATGATATTTATTATGTTAAAGGTTTGCAAAACAATCTTTTGAGTGTGAGTAAGATGTGCAATAAAGGCTATGAGCTCATATTTCATAGGTCCCAATGTGAGATCAGAAAAGGGGGTTCTAAAAAGTTAGTTGTAGAAGGTATTAGAACAAATGGTAATGTTTATTACATAAAGGAAAAGAGAGGAAGTGGTTGTCCATTGTTGTAGAGCAGTGAAATGTTGGTTGTAAGCACAAAAAGATAGGACACAATAACCTTGACAATATGGTAAAGATCAGTTCTACTCAAGCTATAAGATATTTGCCAAATATTATCAAACTTACCAGTACAATGTGCAAGGAATGTCAGATGGGAAGCAAACAAGAAACAGATTCAATAACAAGGAATATTCCACTACAAAACCTTTGGATTTGATTCATACAGACCTATACGAACCTGCAAGGATGAGAACTAAATGGTGAAAGGTATTTTATATTGCTCATTGATGATTTCTCTAGAATGACATGGGTTGCCTTCTCAAAAGAGAAATCAGAAGCACTAGATAGATTTGAAGTGTTCAAATATATGGCTGAGAATCAAATAGAAGCTAAGATAAAATGTTTAAGGTCTGATAGAGGTGGATACTTTACGTCAAATGAACTTGATAGATTTTGTGAAGAGCATGCTATTAGAAGACAATTTTCTGAACCTGGGACTCCACAACAAAATAGAGTTGTAGAAAGAAAGAATATGACTATAGTTGAAATGTCTACAACTATGTTGAAAGATGCTAACCTGCCTAATGTTATTGAAAAGAAGTTGTGCATACTATTATATATATTCTTAATAGGGTACAAGTGGGAGAGAATCACACAAAGACACCTTATGAGCTATGGTATGGAAGATCACTTACCGTCAAATATTTCAGAATCCTTGCAAGTGCGTGCTACATTAGAAGAGATGAAGAGAATTTGGGAATTTTTTATGCAAGATTTGATGACATAATATTTTTGGAATACTCTACAAGAGTAAGACATATCGATGGTGCAACAAGAGGCTGAAAAAACTTGTGGAAAGTACAAATGTCATAGTAAGTCAAGAATGGAACCAGGTTGCACTGGAACCAAAGATTGAGATAGAAGACATCCTTAATACTGCATAAGAGAAGGATGTTCTGGGAGATAAAAAAGAATCAGATATAGAGGAAAAGGAACTTGAGCAAGCACCTAAGACACCTACAAAGTATGTGCAGAAGAATCATTCAGAAGATTAATCATTGGAGATAAAGACAAAGGAGTTCAGACAAGAAGAAGACTACTCAATGCTAGTGAACAAACATTTTTTCTTATCTAAGGTGGAGGTAAAGACCTTTGTGGAGGCCTTCAAAGATGATAGATGGATGAAGGCAGTGAAAGAAGAACTGGATTAGATAGAAAATAACCACACATACAGATAGACAAGAATGCAATAGGAATAAAGTGGGTACCTATGTCGATAGACAAGAATGTGATATGAATAAAGTGGGAAGAATCATTCAAAAGATCAATCATTGGAGATAAAGACAAAGGATTTCAAACAAGAAGAAGACTAGTCAATGCCAATGAACAAACATTTTTTTGTTTCTTATCTAAGGTGGAGGCAAAGACATTTGTGGAGGCCCTAAAAGATAACAGAAGGATGAAGGCAATGGAAGAAGAACTAGATCAGATAGAAAATAATCGCACATACCAATAGACAAGAATGTGATAGGAATAAAGTGGGTACCTATGTTGATAGACAACAATGTTGTTGCCGGGAATAATCATTATGTTATGTTGTTATATTATGTTTATGTTGTCGTCGATAATAATGAGTTACGACGGTCAGTTAGTTAGCCGACGGGTAGGTAGTTGGAGTCACAACGGTTGTGTCGCACCCCTTCGGGTATTATATATTGTGTACCTTTTCTTCGAAGTAGGAGCATGTTAGTCATGTCAGATGTAATGTTATAAGCACTTATTGTACATGGACTGTGGAATTAATATAGAGACTGATTATGAATAGAACATCTGATATACTTTGTCTAATATTTATGGCATTATTCTGCATTATGTTCTTTATGCCTTAAGTTATTCACCCGAGAGGGCAAACATTTGGCGTCGCTGCCTAGACGTACTCGGGAACGGAAGACACGGATGGCACATAGACACAATGGGCCTACCCGTTGGTGAAATAAACCCAGAGGCCGACGACAGCCGAACAGAACTTTACACAGGAGAAGACACGGCAACGCGAGAATTTTCAATTTTGCTCCAGGTAGCCATTCAGACCTACGTCCGACGAGAGGCGACGGAGGCAGGAATCCCACCAAGTGCCGTGTGGACAGTGCTGGAGGTTAGCCCGACAGTAAACCGATTGATGAACCACCTCCCCCGGTTGCTTGCACAGGCATCGCTGGCACAACAGGCCCGCCTGGAGGAGATTGCCCAGGAAGAGCGACAACAACAAATCCTGCAACGCTACGAAGAGAACAGCCGACGGGAAACGAAATGAGATGGCGCCAGGCCAGGAGGAAATTGAACCTTGTAATAATCCCGACACACTGCTGATATAAATTGTGGCCGAAAGGCAAAATAAAAATAAAAATAATAAAAGTTTTTTTGTGTACATGGCGTGTGTTTGCTGTGTATGGAAGTGACTTATGCCCAATAGCCTAAATAAGGACAAAAATAAAAAGATACAGAGCGACAAATGGGAAGTGGCACAAACCGCGTTGAATCTCAAACACCAGATAGAACGAAGGCATAGGCCAAGGCAGCTTGCCGAGGGACGACCGGCCGAGGGGTTGCCCGAAGGGAACCCAGGAGGTGTCACGGAGGTTGTGGAGGCAGAGATAGACGGAGAGAACTACACTGTCTACATTGTTGTAGGGCTGCCCGAAGGAGTCACGGAGGGTGCCGAAGGAGAACTCTACAGTTCGCCAGAATACCACCGTAGGGTAAGAAGCCGCGAAGAGTTGGTGGAACAAACAAGGCGAAGTCTAAACCTGATCGACGCTACCAGAGACTTGCTAAAGAATTTGTCCATTTCAGAGGACAACCGGAGGGAGACACCGGAAGGTGACAGTACGACCGAAGGTGCCGAGGGAGCACAAGGGTACCGTACGGGAGGCAATTTGTTTGGTTCAGTGTCAGCAACTTTTTTCGGAGGACCCACGAGTGGAGGTTCAGTTGCAGGAGGCGGAGGATCGCCAGGTACAAGCACACAAGGAATTAGAGGAGCGAGACCCAGCGGAGGGATGGCGAGTAAACAAAAATTGCCAAAGTTCACAGGGGAGGGCAAGGAAGACCCCTTATGGCACTGCTGTACATGTGAAACCATTTGGTCCGCCAACGGAGTAACAGACCAGGATGACTGGGTACAGCAGTTCCCAGCCACGTTACGAGGAGTTGCCATAGATTGGTACTCCGATGTGGACAGGCAAAAAGTGGCCACGTGGGCCAATCTACAGAAGGAATTCACGGGGGAGTTTCGGTTTCTCTGTGATGACAATGAAATTGTAACAGAGATATACAGTACCAAACAAGGTACCAGGGAGACAGTACGGGCATACAGTCGGAGGCTGAAAGAACTCTTGGGTAAAATGGAAAGCCAACCCGCAGATGGATTGAAGAAACAATGGTTCGTTGAAGGGTTGAAATCCTCCCTACGGAGGAAGATGAAAATTGTACCCCTGACGTCATATGACGACGCTTATAATAGGGCGATGGACCTGGAGAGCGAACACAAAACATCAAAGAAGAAGAAAAGTAATAAATCCTCATCCGAGGATGATGACTCTTCACAGGAAAGCAGCAGCGACGATGAGGCTGGCAAACGGGTGCAAGCACTCCAGAAAGACATGGAGCGAATGAGAAAAGAATTCAAAATAATGAGAAGCACTGGTCGGAATTAAGGGGACATATGGTGCACTAAGTGCAAAGAGGAAGGGCACACAAAGGGTACTTGCCAAAAGAAGGCATTCTGCGAGATTTGCCAAGTGATGGGACACTCCACCAAGGAGTGCCCATACAACATGAAAACCCGAAGTACGCAAATGAACCAGGTGTTGTTCACGGAGCAGGCCACAACATCCGCACCAGCGGGTACTAGTCAACATACTAACACAACGGCATCATCTGGAGGATACCGGGACAACAGACGCGGCGGCGGAAGGAATAGCAACAATACCAATAATGGAATCCATATCCAGTATGACGCCAAGGGCCGGCCAATTATCCAATGTAGGGCCTGTAATCAGTGGGGGCACTTCGCCCGTGATTGCACGAAGGAAGCCACCCCTCAGCACCTCTGTCGTTGGTGTGGGCCAGGCGACCATGAGGACGCAAATTGCCCGCAGGTAGGGGTTAATCTCTTCAACATTGAGAAGGCTGAGAAGACTGGTGAGAAAGAAGTACTGGCAATCACTCGCGCCTAGACGAAAAAAGCCACTTATCCCGACCCCCGTACGGAGAAGGAGAGATTACGGGAGGCAAAGGCCAATATTGAACGTGAGATGACGACTGAACGACGGGACAATGAGGTGGCGAGTACATCATCCCGTACAGAAGCAGAAAATAACATCATTGGGCAAATCTTGCAAATAGAGGTGCCGATAAAGGTAAAAGACCTTCTAGACTCTATGCCACAATTGAGGACTGCCATCCTCACCAATGTGCAAAGCACCGCATTATCGAGTACACCACAGGTAGGGGTTCCCGCCACCGCATCGTCGAGTGCACCACAGGTAGGGGTTCCCGCCACCGCATCGTCGAGTGCACCATAGGTAGGGGTTCCCGCCACCGCTTCGAAGAGTACACCACAGGTGGAGGTTTCCGTCAGCCCTTCGACTGACCCAATGTTACTAGCCGTGAGCAGTGGTAGACACCCAGCTGTGGTAGAAATGGGTATCTGTGGGACCATTCTGAAGGACACCATTGTGGACGGGGGATCTGGGGTGAATGTACTACCAGAAGAAACATGGAAGCGGCTAGGGAAGCCCACCCTATGTCCACCCACATTCAACCTGGTGGGAGCGGACCAACACGGCATTAAGCCACTCGGCCTGTTGATGGCCCAGCAAGTGACAATTGGTACGCAACCATTCTTGTTAGATTTCGTGGTTATTCCCTCGAAGAAGAAAGGCTATGACGCCATCCTGGGGAGAGCGTGGTTGATCAACGCGAGGGTAAACCACAACTGGAAGAAAAATACACTTTCCATGGAGAAGGGAGGGCGGAAATATACCATTGACCTACACACCCAAGATGTCGGCGAAGAGCTCGCCTCTTCAAACTCGGACTCAGAGGACTCTAATAAAGGGGAAGGGGGTCCCGATGAAAGCAAGGGCAAGAACGCGATGGAGCCGAACAGTGAAGGGGTGCTCGAATTGGAGGGATGTTCTGAAGATGAGGTATGCTCACTTAATGGGCTCTTCCACTGGCAAATAGAGGATTACGAAATGTTCCAAAGCTACAGGCTCGAAGTAGAGGAACCAGAGCAACCAACAGAGGTGTACCTGCCGGAATACAAAGAATATTGGAAGGGAGACGCCCCAAACCCTGGCGACGCAGATAATCCGAAGAGTGTTGGCAACGATTGGAACCCTGTATGGAAGACCGCAGTCTTCAAAATCTTTATTATTCTTCTTCTTATGTACGGGAAGGAGATCGTGGTCCCTGTAGAATTTGTGGGTCCAGGTCTTCCGATGGCCATTGAAAATAGACTTGCCACCAACTGGCCCAAATTGAAACCCTACCACGCGAAGCGCGCAGGGGACCCGAGAGGCCGGACGGACACCCGAGAGCCCGAAGGGGGACCCGAGAGGATGGAAGGGGACCTGAGAGGCCGGGCAGGCGACTCGAGAGGCACGGGACAAAAGGAGACTTTTGGGCGAGGAAAACCGAGAAGGATGAAGGGCGATCCCAAAGACAGGGGACCCGAGCCGAAGACTCTCTAGACAACTTAAAAAAAAAAAAACCCGTACGGTCGTATGAGACAGTTAACTGCACGGCAGGAAAAAATTTTGTGAAAAAAAAACACCACCGTACGGGGCCGTACGGCAGATGACCATACGGTTGGAAGAAAGAAAGAAAAACGTACGGTCGTATGACAGGCGACCGTACGATCAAAAATTTATTAAAAATGGAAAAAATTGCATGGTCGTACGACAGCGACCGTACGGTCAAAAAATTATATTAAAAAAAAAAAGAAAAAAAGAAAAACTATAAAAAAAGGAATGGACCATCGTACGGCGGTGACCACCGGGTGGTGGTAACACCGACGGTGACCACTATGCGGTGGGCCACTCCGGCGGTGGCAACACCGATGGCGACCACCATGCGGTGGGCCACCGGCGGTGGTAACACCGTACGGTGGATGCCATCGTGCAGTGGTCAACCGCACACCCAGCATAAATCCCCGCACAGTCGCACACAAAGCCGCACAGTTGCGCAGTCGTCATGGTCCATCGTACGGTGGAGGGGTGTAGGCCGCACGGGAAGGTGGCCACACGATCGAAGGTGCCAATGCTGTTGTTGACCGTACAGGGAGGTTGTATGGTCGGGGTGCCATCGAGGACATTACAGTGCCAAAAAAAAAAAAAAATACGACGATGGCCAGATTTAAAATGATTTGCTGGAGTTTGAAGCCAAGACACTGGAAATTCAGAGTGGAAAAGAAGGGTTTTTGGCATCTTAAAATATCACAGAAATGTAGTGCGCCATAGACTTTCGTATGGTTCTGAGGGTTGTAAATTGGTGTTGGCGGCAGGGGCGCTGCCCCTCGACCCCGCCCTGTACTGCGACAGGGAGCGCACCTGGGGCGCTGCCCCAGGACCCCGCGAGGGGCGCTACCCCTAGACCCCGCAGGGGCGTTGCCCCTCAACCCCGCTGGGGGCGTTGCCCCCAGACCCCCAGTTTATTTTTTGAGCTACAATACACTTTTTCGAGTTGGGCGAAGGGCATCTGAGAAGTCATGGTAAGTGTGGGTTGTTCCGTACGGTGAGAAAGAAGCCTGACGCTAAGCATTGGCGGGGAAGCCATAAGCCGTAGAGGGAGACGGATTTGGAGGTTGGGAACAAACAGAGTTTGTGGGAAGGCATTGCAGGTCCGCGCAGTTGTATGAAACTAGGGAGTTATTCAGTTCAGTTTTTGGCCTTTGGGGAGTGTGATGGAGGATTTGAGGTGTCTCCTAGCATTTGTGCCAGCGGATTGTGGCCACCTCCAGGCATGACTGGTACGCTTTGAGGAACTCGGAGTATGTCTCGACTGGACGTGAGGTTGCCTTGGTGGATGCACAAAGGGCTCGGGAGGAGCTGACCACCAGGTTGGAGGCAATAGTCGCGTGAGACTTAGTTCAGCGTACCCAGGAGTTGGATGCCGGGAGAGCAGCACGGGTGGCTATCGAGGACAAATTGGCTAGGGAGATAGTATCAATTAAGTAGCAGTTGGTGGAAGCTGAGACTGAAAAACGTGTTTTGCAGACAAGTTTGGGTTAGGCACAGGAGGACTGTGATGGCAAAGGAAGCAATATTGGTGAAATCCGCACTTGAGCATCGGATGGTAGCAGAAAAGGGTTTTCAGGCGAGGACGCAGCAAGTATATAAGATCTGGGCCCGACTGGCGTTAGTAGTTCCTGTCGTTCATCTCTATTTTGTATTAAGTCGTCGGAGTCGACTTCTTTTCTTGGGGGGGATGATGTTGCCGGGAATAATCATTATGTTATGTTGTTATATTATGTTTATGTTGTCGTCGGTAATAATGAGTTACGGCGGTCAGTTAGTTAGCCGACGGGTAGGTAGTTGGAGTCACGACGGTTGTGTCGCACCCCTTCGGGTATTATATATTGTGTACCTTTTCTTCGAAGTAGGAGCATGTTAGTCATGTCAGATGTAATGTTATAAGCACTTATTGTACATGGACTGTGGAATTAATATAGAGACTGATTATGAATAGAACATCTGATATACTTTGTCTGATATTTACGGCATTATTCTGCATTATGTTCTTTATGCCTTAAGTTATTCACCTGAGAGGGCAAACAAATGCGATATGAATAAAGTGGGCGTTTCGAAACAAGTTGAAAGAACATGGAGATGTCACAAGAAATAAGGCAAGACTAGTTTGTAAAGGTTATTCACAAGTTTAAGAGATAGACTTTGAGGAGACTTCTTCTCCGACAGCTAGGATGGAAGATATAAGAGTGTTTCTTGCATTCGTTGCCTACAAGAACTTAAAAGTATATCAGATGGATGTTAAGTCAACATTCTTGAATGAAGAACTTGAAGAAGAGGTTTACATTGAACATCTGGATGGGTTGCAATTGTCAAAAGATTCAAATATGGTCTACAGAATCAAGAAGGCATTTTATGGACTCAAGCAAGCTCCTAGAGCTTGGTATGCAAGGTTGGATAGATATTTGTTGCAACAGAACTTCAAGAAAGGTACCACAGATAGTAATCTATATTTCAAAGTTGAAAGTGGAAAACTATTGATAGTAGTTGTATATATTGATTATATCATTTTTGGAGATGGAGATGTTTGCAAGAAGTTTGTAGAAAAAATGCAAAAAGAATTTGAGATGTCAATAATTGGTACGTTGTCATTTTTCCTTGGTCTTCAAGTAACACAATCAAAAGATGGTATTTTCATTTCTCAAGTGAAGTACATCAAGAAGATGTTGAATAAGTTTGATATTGAAAAGTGTAAGTCAGTTGGAACCCCCATGGTTACTGGTTGTCATTTAAGAAAGGATGATAAATCTCTAGAAGTTGATCAGAAGCTTTATAGATCTATGATTGGTGGATTGTCATATTTGATTGCTTCAAGACCAGATACTATGCATGTTGTTTGTTTGGTTGTCTGATATCAAGCTAATCCAAAGCAATCTCATGATCAAATAATGAAAAGGATATTCAGATATTTGAAAGGGACTCTCGAGTTTGGTTTGTGGTATAAGAAGAATGATGCTTTTTCTTTGAAAGTTTACACAGATGTTGATTGGGTTGGATGTGGATGACAAAAATAGTACAAGTGGTGATGCATTTTTCTTTGAAAAAGTATTGGTCTCCTGGTTAAGCATGAACCAAGATTTAGTGTCATTATCTACAGTAGGGGCAAAATATATTGCAGCAACATCCTATTGCACTCGAGTAATGTGGATGAAGCAAACTCTTAAAAATGTCAAGGTGATGTATGATGATGCAATTCTTATTATGTGTGATAATACAAGTGCAATTAACATTTCAAAGAATTCAATGATGCATTCAAGGACTAATCACATTTCTATCCAATATCATTCTTAAGAGAGAAGGTTGCAAAGAAGGAAGTCAAATTGGAATATGCGCCTACAAAGGATCAAATTGCATATTTTTTCACCAAGGCACTATCAAAGGATACTTTTCAGTATCTCTAATAGAAGTTAGGGGGTATTGCCCCTCCTACTTCAAACTAGATGCGTAGAAGTGATGCATCTTTCTAGGGGGAGATTTAAAGTCTATATTTTGTCTCCTCAATTGATATGGTGGTTGCTCTTAGGGGGAGCAATGAAGGTTGTGATTTCCTAGTTGCAAGAAAATGTGTTCAAAGAGAGATATCCCTGATAGGGGGAGTAATCAAGACATCAGAGATATACACGAAAGGGGAAGAATTGTTTCAAGAGTTGCGGTTTGAAGTGTTGTGTCATTTGTCCTTGATGTCAAAGGGGGAGAGAGTTGCAGTTGGAGATTTTATTGTTGATTGGTGGTAAAACTGTTGTCATTAATGACAAAGGGGGAGATTATTGGAAAAGAGAGTATGTGTTGTCATTGATGTCAAACTTGTCATGGGATATTGTTTGTAGTTCGCATGGTGTTGTCATTGATGTCACACTTATGACAGAGGTGAAGAAGAAGTTGTAGTTGTTCACTTGTGTTTTCGGTATAGTTGCAGTCATTGTTGTCAATCCGATTATTGCTTGGTGGTGGTGATATTGAGAGTATGTGGTGTTTTCGGAAGGTGAAAGTTGTGAAAGTTGAAATATACAAAAAAGAATATTTAAAGTCTTTATGGGAGAATATTTTGTGTTCCTCTGCTTTTGAAAATTATGTCTTGCAACTCTAGATTTAATGTCTATGTTATGTGGATGTTGTACCATTTTGTTTTCAAGTCCTCAACAGTTCCAGTGTTGAAGTTGGTTGTTGCATTTTGCTGACAATAATGTTATCTATCAAAATTGGTCCAAAGAATGCTCTAAGGTGTTAGCTCAAGTGTTGCAGCTTGGAGGACATGTTCATAGTGTTCATGCAGTGTTCCAATTCAGAATTCGAGTGTTGGTTTTCTATGCCAGTGAAACTATGTTATGTTGTTCGACGTTGTGTATTGTGTTGGTCTTTGGCCAACTCCGTTTGTCTTTTTTGGATCATACTCTTTTATTTTGGATATAAATTGGAGGTTGAGTTCAAATGTTGTTATGGGTCTTACTATGGCATGTGAAGATCCACATTAAGTTATTTGCATTGAATAATTTTTTGGGGTTGACTGGTTAACGTGCTTTATTGTTTATCTACACATTACGTTTGATGCCAATTTTGGAAGATGTGTTGGTGTGTGCAGTTCATTGGAATTGACTTAGGAAGACATGGTGTGATGCATTTGAGTCCTCTTTATCTCCTAGAGTAAATCGCATTTAGCACAGTTGTTCTTGATGATCGACTTTGTATAATTTATGTTTATTTTGTATGTGGTTGACCTTGTTGAGTGTTTCGATGAATAAGTTAATATAAAGAGATGTGCGGATGTGTGAATTGTGGTGTGGATTGATTGAGGATGATGTAGAAGTATGTGTAGAAGGAGAAGTGCAAATATCAATTTGTGTGTTTATGATTAGGAGATCCTACTCAGTTCAATTCATCTTTTCTCTGTGCATGTCGAAAGATAGTGGGTCCTTTTGGCAACTTGTGCAGATCTGTATCTTGCTTTGAGATAACGTGTCTTCGTAATGCAAGTCCAGTGTATCTTGACTAAAGCTTGTGTGTCTTAACCTACAAGTCCAAATTAAGAGTAAAAACCTTCCTTGGCCTTGTGCCTAGAACATTGTATTCAATTATTCATATTTTGAGAGTGATTTTCACAATGGTTTTTCCCATATTGGGTTTTCCATGTAAAAATCGGGTGTTCATGTATTTGGTGTTTATTGTTTCATCTTTCATTGGTCCTTGGAAAAATTTAATGTTCATGTATTTGATGTTTATTGTTTCATCTTTCATTGGTGCTTACTTGATTAGAATTAATTAATAAGTGTTTGTGATTGAAAAGATTTAAAGGATTTACTCAAGACTAATTCGATCCCCCTCACAATCTTGTGGTGTGTTCAACAAGAAATTGCTAGGGAAACTATCAATTTGATTCAATTGTAATTGTCAAGAATAATGAACTGCATTGGGGTGGATCATTTTTACGAGGTGAATAGAAAAAGGTTTGGCATCTATCTAGTTTTTGTTTGTAAAAAAAATTTCCCATCACACTTCAAGTCAATGTTTGAAGTCCTTAGCAAATTGTAGTTTTTTTTGTAATTTCTTTTATGTACTTGACCTTTATAGGGTGTTTTGTAAGCTAAACATGTGTTTTATTGTGACACGTTTTGTTCTTTACTTTATAGGTAAGGACCTTAAATAGATCTTTCATTTTAAAAATTGAAAAAATATTGTTTATAATTGAACATTTAAAGTTCAATGGAAACTAAGGGTTACTGTGTGCATTTACTGTATATAATAATAATTAAATATATAAAAATATAGATGAAAGGGGGGATTTAAGAAACACATGAATTGAAAATAAATTATAGCATCAGAGAAATTGATTTAGGTGTAAAAAATTCCTATAGTGACATCCAAACTCTAATAGAGGAGACAACATTGACACATTCATGTTCCTCAAATGGCCATTATTATGTCCACTTTTTAGCATGGCCCTCTTTTGGATTGTATTCATGTATGCCCTTTGTTACAATTTATGCTCTAAGATCATGCTTTGAAGGTGTCAATAACATAGATGCACTACTTGGCGAGTAGTTAAAACTCGTCGAATTTTTTTGCCTAGCAAGTAAATACAACTTTCACTCGCCGAGTTTTTGGCAATTTTTTCACAAAAACTCGGCAACACTAAAAAAAGAGGCCCAAACATGCCAAAACATTATCTATTTTTGTTTTTTCAAGTTAGTTTCATTCTCTTCATCAAAATATATACATGAAATATAACATCAACCTAATTTTAATTTGCAGATGCTTGGTGGCAAAGTTGGGGTGGAAATACCCCAAATCTCAAAAAAATTGCCCTCAGAATCTTATGTCAACCTTGTAGTTCATCCAATTGTGAGCACAATTGGAACTTGTATGAGGCCATCGACACGAAGAAGAGAGCAAGTTAGCTCAAAAACGCCTCAATGACCTTGTCTTTGGGCAATATAATCTTTGGTTGCACATAAGGAAGGTAGAGGAAGCACCAGTTGGTCCAATTGATTTGGATGATATAGATCCTTATAGTGACTGGATATCACAGGAGCAACCTCCAATGTTTATAGAGGACATCAATGATTTGGAGAGGTAGGCTACGAAGGAGGGGGATGGATTTGGTTACACACTGGATGACATTGAGGAGGATGAGGAGTCATTGCCAATGTTAGGTGCAGCTAGAGACAGAGCTACATCAAGGATGGAAGATGAGCCACAGCTTGAGCCGGTCATACCGAGCGAGGAGGCACAATCACACCCACAACAAACTTCTAGGACTAGACCTTCTAGTTATAGCTCTCCCTTAGTTTTTACTAGAGTTGGGAAGAGGAAGATGTAATTGTATTGATTTATTTACTTTTAGTTCTACAAAAACTATTTACTATTTTGCTTCCAACCATCAACATTACTCGCGAGGATGTAATTTTGTACTCACTTTGCGTTTAAATATATCTAGACTTAGCTTGTTTCTTTTGTGTTCTCATTTATTGACTCATGGGATGCATCTTCTCATTGAATTTTGCAAAAAAAAATGCATTTCTAATTAAATTTAAGCAATTTTTTAAGTTGTCGAGTTTTTTGCCGAGTATTGGCCGAGTTTTTCCTGAGTTTTTTTTTTCAGGCCTTGGCGAGTAGTTCAACTATGGTCAAAATAACCCCTAATAAGCACATATAGATGATGAAAATTTGTTTCTAATATTAAAGGATTGTACAACCACCTCCCTAGCCACATTTCCTTCTTGACTCTTTGTAATACTCGAGCAACTTTTTGATCTCATTATTTTTCTATCAAGATTATGAAATATTTGAAGCAATGTTCAACCTTGATGTCCAAGATTGGCAAAGAAGCAAGGTTGTCACTACTCCTTACCTTATATAATATGATTGTTGGACCATCATTGGAACATGCCTTTATTTTCCACATAATTCTTGAATGAGTAACCCATATTGGTGGGTCATCCCTGTGTGAAGGGTCTTACCCATGCACATTGTGAATATTTATCATGATTCACGCCTATGATGTAATAGTGATCCCTTATTAAGCATTTTCAAGATTCCTCCCTTCAAATATAAACAACTTTAATTAATTATAGATTTTTTATATTGAACTTCTAGGTTCTAGCTAATGGATTGATCTACAAGACAAAATTAGCAATACACTATCCATTTTGTTTGCAAACTAAATTGCATTTATATGTTTTTCACCAATGCCCTAGCTTACCTCATTGTTTGTACATTTGTTTGGAACCCTAAAATAAACATGTGGGCATTCTACTTTTGACTTCTCCCAATTATTGATTATACCACAATAATATTGCATTCAAACAATTATTGACTATACCACAATAATATTGCATTCAAAATTTTAGGATAAGTGAGAACTACAAATTAAAAATCTCTTGCAAAAAACTTTGTATTGGTATGATTCTTGCCGCTTCCACTAAAGACTCAGCTTTTATTTACTATACAAACTATGCCAAAACAAATGAAAAATACTTCTCAATCAGAAGAAAAGCAATGAAAAGCATATAACTTAAACAAACCATTCACTTATAAAGATTCATAAATCATACATATACAATCATTTACAAAAGTATGTACTAAGCAACAAAGTACGTACAATACATTAACTCTATTAGGTCAAATTTAATTATGCAAAGAAGAAAAAATGAAATTAAACAAGGCTTAATATTCGCATTCCAAAACCCAAACAGAATTTTCAAGATCTACTGTGTTGTGTAGAGCAAATTCAAGCTTAATAAAAGGTAGCTTATGAAGTCTGTAGTCCTCGACACAATCTTGAGCTCCATACATTGAAGATCGATATGACAAGATGTAGAGATAAAAGAGCAAAGATTAGCAGTGCTACAGCCCTCAAAAGACTTCAGCAACTTTGCTTGCTTGAACACGTTGACGCCTCTCGACATAAGCTGAAGGGAACCAGCCTGCTTTTCCCTTAGATTCACCTTCTGACCAACCTGAAGATGAAACCTAGCAAAAGGAAGAGATTAGAATGAGGTTCAATATGTGCTATCGTTATACAAGGGCCATTTATAGATTGTGTGCAATTTTTTAAAAGCAAGTACAAAGTATATAATAGTGTTTATGGCACCAATATTTTAATAAGAACTTTATCGCCTTAAAAATCCTTGCAGCTTCCCGGGTCGAGATCCCCTACTACAGGGACTGCAAATGGGCTCACAGAAAATGTTTTCATGGTTATGACAGAATATTCATGGTAAGTTGTGACATACATCAACCAAATTCTCCTGAAACAAATGATTTAGCAATCGAAACAAGGTTATCCAAGGTTGGAATTTCAAATTCTTCATGTTAGTGTGTGGAAAAGGAATATGGACTTAGCTACATGTTGAATTTGACACTATTTTAGATGACATATGATCATGGATAATTGCAAAAAAATTTGGCTTTGCTACGAGATTTCAATGGAGAACAAGATTAAAGCAGATTTTCCTCACAATTCTCTATCAATCTAGAAATATTGAATGCTCGACATAAATAGTTTTTCTAGAATACTAATTCATTTTTAATTGATTCCAAGGCCCAAGTACTTTCTTTCTTTCCTTGCATATGCACAAGAGATGGCTACTGTAAAAATATCAATTCACTTCTGATTGGTTCCAAGGCTCAAATGCATTCTTTCCCTGTGCATGTAAGGAAAGATCTTCCTATTAACCCTATTGTTTATTTCTTGTAACTTTATGACCAAAGCTACGTACATTTGTAGTTCTTTTAAGTAACATATGATGCATTTCTTTTGAAGAAAAAGTACAAAGAATGCACATACTATGGAACCATGGCTATTGTTAATAACTCACGTGTATTATTCTTGACTTTTTCATGCAACTTGAGGCAACGAACACATTATATCGAGCTACATAAGGATGGGTTTACAAGCTTTTCCTAGGCATACTTGTCTCTCATGTCCCTGCCAAGATAGGTAGCAGCTTATACGACAATTAGATCGCAGCCTTTATCGGCATTCTTAAATAGGATCGCTGCCTTAAACCAGATAAATTCAGAATATAGTAGAAGGGATTCTCCTAAGGAGGTTGCAGGGGATTGTTAGGCAGCGATTCCTTAATTAAGAGCCATAACAGCAAGTTACCAAAAGCGGTGAATTAACCAAGGGATGCCTCCTTTGTAAAGGATGTGATGGTAATGAAGGTTGTATTTTTCCATCCCACCAAGGGGATGTAAAAAGGACATCGGCTCATTTGTAAGGCATAGAATGGAAAAAAAAGAATTGAGGATTCAAAACTGAGTTAAGAGCAGAAATAATTATTTATAGTAGCAGCAACTAAATTAAAAGATAAATCTTTGAATAAAGTAAACTATAGGCATATATATAAATGTTCATGCCATAGTGACACTTGTAGAAATTATTAATCTTTGTGAGTAATCTAAATGCTTCTCTTTGTTATTAAAAGGTAGACCGGCCTTCATGCTCTTATCAACTACGCCCCCCCAGGTTGGAATAGACAGCCAACCTTCTATGCTCATGGACCAGGAGGTGGAATGGAAGACCAAACTTCCATGCTCTTGGGCTTGATCAAGGAGGACGACCAGCCTCCAAGGTAAACTGAGGGATGAAGGGCAAACCACCTTACATGCTCTTGCAATACAAGGGCAACCAACCTTGAGATTGCGGTTTGCAAACATTTCAACGAATTCCTAATGAGATTATTATAGGAATCCACATTGTAATGGCTATTGCCTTAATTAGATTTTTAAAATGAATAATGTTTGTATGATATCATGATGCAAACTGATACTTAGTCAAAATATATATTATCTTGGCTTATGGTTTAATGTCAATTTCCAGTGACTACTTAGTCAAAATATATATTATCTTGGCTTATGGTTTAATGTCAATTTCCAGTGACTAATATTGTGTGCTGGACCTAAACTGAGAATTCTCTTAAAGGGTATTTCAATTGGTAAATTTATATTCTAAAATGCATTATGTTTGTTATTTTAATTGAAACTGTGGTTTTAGGGCAAATTTTAGGGGGGTCATACCTGCTGTGTCAAGTAAAACTGTCCCCGGAATGAATGGAGCAAGTATATAGGAAACGTCTTAAAGATGAGTAGACATCCCCACCATCATTTGAAAAAGACAATGCAATATTTAATACGAAGGAAGGGAGCCTAGCTCATATGACCAACCACACCCCTTTTGAAAACCTAACCTAAGACCATCCATTTTCATTTGCCAATTGCATGTGTGAAGCAAAGAATTCAGCATCAGCATTTAAAGTCATTTGCAAAAGGGAGAACAGGTGCATCAACATTTGTCATTGGAGGTAAGCTATTGGAGCATCTCAATACAAATTTTGTTCCCTGGTTTTTCTTTTTTTTTTTAATATTTTGTAGAGTACTTGTGGCAGCTTTTTCTGTTTGTTGTATTTTTCAACACAAATTAAAACATGAGAGGCGATTTGGACTATGGAAGTTGTGAAAAAAAGAGGTGTCGGGGCCTTCTAAGTGTGAGTGTTGCAGAAACTAGAATGAAAAATACAAAATCCTCTCTTCTAACATTTTGAAAATTTATGCAAAGTGCCCATCTGAACACACAAAAACCTCTATTACAATGTGTCATATATTGTGATGAACCCTTGCTGGTTCAACTATTCAACCTGCTGTAATTTGTAGATCTTCTTTGTAATTTTTAATTATTAAGATGGTCTTTCAGAAATAGACAGAAGTTGTAGAAGAGGGTTTCTTTAATTTGCAACACATATTGAATAATA
The DNA here is from genome assembly GCF_030272615.1 of Cryptomeria japonica. Lineage (NCBI taxonomy): Eukaryota > Viridiplantae > Streptophyta > Pinopsida > Cupressales > Cupressaceae > Cryptomeria > Cryptomeria japonica. The sequence continues at coordinate 334,361,240 of NC_081412.1, forward strand.
CATGAATTTAATCAACTGAAACAATGAATTGGAGAATTTAGAAGCATACCCGTAGGTCCTTAGCCAATTTATTGAAAAGAAAGAATAAATCAGCAACTTACAAAGTTCTGATTTTTATTCTGGAACAATTCAAATCTGCTCTTATTGAAATACTAAGACACTCAAACAATGAAAGATGGTGCCAATAAATGAGCAAGCTGTGTGTTTGGGAAAAGAAGTCTCCAAACCACAGAAGAATCAACAACAAAACAGTAAATAGGAAAACCCTACAACAAATATGCCTTGTAAGAAGCCAAATCTGCCCCAATTAAATTCAATTTGACTTCTGAATGAAGCCAACCAAGCTGCAACAATTCGATTGATCTTTCACAATCTCAAAGCTACTGAATTCTGAAGAATGCACGCTCTCCAAAACAGGTCCAAACCCTAGCCGCCATAGCCAAGCGCTCAGAAGAAAATGTCAAATGCTCAATATCAAGAATGAGGTTTAATTTCCATCTTGGCTGCCTAAATACCCAAAAGGTGCGATTTTTGGCAATTAGGGATTAAAAAATAATAACTTGCTTTTAGGGTTCCCAACTTAACCCCAAAAGCAACGCCTAGCTTAGGAGATAATAAATTTTCACTTAAATAAATTTAAGTGATGCACTTTATGATTTTATATTAATATTTCATTAAAATATTAATTGTCTGTGGAACCACTTAAACATTCATATCTCTCTCATTATTGCTCTGAAACTGAATCTGTCAGAAGCTAGGGTCACAGTTCGCCATGCCAATGAAACTAGGACCATGTATATTTTTAGCAATTTTTCCCAAAAAAATAGGAAATCCTCATAAAATGTCAGAAATTGATGAAACAAAGACCAGAACTGAACTCAACACTGAACTAGAACAAATAGACAGACCACTCCTCAAGATACTACAATACTGACCACTTTATCCATACTATGTTAGCCTACAAGGGTCCAAAAATAGGCTAACACCTCAATCCCAAGTCCCTGACTAGGATGGGGACATTACATATTAGCAGTGCAGATTTCAAAGGGAGTTAAACAAGGGTTTGTCACCATTTACAATGCATTCCTAAAAAGGGAGTTTGGACTGTAAAAACTAACCCTACAAGAGAAGATTGAAAGGGGTGAGTTGTTTATGAAATGTGAGATAAGTGATAAAGCTGTATACATAGAATTTATTATGGATCATTCTAAATTGTCATCTACAACTAGAATGGTAGTTGTAAAGGAAGAGGGTTCCAGTAAAACAAAAGGTCATAGGTGATAAGCAAGATTGTGACCAATTCCACCCATGTTTGTAAATTCACTGGTATGATGATGGAGAGGTGCTTAGTGCTTACAGGCATACATTTTCGATCCCTTATTGTGTTCATGTGCTAAACACATTGAAAGACATTGGAAAGATATCATAAGCGAAGGAAAAGGTGGCAAAAGCTAGAGACAAAAAAAAATGTTTCCAACCACCATAACTCACTCCTTTTAGGACTTTTTTGATAAAAGAATTCGTCAAATCGATGGAAATTAGATATGAACACTATATCATTTTGCTAGAGATGATGCTTTAAGTGCCAGAACCTCAACAACCCATGGTGGTTTATACTTTATAATGAGTAGAAAATTTGGGGAGAGGCCAAAACAAAGGAGGGGAATGAGGTAAAGCATAAGGTCCTTAATGATGCTTGGTGGCCCACTATGTGTAATGTCCCCTTCTATATTCTGTACTGAGAATCAGAAAATTATAAAAATTAGGTTTAGAGATCATACCTTGTCAACTTAGAAACGTAAGATTAAATCTAATTTCCTGCATATAACATAGAAACATATGCAAATGTACACATTCCTTTGATTAATAAACATACAAGTCAACAAGATGATAGGAATTTCTATTTATATTAATAATAATGTTTGGAAGGAGGATACTATGAGGTCTACTTTAGAGTCTCACTACCCAAGCCCAAGATAGGTAGTTTCTCTAACCTTCTTGCTCCACTTGGTGACTCTATCTGATCTCCTCGTATATCAACCTTCTTCATGGCTTACTTATCTTGTGAGTTTGGGATGAGTCTGTAACCAGGTTGCTAGACTCCTCAAGGTAAGTGCTCTCAAGGTCCTAGACGCCTCTGAGGTCATTCTAGAACAGCCAACTTACAAGTCTCCTAACCTCTCCATTACACCTCCATTCCCTCCCTCACAAGTAACTGTAATTCTGATTTAAATACTTAATATTTTATCAGTATCCTCTTAATGATTTGAGCATTCATGATCCGTTCATAGAAATATTATTACAGACATCTTGTATTTATTATGAGAAATTACTGAAATAACATTGATTTGTCTGTGTGAGTTGTTGTAAATTCAGAATATGAACCCGCTTATGTTGTTAGGGCCAGTTATCTGTAGATCACTGAAATTATTAAAACTTATTCTTTATGATTGTAATGCTGTGATAACAGTATGCAGATATGATTCTAGTAAACATTCAAAAAGATGTTACTGTAACCAGTATGCTGGAGTAGTTTTCTGCTGCAAACGTATTTGCTGACCTGTGTGAATTCTCCTCTCTTTCTCTCTGTGTCTCCATGCCCTCCTTGGCACCCGATGGCTGGTCTTTATATGTCCCCGCCCTTGAATGCGATGGTTGCTTGGGAGAGGTCATACCTCTTACCTTTTGGCAATCGCACCCTCCTTTAAACTTGTAAACAATGATTAGTTGATTGCACCCCTTCCATAACTTATCTAATTGCATTTATTGGTTAAAATTCAGTCGATATTCATTAGTGATTCTTGATTAGTAAATTTGCTGCTCTATTTCCTGACTTACTGTGTGACACTTAGTACTCTGAGAACATCTCCTCCTTTTTATGCCCTTCAAATGAATTCTTCTCCCTTTTATTGTTAGTGTTTTGTAGCTTCGGTCAGATTATTCTAACTGATGAAATCAAATACTTAATTGGCCTATCGGCCTTAAGCATTTGACATCTATCATCCACAAGACATGATCGGATTATTTGCTTTATGTGCTTATTAAGATTACTTGCTTTAATTGTTAATCTATGAAACATGATTATGAATCAAACATATGTCTGTATTTAATAATGTATATTTATATATTATTAAATACATACACATAATTAAATTGATTATATTAATTATACTTTAATCATGTGTAAATCGATATTGAGTATCGATCAGATTATATATTTGAAGTAAATCATAATTGATAAAGTGTATCAATGATAAAGCAAATCAAAATCGATAATAATTATCGATTAACCAATATATATCGCTATTGTAAATCAGCGTATTTAGTGACAGCCGAAACTATGAGACATGCTCACGTAGAGACATGTCTCTAAGTGGACATGCTCCACGTAGAGGCATGCCTCTACGTAAGCGTGCCTCCTCTTTATATATATAGAGGTGGTCGATCGGTACTTGTGGACACACCGAAAACATTAAGTGTTGATACAAGCATCTACAGCCACTTTCACTATAGCGATATGCATATTGATAATTCGATAAGCATTATATCAATTACTTCGTTGTTCTAAACAGCACATACAAAGAGATCGATATTGATATAAATCGATCATTGTGAACAGCAGTTCATATTGTAAGTAAATCAATATTCTTAGAGATTGCTAATACAGTAAATAAGAATTGGAGATTATATTCTAAGATTAAAATTTCAAATACCCTATATTCAAATCTGATAAATCTTCAACATTTATATCTTCCAACATGAGGGAGAAGGCATTCCTCTTCATTATCATTGCACTTTTGAAAGAGTCACAACCCTTGAACATTAATTATATTTTTAATTATCTTTTATTCTAGGAATTGCTGTCTTGAGTTATTTTCTTTATTTAGTTTAACGATCATTTTTTCCCTTATAAAAATATTAAATGTCTTTCTTATTTAACTGGTGTTATCCTATAAGCCAGCCCGTCTGGAATACAGTTTAAAGGCTATGACTTTATGTAATCAGTACTGCTTCGACTTCTCAATTTGGTGGGGACATGACACTATGAGATAAAAAACTACTAACATGATTTTCTTTCATTTTTATATTTTCAAGTTTAAAAGTTTAAATTATCATTTTTTCTTTATTTTAATTTTGAAAATTTTCACACTCTCAAGCTTTAAAATTTCCATTACAAATATATGATAATTGTACCTATTGTGTAGATGATTAGATATTTCGATACAAACTCTCCAAGAATTTTATATGATACTTTATAGAAAAGGGTCCTTAATGATGCTTGGAAGGCCACTATGAGATTAAAAACTACTAACATGATTTTCTTTCATTTTTATATTAAAGTGAAGGTGCAAGCAGGATACTTGTTAATAATAGTGACTTAGAATCAAATGCTAGACAAATTAAAGTGGAGGTGCAAGCAGGATTTGTATTAAGAGTGACTTAGAATCAAATGCCAATTTTGATAGAAATGTCAGAAATGAGGCACAATTGTAAGTGGTCCAAGTGCTATAACTTTGTCTCTTTCTATTATTGCTATCATTGGTTATAGCCTTTTGACCTTTTGTCATTATAAATGTAATTAAAAAACGAAATTTCTAATTTTCATGTGCTATTATACTTGAATTAATTAATGTTCATGTATTATGTCTCAAATCTTAGGTGAATGGTTTTGAGTTGTTATAATTTCCTATATTTTGAATTTTATTGGTTCCCCTTATTTATTTTTTTATTTTCTAGTTTTTAAGTTGTCATTCCCTAAAATTTTCTATATCACTGACACCGTCCGAAAATACCCTCACATTTCCTATCATCCTTGTTTCAAACACACTATGGAACATAGAATTAAATAAATCACATTAAAAAAGGTGTAATTTCCATAAATTTTACCCCAAAAAATGGACAAACAATTGTTTTCTTGCACATATGACAAGGTAAGAGGTTGTCAACAAGCACTGGTGTCATCAAATGCAAGCAACATCATGTAAGATCCCCGAAGGATTTTACCCAAATTTTTTCACTTCTTCCCACTGTTTTCAAATTGCATGAATAACCAACAAATGCAGGGATTTGGTAGACTTTATGAGATGTATGTTTGTTCATTTCCAGAGTTGAGTGTTCTTTGTAAAGAATTTAAATTTGAAAGCACAGAACAATTTGGAAGCAAATAGTTTTTTGAAAACTAATCACCAGCACTGAAATTATATTCTGTGAAAAAGAGAGAGCAACTTGCAGGTTTAAGCGGTTCCCTTTATTGTCATAATCAGCAATGGTACATGACTGATTACATTGCAGATATATCATATGCAGATAGTATTTCTGAATGTGTACATTTTATAAGAAGCCTCAACACCCACAGAAATAGACAGAATAAAACTCAAGTTGAGCTACCATTTTAACATGCCATGGATGTGGATGATAGCTCCAATCTACAACAGAAAATTAATGCCCAGGTAAGCTTTATTTTCAAACCCTAAGAAACCTTCTAAACCGTGTACTATTTTATCTACTCTCAGACCCACTTCCAGCAGAGATTTTCAAAGCCCACAACCCATAAAGGTACAGCACCCAGCTCATGAATTTGCAAAACTCCAACCTTCATACTCGAACTGCCCAGCGGTGGATATAATACAAGTTGAGAAATTGCTGCCTGGCTGAAGTTAGGAATCTCATGCCAAGGGAGTTTGATTCAGATATTTGACCAGCAAGAGTGAAAACTATTTCCTTCCAACTCAAATACCCTATTATGCTCAGACATTGCTTTGTATTTGCCCACATCCAGCTGATGCTTAAGCAGCCAGCACGAATAAAATAAATACCTCAATCAACCAGGAAATAGTTTTAATCTTATACCTTCACTACTGCTATGTCATCCAAGCTGCTTTTTTCAACACCAAACTTACAAACACCATCAAGCATTAATGGCATCTAATTCTTGGGACTCATCATGGCATTCAAAACCCAGTTCAATGCACATATCATAATAAATCATTAGCTACCATGGCATCCACGTGTATTAATCAAGATTTGCATATATATTCAAATATTCACCAATAGAATCCCTCAAGCTCAAAAACCTCAAAACCCTACTCCCAAGGTGAAAACTATGTTACCCCGAGTTTTCGGGATGGGGACGGCAGGGGACAAAGGAACGAGTTTCCGGGACGGCAATTTTTTTTTGCCAATTTTGGGGACAGCTAGGGGGCAGTAAAGGGGACGGCTATATAAAAATAGGGAAAATTCAAATATATAGGAAAATTTAAAATATTTATTTGGAAACATGGATAAAACATGCACATCTACATTATAGAACCTTACCATATAAGAACCAGCAGAGTTCTTATGCCAAATTTGTGTTAAATTGATCATCAAAGTCAAATTGATTCTAGAATTCATTGTAAAAATTCACTGTCAATATGTAGAATTTATAGGGAGGTCCCCTAGGCGTCCCTTGTCTCTGAGACAGGGACGCCTAAAAACAAACATGGGGCCGAGAGACAAGGGACACCTAAAAACAAACATGGGGCCGCATCCCCGGGTAACTCTGGATGAAACTCATAGTGAACTGCTCATACAAGAAGAACAGGGCATCCAAATACAAACAACTTACCAACCTTTAAATCATAGAAATTTGTCTTCAAATAAGTCTCACCAGTTACCAAAATCCAATCGTTTATCTCCAATGCAAAATCTGAATGACTCCACCAAATATTTCAAGGTAGTTCTTTCACTACTAAAGCCAATCTTCTCCAAGAGAGTTTTCGTCCACAAAAAGATTGAGATAAACCAAGTCCAATCTCCATATCCACAAGGGTTTTCAGATAGACAAATAATAATCTTCAACATACCAAATGAACTCTCAAACCTCTTATTTAGCCTTTTTTGGAACTTTTCATAAACTCCATTATATAATCACTTTATTAAATTAATTTGCCTTATAACTCCAAAAAGTGATTTATTTTACTTTTAAAACATTTTCGACACTTAAAAGTCACTTTTGAAATGCTCAAGTGAAAATATTAAAATAAGTTCTATCACCTTACGGAAACACGCAAAAGTATTACAAACGGAGAATCAAACATGCCGAAACCAATTGAAGTTGACAAATGATAACCTATGTTCCACAACGTTTCGAGGAGGAAGGTACATTTCTGAGACGTCCCCTAAAGGGCCATTTTTACGGGACGACAATATATATATATATATATGAATTTTTCAAAATATATTAATATATTATAGAGAGAGGGGGCGAAAGAGAGAGATATGTCAATAATTGATAACGACGATATCAAAATGTAAATAAATCATGTGAGTAGTAGTATAACAACATAATAAATTTCAATAAAGCATTATAACAATTTCATATATCAAAAAAAAATGGTCTATCGATATCTAGAAGTCTCAAACATCAAAATACAACAGCCTATGAAACTCAGCCTCATTCGAGCTATCAATAGCCTCTACATCATGCCAATCTCTTCTCCAACAAGCAAACTCTCACAGCAAGGAGCAAAAACTGAGAAAATGAAAGAGAAATATCATGGTTGGGTTAATGTTTTGTTTTGGGTTTAAGTCTTTGTGGCATTTTAGGGTTCAATTTTGGTTTTAATGTCTTTGTGGGACTGGACTAAAGAAGCAAAAAAATAAAAAATGAAAAATTGTTTTTAATTACTATTCATGCCCGGAAGTGTTCTCAAGTGCAAGGGACAGCTTGCGGTTTCCAGGACGACAGGGGATGTTTCTGACATCCCCTAGCCATCCCGAGGGACAACGAGATGTCCCAAAATGCCCAAGGATGTTTCCTGGCATTTTCTAGGAATTCTCAAGCATCAAGGACAGCAAGGGGATGTCTCCTTGATGTCTTCCCGTCCTACAAATGGCTAGGGTATGGGGACAGGGGGTCCTGGGATAGGGGATGCGTCCCCATGTTTCCTATATGATAATTGATGTCAACATGAGCTCATACTATAAATAGCCATGTTCTCTAAGGACCAAAGAGAACAAACACAAAAGAAACCAAAAAAAACCAAAAAGATTGGTGCCATGCAAACACTTACCATATATAGCAGTGTTCTTTGAGAGCCAAAGACAAGAAACCCAGAAAAACCCAGAAAGATTGGTGCCATGCAAGAACTTACCATAAATAGCAGTGTTCTTTAAGGGTCATAGAGAACAAACCCAGAAAAATTGGTGTCATGCAAGCACATACTATAAATAGCAACAGCTATCAAAACCCACTAAAACTAAGAACTGATCTCACCAAAAACATTGGAACTCTCACAGCAAAACTAAAAACCTACTGAAACACTTGAAAATTGGCCAACGCTTGCAGAACAGGATGGCACAAAATGGGGACATTACACATCGAGTGATAGCTAATGATCAACAACATACATGAAGGCAAATGAAGTATCAACTATGGGCATAGGTGCTTTTTTCTTATTACTAATATTTTTTATTTCTTTATTATCATTATTTTAAAACCGTGAATTATTATGTTACACTTTTTTATATATATGGTCGTATGGATAGAAGAGTGCATTAGTATACATATAAATGAAGACATAATAACTTCAATTAAAATTCTAACAAAACAAAGAAAAAACGAAAAAAAAAATTGTTGAAAATTTGGATACAACTTAAGGGTTGTTACAAAAGATCTTGATAATGTTTGCCAATTACACAACATCGACAAACTCTATATACCTACATGAAATACTAGAAAGACCAATCATCATATCTTGTGTGCTCAACTACTTAAGATACTTGTGAAATACCGAAGCATGCTCAAGCAACGAGTGATGGTCCTAAAGAACACCGGAAACCATCAAATTGTATAAATGAGATCCATGACCAACATTTGATAACTGTTGAAAATTTGGACCGTCCAAATTTGGAAAACGAAAACAAAACTATTGAAAATTTGAATACAACTTGATGGTTGTTACAAAAGATCCTGATAATGTTTGCCAATTACACAACCTCGACAAACTCTATATACTTGCATGAAATAGTAGAAAGACCAATCATCATATCTTGTGTGCTCAACTACTTGAGATACTTGTGAAATACCGAAGTATGCTCACGCAACGAGTGATGGTCCTAAAGAACACTAGAAACCATTAAATTATATAAATGGGATTTGTTGTGAGGTATTCACACATCACCCCATTGCAAATGGGGAACCCCACTTTTTGCTTTCTCGGTTGTGTTAGAGTCTTTGCTATTAGTCTTTGCATTGAAAGGGATAGAGTTTCCCAAGTATCTAGAAGGTCATCATGTTAGGTTGGTCTCCTGAATGGAGTGAAGCAAGACATCAAGTGTTGCAAAAATGATTCGTAGATGAACTTAAGATTGAACAAATTGAGCAAAGTCAGGTGAAAGGACTAAGTCAAGAGTCTTTCCTAAGGATGTGTACCTTTCTCCCTCACTAGAGTGAAATTTGCCTAAGTACCTTGACCCCGTACCTTGCTGAGGACATAGACTCCCGTACCTTCCAAAGGATCCAGAGCGAAATTGCCATGTCCTTGCAAAGGTCCTAGAGCGAAAATCTTCACAAGGACGTGTACCTTCCAGAGGTCCTAAAGTGAATTCTGCTTCAAGTCATGTACCTTGCTAAGGTCCTAGGGCAAATGTCCTTGTCAAGGATCTAGAGCAAATTTTGAAGTGATGTCCTTGGAAATGTCCTAGAGCGAATGTCCTTGGAAAGGTCTTAGAGCGAACTTTGTCCAAAATCAAGTATGTACCTTGCCAGGGGTCGAGCAAATTTGGAGAGATAATGTACCTTATTCAAGATTGAGAGTGAACTTTGTTGTGTACCTTCTAAAGGTTCCAGAGCAAAATTTTCATGTCCTTCCTAAGGGTCCGTAGCAAACTTGAATATGTGTACCTTGGAGAAGTCTTAGAGCGAGCTTTGTCTAAAATCATGTGCATACATTCCAAAGGAGAGAGAGCGAATTGCATTTTAGGACTTGTCCTTCCAAAGGACAGAGAGTGAATTGCATTTTAGGTCTTGTCCTTGCCAAGGTTAGAGAGCGAATTGCATTTTAGGTCTTGTCCTTGCCAAGGGCAGAGAGCGAATTTCATCATGTCTTACCAAGGTCTTGGAGCGAAATTCTTATCAAGGTCACGTACCTTAGAAAGGACATGGAGCGAACTTCTTGCCTTGACCTTGTCCTTCCAAAGGACATGGAACGAATTTTTTGAAATCATGTATCTTGCCCCTTGTTTTGAGCAAATTCCTAATATTTAAGCATTTTGGCAAGAAGGTGAAGTTGGCCAGCATGAGGAAGGTAATTTGTTGTTTTAATCAAGTTGGCCTTAAACCCAAAAGACACCTCTTTTACCCTAAGCGCCTATAAAAGAAGGATCAAGATATTCAATTTAACCATCAATTCAAGCATTTTCTTCTTTTCAAGTGCGAATTTGAGAGCAGGCTGAGCGAACTTCTCTAGCAAGGAAGCGAATTTCATCTATTCATGAGCGAATTTCACCAAAATATAAGCGAATTGCTCCAGCACAAAGGCGAACTTAGACATTAAAAGTGCAGACCTGAGGATCAAGACAAACAAATTTAAGCATTAAGGATACAGATCTGATGCTTTAGAAAGTTGAAATCACCTTAAAGAATCTGAATTAATCAAGGGGGAGCGAATTGTACTCAGCTGGGAGATATATCAATCAGTAAATTCGATCATTAAGACAGCCCAAATTTGCCCTGAGACATTAAGTTTGCCTTCCACATAGTGAATTCATTGATTATTGCCAGTCCTTTGATCAGACTTAAAAGGAAACCATCAAAAATCAAAGATTAAATCAAACTGTATATCATGTGTGTTTGATGTGCAATTGTTCATTTTGCAGGAGGTAAAGAAAGAGTTCAAATGGGCCAGGTTGAAGGAAAATCAGAACAAGGATCTCAAGGAGAGAATTTCAGCACCAAGGTCAAGATACAAGGAAGACCTCTTCAAGAAGCTCCATCAGCATCAAGAACACCTCAAGTGCATGAAGAAGACTTAAAGTGCTAAGCACCTACAAGCAATAGAGCGGGATATCTTCAAGGTTCTCATTCTATCACATTGACATGGAGAGATCATAAGATGGCAAAGGGGAGATCATACAACCATCATGAGGCAAGATATACAAGCAAGGATTAAAGGAATGACTTGACCATGACAAATACTTCCTATCACCACCATACAAGATCAAGAGGAAACTTCATTAGTAAACACTAGAGCATGAAGGAAAGATAACCCACATGATGGAAGAATGTTTGGCAATCTTGAATTCCCATCGGCAATCCAAGAATCAAAGTCAATAAATAGAAGAGCTACATTCAACCAAGTGCATCATTCACTTAAAGTACATCATGAGCAAGAGAAAGTCAACCAAAGTCATCACAAGACCTACATCGAACATGATTGAAGAAGCACATAGTTTTAGAAGAGTTAATCAAAGTTTGCTTCTCATCATCATCATCACTTTAAGCAAATTGGATAATGTTGAGTATCAAGAGATATCTCTCAACATCCTTTCATGATGAGGAATCAAATCAAGTCTACAAAGTGCAAAATTGAGGTGGCATCCCAATCACCATTCCTCCAGTCAATGAAGTCCACATCGGCACGTCCAAGTTCAATGAATCAAGCTCATATATGAAGGCACAAACTCCAATGTAACTACCCTCAATATCTATTGGTCCACATTCTCTAAATGTAATTTTCTCATTGGCTAATGAGAGTTTGTTATAATAAACCTTAATTAGGGTTTCATTGTAAAATCTTGGCCGTTGATAGAAATTTGATCTTGGTGGTTCATTGTAAATGAGCTCTCTATATAAAGCTCAAACTCTTCATTTGTAAAGGTTAATAGCAATAGCGAATAGTGATTAGAATAGAAATTAGATTAGGAGAAGGCAGAGATTGTTGCCAAACCTTGTTGTAAAGAACAATTGATTTCATTGAAGTTATGGTGAATTTGATTCGTTATTTCAACAACTCGCATGGTCTTTGCTCCTTGATTTACTTTCATGTTTATTAGATTGAATGGAGAAATATGTTGAATGTATTTGTGTGGACATTTAGTCCATACCACTAGCCTCTTGCTGATTGTAAGTGTGCCTTGTGTGGTCAACTGGAATGATACGAGCTTAACTTCGAATCGTTCTACACTCATTGCTTATGCATTGACTTGAATGGTGATCAATGTTTGATGGAATTGATTCGAACATCTTTGGAATCCCCTTAGAAGATTGCACTGAGCTTGTGTCAAATTGTTCAAGTTGATGGTGAGACCTCGCTCGGTAGGGTTACATACAGTCGTTCATTCATCTTCTTACATTCTAGGCCTTAGAATAGACCTTCTCAACCCTTTACCTTTTGCCATTTTTTAATTCAAAATCAAGCTAGTTTAGGACAATCACCATATTGCAACATCAGATGATCGAGTTCCAGCAAATCAAGCATTCAAGCATTCGAACGTAAGTCCCCTTGTGATTCCAGCATAATCACATCAAACCAATGAGCTTATCCACATGTAGTGACCCTACATTCATGAACCTTGGAGTCTTCTCAAGTGATCCTTAAGCTAATCTTCAGCATTTGGGAGATTTTGTTCAAGAGAGGATAAGATACTCTTGGGTATTTTATTTTGTGTTCGCATGTGCGTAAAAAACACATTAACAAGATCCATGACCAACATTCCATAAAGCAACAACAATCTCACATTCATGTAGCTCTCAAATAAATACATCATGTGGTGTAACTCAACCACCTTTCCTTCACTAGAATGATAAATCTAATGCATAGAAAGAAAGTTAACAGATTCATAGGTAATAGTGAATCCCTTTTTCCATAGGTAATAGTGAATCCCTTTTTGCATACACTTCACTAGATTCATCTTCACATAGTTGGATGCTTGATTCAAGTGCTTCTCACCATAGGATACATTCACATGATCTACTTTCTTCACTTTTTGATAGCAACAACAATCTCATATTCATGTAGCTCTCAAATAAATACATCATGTGGTGTAACTCAACCACCTTTCCTTCACTAGAATGATAAATCTAATGCAAAGAAAGAAAGTTAACAGAAATCATTGGAACCAAGAAAACATCATTAATGCACCCATTTGCCAGCTATATAGTGCTTAATCCCAAAATTGGAATCCATTAAGTGCCTCCAATAATAATCTAAGTAATGCTGCTATCAAAAAGTGAAGAAAGTAGATCATGTGAATGTATCCTATGGTGAGAAGCACTTGAATCAAGCATCCAACTATGTGAAGATGAATCTAGTGAAGTATATGCAAAAAGGGATTCAATATTACCTATGGAAGCAGGCTTGGAAATAAAAATCTTATACTGCTGCATGGTTTCCTCCAAAGCCTCTAACCACTACCAATGTCTAGATTCATCATGTCCAAGCTTGCCACAAAATGTTCAAGGATCGCATCTTCTTCATCTTGGTTCAAAGATTCATCTTACTTACAAGAATAAGAAAAGAGTGTAACTTCCAATGCTCTTCTATTTCTATTTGAAGGGAGACTCGCCAATAAAAGTCTAAAAGTAGATTTTGTCTAGGGTTTTCACATATACATTCCTTTTCCCTTGGATGATTGAACCATCAATGCTTGGCTCTCAGAATTAGGAACTGCATCCAACTAAATAAGCTTGGTCTATTCCAAGTAAGATGCTTACAAAACACTCAAAGGTGGGCATCTTAAAATTAGTCCCTAACACATCCATGGTAGAGAACACTTGAAATGGACCCTTCAATTTAAATAAAACAAAGGATACATTCTTTATCTATTTTATCTCTTCCACAACCTTTTAACTATAAAAATAACTGAATTTCACATTCATCAATGGTGGGAAAATATTCTAGAGAAAGTGATGTCAAATCTGCCTCTAATAGAAAAACAAAAAACTAATTAATGGTGTCAAACAAATGACTAAAATTGTCCCATACTTTCATTGTTGTAGTACACTTTCTAGCATGAAACAACAAATTATCTAGCACATGCAATCCAATTAACCCTATGGCTTCATCTAACATGTTTCTATATGCAAATTTTTCAAACTCAATTCTAGAGGCTTTTCAACTAACATTTTGTCACATCCCCAAATTTTACATAGTATTTCATTCCAATTTTGGAAACTTTACTTTTAACTACCATACTAAATAGTTAGTAAATTGCTATGAGTGCGAATATATGTTTGTTTACAACAAGATGAGATTTTGATTTATATTCTATTATGTTCTTGAAATTGCAATGGCATAGTTTTGAAAAGCTTATTGAATGTATATTTGATTATGCATGATGAATTTTACTTATCTAACCCTAATGATAATTATGGTCTAATCATGTGTTTGAAATGACCAAGTGCTAACCAGGAGAAGGGGTCGTTGAGCCAACATCTCCAAAAGAATAGAGAGAGTATCATCCAAGAGAGGAATATAGACGAGTGGGAATTGTGTCGATGCCATCTTGAGTCTTTTTGAACACTGAACTGATAAGGGATCGAGTAAGTACATTGGTCTTTAGTTTTGGGTCTTGTTTTGGTTTAAGTCATCTTAGAACCCTAATGTCAGTTTAGTGTCAAGTCGGAATGTGTAGACTTGAGATCGTCATTGTTAGATTGATCATTTCGACGTCTAGTCATATCTACTATAAGAGTGAATGTGTCTATATACCTGCGTAAAATAAATAAAATAATAGTTACGTGTATATGAATTTATGAATGTGTCTTTTCAACGCAAACGAATATACATAGACATAATACATACATACATATGTAAGAATACATAAAAGTATGCATGCATATTTATATTTTTTTATGTAATTAAAAATAAGTATTTAATAATTTAATTATTGTTTTATTTATCAAAATTTATTGTTTATGTTATATGTATATATATAGGTTAAGTTAAATAAAAATGAAAATCATTTATTTAGAAAGGAATCCAAAGCTTTATTAATTATCATATTTTATTGGCATTTAGAAAAAGTTAACTTACCATGAATGGTAATATATAAGTTTATTTAATTCTGATTTAAATTTAAAAAGGTATATTTAATCACCGCATAGTGATGAAAAGGATCAAATCTCTACCTCTAATAAAGGAAGAATTAGTTAGTGGTTTGTGCCATTCATAAAAGCTAAAAAATAGAGGTGATTTTATGAAGACTATTGTGGCAATTAAAAGCCACATTAATCAGCAAAAATTATAGTTTTTTATAGCCATGGAAACATACCACGTAGTGGGTAATAAAGGAGGATTTGGTCAAACGCCATGTAGTGGCGTGATTAATGCAACCATGAGACTAACCACATAAGGATAACTTATCTAAATTTTGTTTTGAATAATTAAAGTCATATGAAACCACCACGTGAAGGTGATAGTAATATGTTATAATTTATTTTGAATTTGAAAGGGCATATGGTGACACCACATAGTGGTGTATTTAAGGTAGGGAGGTACTATAACTTACGACATAGTGGTAAATAGGAGGAAAATTATATTAATTAATTTTCTAACTTTGAATTTGTTGGAGGGAATCTTTTTAAATATTTTTGGTTATGTTTTTAAATAAGATAACCAGCTTATGGTTATAAGTTGAATATGAGGATTAAATAACCCTCATTTTTAGAAGGAAAGGATAATATTGAATTGAGAATTATTCTCACATGGAAAGGCTATAAATAGATTAGCCTTGGGTTTTTAAGGGAACCTTTTAGGGAAATTTTTGTCAATGTGCATTTGCTAAGAATTTGGTTTTGTTCTCAAGAAGTCTTGGAAGGGAGAAGTTTATCTTCACACCTTTAGAAGAATAGTTAGGAAAGAATTTTCTTTGTGTGTAAATTGTGGTTTATGGCGAGGATAAGCTTGGAGGAGCAGAGTCGGAGTAAGGGCTCGAAGCCTCATAATCTTCTACCCTCATCTTTCTACAAAAGCATCCAAGCACGCTTTAAGTTTTAGCTAGATAGCTTCTTAATCATGTGCTTGTAATATCCTTTTAGGAAATGTGAATTTAGAAGTGATTTTATGTAAAGCTCAAGATGTGAAAAACCTAATATGATTTTGAGAAGAAGAAATGGGAAATGGAGAATTACTATATCATGTTGTGAATCTCTTATTCTATTCTTTATGTATTTCATGTTTGGAATAATTGACAGGTAGTCGAAGATTGAGTTATTAGTATTATTGGAATACATATGAGAAATTATTTTATGACTTTGTGTATGATCTTAGTAATGGCAAAGGATTGTCAATAGATGAAACTAGGTACTCAAGAAGGACAAGTGGGTCATAAGGTATCCAGTCAAGGAATGTTTTTCATCTTAATGGGCTCTATATTTCGAGCAAGATGGTGAAAACCTTTTAACGAATTTAAGACGAACCGAGGGTAGTAACTCTTAATTTCCAAGTTGTAGTTGCAAAGAGGAAAAGCCCATAGTCAAAGTGTTTGTGTAAATTAATTCTTTTATAATTTTGATCTTGATATATTTATTTACCAAACCCTAGGAAGTGAGAGTAGTCTCCAAGTCAAGTAAGACGTGGGTGAACAAAGACTTCTTTTTATAAAACTTTGGCCACATTGTCGTATAGTCACTACATACGACAAGTTAGTTCACAAGTCTAGCCAAAACATAGATCATCCAGATTGGTCATACTTAGTTAGAAGAAAGTCTATAGTAGTATGGTCGGATTGAGATATGTGGCACAGGTCACCAGTACTCAGATGGCACCACATAGGTCCCCTTGTCTATACTCCTCATGAAGGGTAGGGCCACTTCCAATAGGAAAGTGTGTGGGAGACCGTTGGTCTATGGTTGGAGGAGTAGCACCCAAATGATGCTCTCCCTCCTGTAGTTCACTAGTTGAGGTTTGCGAGACAGATACAGAACTCTCCTAATGGTATAACTGGTAAATCTCATTTATGTAATAATATGTTTTATGATACTCAGCAATGTGAAATGAAGAAAAGATTTCCTTCATTATGATTTCTAACAAAAATGTTAAAGTATTTTTATTTGAATATATATTTATGTTTTGAAAACAAACAAAAAAAACTATGCCTTTACTATTGTTATGATATTTTATCTTGTGTAAAAGTAAAAATATTTACTTTCCTAAGAGTTAGGTTTTGGGGTCGTTACACATTTGTTATTGTGCTTTAGACTATGGTAGTCTTATTTTATTTTCTATGTTTGATAATTATGCGGAGTGAAAAGCTCCATAGCCCTAGGGACTCATTCATGGTGTCAAACAAATGATTAAATTTGTCCCATACTTGCATTCCTATAGTTCACTCTACAGTAGGAAACAACAAATTATCTAATACATGCACACTTAAATTCTGCCTCACACACCCCCAAGTTGTATTACTATTTTATTTGCAGCCCCCATAGCAAAATACAATTGTCACTTAAGTGCAATTTTTACATTGGACATAGTACTTTTTACAAATTTTCAAAGAAAAAAATGCTTGCTAGATAGAAAATTGGAGGTTACGAAGAGATTCCTTGAAAAATTTTGATAAATTTATAAAAAATTGCCAAAATTTCACTCAAGGAGCAAAAGTTACAATCGCAAAAAAAAGTACAATAAATGGCTTCAAACACAGCTACAATCACCTAGAGCAAAATTTATAAAAAACACCTAAACCAGCATAAAGTGTTCGAAAAGAGCTTCCCAAGAAATCCAAAAACTAACACGATGGGAAAAAAATTATGCCTTATTGAAAAAATTGCCTTCTAAGGACTGAAAGAAGCAAAATGATTACTATTCTAATGCCACTTGTACGTTGAGTGGAGCATTGGAAACGTGCAACTATTAGATCCTGACGAAGTGTTGGCTAATTTGCTCTAGTGGTGATAAGAGTGGAGGATAACCAATGGTGGTAAAAGAGTTCAAAGGCATGGTTGGGTTGACAATATAGAAATTAGGTAAGCACAAAGTGCTTAAAATAAGAGCCAAGCACTTAATAGAGAAAGACTGGCATTTCCAACGTGGCCAACAACCGATATAGTATGGTCTAACAAACAATACACTATGCACAAGTTTTGGGGGTCTTGTACATATGAAGGTGCCCGATCAAGCCTCGTCCCATGAATTTTTAAACAAAAAGAACAAGCTAGATCTGTCAATGCCACAAACTTCAGCAATTGGTTGACTAGCTTGCAAATTGCTGACAAATGTGCCACAAATATCCCAAGAAACTTGCAAAATAGCATACAACTCCCCATACCCTATAAAAATCCACAAAAAATAAAATCTTAATATCTATGAAAATAAATATACCCACATATAATATTACACCTCAATGATGCAATAGAAAATATGTCATGGATCTAATGCAAATTGGTATGACTCTTGCCCATAAATAATATAATTTGTATAATAGGGGTAGTGGTCTAGGTCAAATCTAGACCAAGTTGCACCATATGAAAAACTTGGCAAGATCCCTCCAACAATGAGAGGCTAGCAAATTCAAAACATTGATACCATGTTAAAGTCACCTAAAGGACTAACATGAGAGAGAATCCTCTACAACACCAAAATAACCTTCCAAACAAGAGAGAAGCAATGAAAATGCTATAATGCCAATACTAGTACATTGCCATACAATGCAATAGCGTGAAATGACATAGAGGACCCTCATATTTATAGGCAAAAGTAAGACATAAGACATGAGATTATGATAAATGCCATGATCTCGTGACTTGAAAAACAAAAAATTAAATGCCCTAAGTAAACTTAACCATACATGAAACGAACCCAAAAGGGAAACCAGTTAGGGAATAACCCCATACACACCATGTAGTACTTTGGGCACAGTATTCATGTAATAATCTAGCATCTACCCACTTCGTTAAATATTTTGTGGCAAGCACTATGTGCTTACATCATTGTTCATTGCTTGTATTTTATGGTCTAATTAAGTCTTAGCACCCACATTCAAAGAGTTATGGGGTTGCCAAGCTTAGAGGAGCACAAAGTCTCTTTTGAACAGCTTCCCGATCCATTGAAAAGTGTCGCATCCTAATACCTATTTATTAGTATCTTGGTGCAAGGTTGGCTAACAAAGACCTACTTAAAGCACATTCCTTGTAGCATAAAGACATCCCCCCATCAAACCCTCATGTGCTTCTTGGAGTATATTCTAAATCTCCTCCTTGATAACACACTCATCTCACACTTGATCAAGTCCCATCTTGTCCAACAAACCATTTATCAATTGGAATGTTTGTGCCTGCAATGCTAACTGTCATTATTTGATAGCTTGCTTGTCTACTGGAAAAGATCCAACATTCAAAGTCACCAATATTTTCTTACTAGGGCGACAAGCTAATTATTTAGAAAAATGAAAATCAAGAAATCTCCACTGACACCCTCAAGAAGTGTAATGTCCCCTTTTTGTGCTTAGCCAATTCATGCACATTTAGCCAGTTTCCAAGTATTTTGTAGGCTAAATGGGTAGTTAGGGAGAACTCAAACATTCGTGGTGAAGCATTTGATCAATCTTGCAAAGCAATTGTTCTTGTGTTTGAGTTCACTTGGCTAGTAGGAGTCCTTTGATGCTTT
Source organism: Cryptomeria japonica (assembly GCF_030272615.1). Taxonomy (NCBI): domain Eukaryota; kingdom Viridiplantae; phylum Streptophyta; class Pinopsida; order Cupressales; family Cupressaceae; genus Cryptomeria; species Cryptomeria japonica. Next base: position 334,380,829 of record NC_081412.1, read on the forward strand.
CTAAATCGATTTTTGACATTTTGAGTGCTCTACAAACTTCCTGGAAGAGAAGGCTATTTTTAGAAAGCCACCCAATTGACTCTGATCATTGTCTCTACTCTTCAATATCACTTTGGTATGATCAAAATTGCAAAATTATATCATTGGGTGCTTTAAACAACTTGGATAAATCATTGAGTTATTTAATTAATATTTCGCTTAAGTTGTCTAATGTTGGAAATATTAAAAGGGGTTGGAAATATTAAAAGGGGCAACTAAGTGCAATAGTTCTTTTTAAGGGTGTTGAAAGATATTTCTAATGGATGCCTTGGAAAAGGGACTTCATTCATAAGAAAACATCATTATTCAAAAAGATGAAAAGAGCTCCAAAAAGTTAATTATATATTTTATAAAAGCAGTTTTAGAGCAAATAAGGAAAAAAGTAATGTTTTCCAAAAAGTTATAAAAAGAAGTTGAGGGATCATTGTTGTATTGTTGATGAATTTGATTTTGCTTCTACATTTTTTAAGAGAACTTGTGTTTTTCTCGAAAACCCTTGAGGATGAAAACCCTCTTGAGTCTGCTGGTTTCAGTGGTGAAAGATCCTTTAGCTGGTTTATGGTGGTTTCCATTTAGAAATTGCATTGGAGGTTCAAAGGAGTTTGTTGTTTTCTGCAAAGACTTTGAGGTTTGCTGATATACATTGAATGTAATGTCCCCTACTAGGATTTGGCCAGGCTTAACCAAAACTAGATTGATTAGGAGACAAAACTATCTTAACATGAATCCAACCGGGGATATTAACTTAAAGATTCTATCTGATTTATATTCTAACATTTATTGTATACATACATACATACATATACGTTATTTATACATACATACATACATATACATTATTTATACACACATATATTTACGTTATTTAATCTCAGATATTATATTACTGCAGATTCTCAGACTAACTTTATTCTCAAATATTTATTCTCAGAAATATATGTTCTCGGATTATTATATATAAATATTATTTGTTATATATATTAATATATTATTATGATTATTAACTATATTAATATCACTATCAATTTTGCATAAGAACGTTACCAGGCTTCATATATTAAGCAGTCATACCGAGCACATCATCATGCATACCACCAAGAACCAGGGTATTTACTGTCTGTCATATGATAACAGTTCTGATTCTCATCTGATCGGTCGGCTATAACCTTCGGATTCCCTTCATATTCTTCCCTATTTCTCTGTTCGTTACTGGTGTTGTTCTCGCTTGTCTCTGTTCCTAAATCTGAATGTCATATTCTGTATCTATCCCTTAATGCATGATTTCAATCCCCTTATGTATCCACTACCCTCAAATGGTTACATCTTGAAAGTCATACCTTTCTCTCCTTCATATCTCTTCACAAGAGATCGTGGCTCTTCACCACAACTATCGTTGCCTAATCCTTATCATCGATTTGTGCTTAGTATTATTGATGGCTTAACCGCTGCTACTTTACTTCAATCGTGCCTCTTTGATAAGTAAATTGTCCTACTAATTATATGTTAACTTGTTAGTATTAATGACTAATCCTTCGTAATTGTTAGTGCTTGCTATCAACTAAATACTTCCGTGTGTTCCCACACTCGCTGATCATACATTATGTCGTTATCGATTTATATTATTGACAATATTGTTAATTGCTGTTCACTTAGCCTTCTTACTAATTGATATCAATCACCGTCATAGCTGATGACTAGTTGCAGAATTGGTATTCAGAACGTTGTCGATTTGGTAAGGAATGATATTTGATTATGTTCTTGGAGTATCGATGTCTCCATACTCCCTCGATGACTTGCATGGTCGTCCATTATAAGTTATCTCAAATCGATATCTTTCACACAATAAATGTCTCGTATTATTCCCCTCTATGCCAACGATATTGAAGATATTTGGATATGATGCTTGTGATAGATTTGTTGAGTGTATGTGGATTTCACATGGGTTACCTTTGTTGAGGCTTAAACAATTATTTGGAATATTATCAGTCATAATTATTAATTAAATGATAATATAAATAAATAAATTTCAAATAATCATTTCTTGATAATTATTATATTAAATAATAACAATAATTCTTTCATTTAGGATATATGTATATATAACGATCAAGGAGGGGATATGACATAGAAGTTTTGGTTTGACTAATTTACTGAGATTTTGTAGAGTTTGAAGTGTTGAATTACCTTGCTAAATTTGCGTACCATTTTATTGAGTGTGCCAATATTGGAGTACGGTGTGTGTGTGTGAGAGTTTCTAAGTTAGTTTGCAGCTTTTTAAAGAGTGATTCTCGGTAGTCTAGAGTGCTTGGTTGTAGAGATTCATCATGAGATGATTTGTTGTTGATCAAATTATGTTAGGAGGAGTTCGGGGTTTGTGGCACTAGGGTTTGATGGTGTTAAACCTCTTCCTTTCTGTTTTAGATTTCAGACCTGCATATGACTCATATTTCATGGTGAGCAGTGAGTTTTCAATGAGTTCCAAGGTTCATACATCATCTATATTGTTTGAGCAGTGACGTGTATGATTCGTTGAGTTATTTGAGTGCTTTCTACATGATATTCAATGTTATTCCAGACTCGTATTGGTTGTTATATTATATCAGACTTTGGTATAAGTGTTTGACAGTTATTTTCAATGTTACTTCAGTAATTTCATGGTTGCTCAGTTACATCCCACTTGTGCCCTAGTTGTTTGTATGTTGTGATTACGCTATGTTATATGTGTGCCCTAGTTGTTTATGCTATATTTGCAAGATGTTTAATTGTGTCCTAGATGTTTCATGTTTTTAATTGATTGAACGTGTCCTAGATGTTCATGTTTTAACTGAATGATGACGCCCTAGATGTTTATGCATAATTGAATGATGTTAATTGCGCTTAGAACAATGAATTGATGACTCATAATTGTTAGATTGATGTTTTGATAGTTAACATTACGACATTAAGATGTTTTACTTTTGTTAATGATATTTTGAAAATGTCGAGATTATGAAAAGATTTTTGAGCTAACTGGTTGAACTGGCCAAGTGTGTGCAGGAGTTCGTCGTCCTCCGAGGAGGGGAAGTATCATCAGGTCGGGAGGTAAGGAAAGGGAAAACTCATGCCATCTGGAAACCCTAACCGTGAGTCAAGTTGTCTCATGATTGACCATGTTATTTTCATCATCCTGCCGTGTCAAGTAACCCTAATTGGTCTGTTTACAGGTTTTAGGGTTTCACGACTCTAAGTCATCAATGGTTTTCCAAGTTAGTTGTTTATTATTATTAATTTATTTATTATTATTATTATTTTTAATTATTAAATTAAAAAAAAATGCATTAACCGATTTTATTATGGCTAATTTAAATATAGCTTAGTGTATTAAAAAGGGAGGGCTTTAATATTAATCACACTTAAGCCGCTAAAGTTTATAGTGGCATTTAACAAAGGTATCGATTTTATATAAACCTATACTTTTCTCGATGTCATATTAAAAATTCTCATAGAGTATAATATAAATGAATCCTTGACACACATTTTATTGATATTGAGATTCATTTTTTAAGGGAAATGAATAAATCAATTATAAGTAATCGATCCTTCTAGAAGAGTCGGGAAGGAAGCCATTTTGGCATGACTCTTAACTTCACAAAGAAGAAACGGAGGCAAGGATTTTTGCGTGACTCTTCTACCTTTTCCGTGAAGGAATCATGCATGCATTGGGCGTGATTTTTAGGGCAAAAAGAAAGGTTAATTAATATCGTGAAGCATCTAGGCATTCTCTTTGGAAGGGCGATACACATTATTATTCACAAGAGTTTTGGAGGATTTTTAGCTCTGCATTTTTCTTCCTTGGGGAATTTTGGTCTGCAAAAATATTAGAGCTCTGCATTTTGTTTACTACAGTACTCTTCATTTTATAACGTTGCAACTTACTGGCAACTAGGCTTGGTGAAAATCTGTTTGGCATTGCTCAATCTACAAGGGAAGGCACAGCAACTCATTGCTCTTTGTTACCAATTCATGTGCTTCATTTCTAAAGTTGAAAGGAATAATTTATGTTCTCTGTTCTTGCCTTAGTCACCTTAAATTTGGGAAGGAAGAAACGTTATTCTTTGTAATCTGCATTTGTCTTATGAATTGTTGTAATTCGTAGAGTTTTCAAAAGGGTTAATGATAAAGAAACCCTTCCTTGCTTTTGCAGTGAACATTTGTATTAATTAACAGGCTGAGTTTCATATATGAAGAAATATATATTTATTTGCACAAAATGATCATGGCTGTGTATACACAGCAAGGCTGTGCATATACAGTATGACTGTGCATACTTAGAATGGCTGAGAATTGAATTTACTAGACTAGAAATGAATACGTATGTATAGTGCCTTGAAATGTATGGCCATGTTGTTTTCTTTCTTTTGACAAAGGGAACTTATATACGCTGTATAGTATCACAATATGGCTGTGAGTGCAATCTTGACGGATGTGAATCATAAAACTCAGAGCTTAATATTGTATGATTATGAGGAATTCTTGATAGTTAGAAATATATAAAACTCTTTGTTTATAGTAAACAGCTGAGAGTAACATTTTATCAGAAGATAAGTATTACATACTGAGTAAGTACAGTATGGTTGTGTACTTACAGCATGGTTGTTCTTCCACAGTATGGCAGACCTTTAGTTTTTGATGGTTGGGAAAAATAACCAACAGCAGGGTTAAGCTATAATGTATTTTTTATAATTACATAATCACACGCTATATATATATATATATATATATGGGTGTGAGTTATAGCCTGAAAATGGGAATGAGTGTAGCTGTAAGAATATACAGAATAATACCGCTCAGATTAGAGGGTTTGCATACCAATAAGACTTGTATTATGAAGAAATTACCTTCTTAATTTGAATTGTCTCAGAATTATCCAAATCTAAAAAATATAACAGCAGTGAGGCTGATCATTCAATCTGAGATTATACTTCTCTAGCATGTGTTGGAACTAAAACCCTATCTTAGGAAGAAAAATGGATATGTGTCGAACAGCAGTGACCATAATGTGGTTAGCATTTCAATTTTGAAAAAAAAAAAGAACATTCCGACATTGCAATGACAGCAAAGTCATGTCATGCAAGATGTACATTCAAAAAACACTTAAAGATTGTATGGGCAGCTAGTGGCTCATAAGCCATTTACCCTTCCTGATCTAGGGGGATAGTAATCCCTAATACTTCATACAGTAATTTATGAGAAAGATTAATCAAAAACCTCTAATGAGAATTAGTGTTGATAATAAAAATCATGTAAACTATTGTATGGCCAAGAGTCTCTATATGAGTACAAATATGGTCAACCATAGGTTAAATCTTATTTGTTTCTAGACCTATGTCCTAGAGCCCTAAGTTGAAGCCGAGAAGGGTGGAATTGACGTCACAGTTAAGTGAGATTGCATCCATTGAAAACCTTGGCTAAGGTAGTGCTCTTATTATGAGTGTCAGTCAGTTCTATAGTCCAAATACACACCTCAGACAGAGGTCATGCTAGTTAGGGGTATCCTATAGTGTATGACCGACTAGGGAACCGTGTAGGATTATACACCAAGTCTCAAATGGCATGAGTTCAACTTCCCGTTACCTCCCTGCGAAGGGTTAGGCCAATCCAGTCGGATATGGCACAGGGGACTAGTAAGTCCATGGTTGGGCGGAAAAGCGCCATGATGATACTTTCCCTCATTGGTCAGCCGATAAAGATATGAAAGTTCACAATATTAGCATCAGAAGAAATGTATTTTCTAAACCTCTCCTTTCAATTTAATAGAAATGTTTAAAGTTACATTCGTATCTTCTATTCACACTTTCAGCATAGATCTTTGTTTAATTCAATCTTTCGGTTAAGATCTAGTTTCATTTCAGTCATTTGATGTTCAGAAAAAATATATATATAGTGTTTTTTTACTTTCTGTTAAAAGATGCAAAGCTGTCATTTCTTTTGCTTTATTTGTTTCAGCATGTTACATACTCCATCTACTACAGTTGTCCTTCACTTGGGTATGATTGCTTTTTATTTCATATGATATACAGTGATATTACTTCATGAAACGTATTGCAACAGTATTTCAGTTTGAAAATTAAAAAATATAGCTTGTATTGCAGCTCTTGTTAAGCATTGTAATCACTTATTCTTAGTTGCAACAATATTTGTTTGTAATATCCGGATGGTTGTACTGCTGGTTGCTTCTGTGCATGCATTTCTCGTATTGTCATATTGGACAGTTTACCAATAATACTTATAGCATTTAAATAACTAACCAATTTGGTACTATATACCATTTTGGTTTAAATCAAGGCTTGATTCATACCAGTAACTTGCATGTTCATTTTGTTTATCCTGCACTCCATTGAAGAAGTGTGTAGTGGTCGACTCAACCAACTAGTGCATAATTGTGTTGTGCATTACATACTCTGATGAATAAGCGTGGCATGTGGTCACCATGGACGCCTGGTGTGTACTTACTTATTTTAATGGCATTCATTACAGTAGCAGATTCAGTAGAAGTGTGATCCTTAGCATTCATTAAAGGTGTATCAGGGACAGTCTGTTGCTTAGTTTTCAGTCAAGATTGTTTGGAAAAAAGTAGGGGCGGTCTTTATGGTGGTATCAAAGCTGATTTTCTTGCCATTTTGTTGGGAAGCTAACTCTTGTTGCACATTTTCAATTGCATGTCAGTGATCAGCACTTGCATATCAGAGTTGAGATTAGAATTTCAGTTGCATGCTAGTGATCAGCACTTGTATGTCAAAGTTGAGATCAAAATTTTAATTGCATGTAAGAGTAGAGATCAGAATTTCAATCGCACGTTAGTGTCCAGCACTTGCATGTCAAAGATGAGATTACATTTTTAGTTGCTTGTTAGCTATCACACTTGCATGTGAGAGTTAAGAATCAATGGAAGTATTTCAGTTGAATATCTTGATTCAATGATATTTTGCGTGTTAGTGACCAGAACCTCCATGTTCATTTCAGCCATTCCTTGACAGTTGTAGACATGCAGAATCCTATAGAGAATGAGGTGATTACAGTTGTAAAGCCTTTAAAAGAAACTTTGGAAGAATTGTGTAATGTGTTGAAGGATTAAATCATTAGGAAAGAATTTCTGGAAAAGTTGGTGAAAACATAAGAATCACAAGAATTCTATGTGAAGTGTTCAATCCCCAAAATTTGTGGTAATTTTTTCCTTTTTAATAAAAAATAAAACCTTCACTGTCACTGTGTTTGTATCAGAAATTGTAGACAATGATAGTTGTTCAATTGGTGTAGTCACTGTTTTTTTTTAATGAGTTTTGATGAATGTGTTTTGAATTCCTGATTGCCAAAAGAAAATCATACTAACTTGAATGAAATGAGAAATTTGAATAAAATTTCAACTTTTGGAATCAGAATATTATAATTACTGATTTTTTGACTGTAAAAAAGTGAAGGACTAATTTTCAAAACTGGATTCTCCAATAAACAAAATCAAGACAAATCAAGTGATGATTTGTCTTTCAACCATCCTGATGAAGCTCTCCAATTTGCAGTCCTTTTTGGTCAGATTCCTACCAAACTCTAGCAGATATAGACATCCAACTAAACTGACATAACAGAAATCAGAAAGATGTGATTTTCAGATCTGTGTTAGTTTTGAAGCAGCTCCAGATTTGCTCCTTTTTCCAGCACTAGAGGGAACAGGGTTGAACTCTTATATTCACACAATCTTCCAAGTCACTCGATCACTGCCAAACTGATTGCAAATAATTAATTTGGGGCCAGACATCTCCACTAAGCCTTCAAAATCTGTTCCATTTATTCATATATGCTTCCAAACAATCCCACAACTTGCTCAGGGAGTACCTGCTTAGTCTAAAGCTCAACCTTGAATTAAAATTTCAAACCTTCTGTTTTAATCACGGATAAGGCTCAAATCATTGCACTGGATCCTCAAGAAGACTCATCAGAAATTCAAAGCACACCCAAAATCATCATATCCCACCAGCTGGAAGGATTGACTTGTTGCCAAAATTTTAAATCTCCAATATGAAGCCTGAAACCTGTCTTAGGGAAGCACCAAGCATAAGAAAAATTAATAAAGCAATACCCAGAAAATTATCTTTTGACCCACACACAGGTCAAATCAATATTTGAACTCAAACCCCTCCAAAAAAGCCATACAGCTGCACCAGCATCAGCAAATAAGCAAAACCTTCAACCGATATTCCAAACTGATAAAACCACCTTCAAAAAGAAAAGAGATTAATGCAAATTAAAATACAGAAAATATCTTCATCTTTGAATCAAATTTGATACCAAACCCTTAAAAATCAATGACAATGATTGCCCAGCTTAGCCCCTGAACGAGACTAACAGTATTCCATCCTAGAGAGATCTTTAACCCTTGAAGATGATTTTCTCAAGTTTCTCCTCTCACAAGAGCTGTGCAACCAAAACCTACATTTTTTTCCTTTTTCAAATCTTCACGGATACCCCCAAAAAAGAATCGCAAAAAGCTTCATATTCCCTCCTTTTTCCCTTCACGCCAAACTTAGTAAAAATTCAATAATTTCATTCTCCACTAAGTCCATGCCCTATCAATGGGAGAATAAAATAGCTTTTAATATATCCCACTCATGCCACTTAAGAAGAATTTATTAATGAAAATATTTCCCTTCTGACTCCTTTCATTCCATGCCCAAGACCATTAGAACTTAGGAATAAATTAAAAATATTTCATTATACTCCTAAATGTGCACCAAGACCAAGTCAGATAAAAATATTAATTAAATGCACAAAGTTAAAACATTAGAGCTTATTTAATTTTGCATTTAATTACTAAATATCTCCAAAGTCCCCCTACCCATACGCATTAGCCCATGGGGAATCAATAATAGGCTAATGAACTCCAAATACTTAGGCCTAAAGAGGGGACACTACACTATGCAAGAGAAGAGGGGAATCTTGAAGTAGAAAAAGAGTAAGTTACTAGCAAAAATGAGCTCAGACGAAATAATCTTTGCTTCTTATGCAAGGAATTTGGGAGTCTAGACACCAATGCATGAACAAAGAAGATCAATTAGTAACTTCCAGAACATGTTTATTCAAACAAAATGATGAGCCCAAGGAAAAAAGTGTGACAATGAAAGAGCTTACTGATTTTGAGAAGACAACAATAGAAATTTTTGAAGTTGAGCCTGAATGTGAAAGAGACAAACAATCTGAATTTTATTATGAAGAAGAAGATGTCTTTTATCAAGAAGCATGTATGGCAGAGCTCCAGAATGATTTATTTAAAAAAATTGCAACTACTAATGAAGGGTTTGATGCTGCCGAAATTTTCAAATCAGCACCTAACGAGGAGCATCTACATCATTCCAGTGATGGCAATCCAGATTTTGAGTGGAAATTTCCCACGCATGAAGGACACCAGTTTGACTTCTCAGAGAATTCAGTAGAAGAGCATGATGAAATGGAGCCTGATGAAGATTTTAAATCAGCACTTAGTGATGGCTCATTGTTTATGGTGCTGCCATGACTTTTGATCAAAGTGATTGTGAGGAGAAAGCAAATTTTGAAGATCATGTGACTCCTAAAAATGAAGATACTTCAGATCTTTGCTACATGGAGAACCAAGTCACTTGGTTGAACAAAGACCAGCAGAGTTATGTGAATTGAAGAATCAACTCTTGGTAATTAGTGAGAACGAGATTCAAGTCCTCGTGAGTTTGGACAACACTCACAAGATCTTTGAATTCCTCACGCAGAAAGGCATCAAGGGTAGATTTACTTCTTCAAACTTGCAACTTATCAAAGAATCTTTGGAGACTGTGAAATCAAAGTACTTGCACTTGATTAGAGATCAAGAGTATGCCATCGAATTTGCAAAGGAGGCCATTAGCGCATTCAAGGAAGAGGAGAGAAAGTTGATGAGCTTACTCTTCAGCTTGATTCAATAAAGACATGTTAGAAAATACTCAAATGGCCACTAATGGAGGTAGAAGGACAGCTAGCTGATAAAAAACTTCTCAGGGAGCAAGAGAATGAACAAAGAGCTAAAAAATCAAGCAAGTAACTCATAAACTTGATAGTCTTCAAGAGGAGTTTGATTTAGAGGGTTCCCAAACAAATCAGAAGTTGCATATGCAGATTTGGATCAACAAGATGGGTTTGAGCAAGAGAATAGGAATGACTTTCAAATTTTTGATAATCCTCTCTTTGAAATGGGTGCAGAGTCAACTTATGATAATCCACTCTGTGATGGAAGATGAAACATCTAGTGACAATATCAAGATATGGGATCCTAGTGAAGTTTCCAAGCATTACAGAGTCTGGTTTTTAGCTTGCTTTCCTCTATATCAATTGTGCTCCAGGTATTAAAGGGATTCTATGAACACGTATCTCCAATGCTACCCCCTTTAAGTCTTCATACATCCAGGCGAATAGGTCTTTGTAGTCCATAATAAATCTAATAGTTGCATTATACCAGATCCTAGTCATCTTCAATATCTCCTAGTTCTTAATTTAGCTTCACCATAGGGACTCTTTGTATTTCATGTCCTTAATATTACCAAATTAATGGGCAGGTTTCACATCTAGTCCAGCATTATCCTCTTATATTCTGTAAATTTTGTAAGATAATAAGCAAATTCTTCAGTCATCTCATTATTTACTTTTCCCTTCTTTAATATCCATGATCTCCAAAAAGTTACAACCAAGATGGTAACTCTAGAACACTTTCATCACTCAAATCTATGGTACCTCAATCTCCACCTACCGAGCCTTCTTCATCAAAGTTCAAATATAATGACCCTTTAGATGAGGCTACCTCTTTGTTCACTACCTAGTTCTTTAACTCTATTATATACTTTCAGCCTTTATTTTCGGTGGACAATAAATTCCTTTTCCAATTATGGTCACCTTTGGCTGTTATTAGCCAACTTCGACCCAATAATGCATGACAAGCCTTCTTTGAATCCAGAAACAGCACTCAACCATGGGAACTCCCAACACTTTTATGCTGCATTGGTTTTCTCCTACCTATTAGAAGTTTGGTAGCCAAATAGAGGGTTTCCTAATACTCCTGAAATCTCCTCTAGAAGCATGTTCACATCAAATCCATGACTCACAATGGTATTGATAAGCTTACCTCCTAACATCTCCATTTGCATGAGTACAGGTCATCAAGGTAGGGTCATTATCATGCATATGATGTCAATCATTTGACTTCCTAACAAAGGAGTCTACTATTAATCGCTTCTTTTGTTTGATATGTTCTCCCTCACCCAACATTGTGTCATCTAATAGTAGGTGTGTGTGTGTGTGTACTATACTTCGTGGCAAAAGACTCGTGCATTAGTAGTTATAGTCCCCTTTAGTTCCAAAATAATATGCAATAAATCGTGGTTTGCAATATTTGCCTAGCAATAGCTTTATCAAAACTAAGTTTGTTCATTGTTGTATCACATGTGATTATCACCTTTCTTCAAGATTTCTCTCCAACTTCCACTTTTTATTTGGCAAACCTTTGTTTTTTTGTGGGTGGGTTCAAATAGTTATCTAATTTTGCTTGGGATATAGTATTTGCCATTACTTCTTCCTCGCTGATTAGGTCAAACATATTGACATTAGCTTGTTTTGGACAATTACCATCAACATGATACTCAAGTCACATCATTGACAAAGAAATCTAGGAGTACCTTGATTAGTAGGCCAATCTCTTGTAAAATGGCCTCATTTATTACAAATCTGACACTATATAATCGGTCATCTTAGCCATCATGCAAGATTTGTCTTTATTTCCATCCATATTTTGACATCTATTATACAATTGATTGCAGTAACCACCAAGTGATGCACTTATAAACATACTAGGAGATGCATCCTTATTCTTTTGTTGTTTTACTTGGGGTGGCAACTGGCATTTATGGCTCTCCTTGAAAAAAGAGTACTCCTGACACTCTTACCCATAAGTCTTGAAATTCTATGAGAAATCCCTGATTGTATGATCCATAACTTGACAAAAGATCCTCTATAGACAATTGACTTTAGTATGACCTATTTTACAATCTATATACCCAATATTTGACAACAATAAAATTATCAATGCAAGACCTCATAAAGTCCATGACAAAATGATCAACGCTAAACAAAAGATACAAAGGGTGTGGTATAGGATGAACCAAAGTTTTAAAACTCGGACTCACCACGGACTCGGCAAACCAAAAAATTGGACTCGGACTCGTGAAAGACTCGCGAAAGACTCGGCAAGGACTTGGCAAAAAAAAACCCATAGTTTTACAAAAAAACATAAAGAGATTTGCATTTAGAGAACACAAGAGCCATAATTGAAACATTACACGTCATATGATCTCCAAACACTCAATATTTGAAATCTCATCATTCATACTCATAGTTTCAAACTTTAAAGTGTATAATAGCAGCATAAGTTTATAAATGTTTACAAAATTACATATAATGATAGATCTAGATCTTGGGGGAGAGAGGAGAGACTGAGATGGAGAGTGGTAGAGAGAGGGGATAGAGGAAGAGTGATAGGGAGATAGATAGGTCTAAAATTCAGGGCAGATAAAGTGAGTGAGATAGAGAGGGCGAGAGAATGCTAATAGGAGTCTACTGATTACTGAAATTTGACTGTCTAAAATTTAAAAGATCTTCTAACCTAGAATTTGCATTATAATTCCTAGAGATCTGAAAGCACTCTCAAACATCCTGCCAATATATACATGAAATATAACTTAAAGCATAAGAAAGGACATATAGAATTGCCACTTATACTTAAATGTTATATTTCATGTATATATTCTGATGAAGAGAATGAGAGTGACTTGAAAAAAAAAGATTTAAATAATTTTTTGACATGTTTTCTGGGTTGCATGAGTCTAGTCAAAAGACTCGCGAGTCCAAGCGAAAGACACACGCGAGTCAATTAGAAAGACTCACGAGTCTTTCAAAAAGACTCGCTAGGACTCGCCTTGTGAGTCCATGGCGAGTCGACTCGTGGCACCACTAGACTTGCGAGTCCATGGCGAGTCCGTGGTGAGTCCACGAGTTTTTAAACTATGGTTGACGATGAACAACCGTTTTACATGGAACCATATGCAGCCAACTCAATGTAGAGGCCTAGGAGAAAGATTTTGAAGAGCAATACAAAGAAAAGAGGATTTATAACTATCATTGCACAGATGGTTCTCATCAATGGGAGAAAGGTACTTAGGCAATGCTACTTTTACACAACCTAATTCTTCATGAAGACTAGATGCAAGGGGCAATGATGATACATAAGGATGAAATTCTTAAGCTTTAAGTTTCCTATTGCTCATATTTGTTAGTTTCCTTTTTCCTAGAGAGAAGTCTTCCTTTATCTTTCTTTGCACTATTATTAATATAATTTTCTAAAAAAGAAGTTATTTCTATGCACAACAACCTTCACTACCAAATCCAAAAGACTTGAATATTTGAAGCAAATTGAAGAGAAATGGAATATCGACTCTATTGCCATTTGCCCCAACAATCCAAAATTTTACAAGTATAGTGCCCCCTTTAATGCTTTGGCCCAGCTATGCCCATCATTGATAACTAGTCAAAGAATTCCCTCAGTAGGCCCCCTTGGTCAAATTCATGTTTGGTGTTGTGTTTTGCCTCCTTCATATCATTATCATGTGCCTAAATCTCTCAAACACAAAAAATTCTAAGTGTTAGGAGTGTTTATGGCTATTTTTGGCCTTTGTCAAGTTTTGGCTTTTTCCTTTGCTGGCATGCTCTCCCTCTATTCCCTAAAACCATGTACTTCTAGAGTTTTTTTTAGTCCTTCTATCTTGTTCATATTTTCAGACTTACACATTCCAACACACCTTTCCTTATTTCCCTACACCCTTGAACCTCTTTTTGTCTTCTGCTAAGCTTTGAACTTTCTCTTCCAAGGTGGTTATTTCTTCATTTTCCGATCCAAGCTTTCCTTCCTACCTCCTTCACCTTCAAGCTTGGGATTTTAGATTTCCTCCTACCATCATGCTTAAAGATATGCGGCATCTCTCATGCCCAATCCCTACTCCCCAACAATTTCTCCATTCCTCACCTTAGCCCTTCACATTTCCTCTTACTTTAATGTCAGGTTTTCTTTTTCCCTAATCCCCAACCACTTCCAATAATTTTGCCTTCCTCCCCAAAGAGCATTCTACACTTGGTCATCCTAAAATATATATCCCACATTTATGTTTGTGCCTTTAGGGTTTTACTATTTACATGACATCGTTACCCATTCCAAACTTGGTAATGAGCATATGATTTCCCCAACCCCCACTACTCTTTGCATTTTCCTTTTGAGGCCCCTAGAAATCCTCCTACCACCTTCCCTCTTCCATAGTGGTATTAGGCATGTCACTTTCTCAACAACTACTACTCACAAAATTCATAATCCCACATCCCCCAAAATAGAAAATCCTCACCTGGCACACATTCTCCCCAAGTCACGACTACCAATCCTTATTGGCATCCTAGTAGGCATCTCCTTGAATCCTCAACTTTGGGCCTATAGGACATTTTATAGTTATTGCATTGTTCATGCACAAAACACTACCTACCCCCATGCATGACCCGAAACACCATAGTGGCTTCAAATTAAAGCAATAGAACAAGGGATGGTTTTCAAATCTTTCTTGACACCTATGGGCACCTCAAGGGCATGGTTTGTATCCGATTGGACATGGTTCTCGTATTAAAGGTTATAGCTGCATGTATGCAACTATGTGAAGATGATGCAAGCAAACATGAGAGACTTACTAACTTGTTGACCAGTCTAGCATTCCTACCCAACTTGCATAATGAAATTGTAGTGATATCTATCCCTATATAAGGATGTTATAAGGGCTGGCCTTGGAGCCAATTCCCTGCCTTGCAACACTATAAGGGAAAGATCATGCTTGTATCAATTGTAGAGATGTGTGGTTGAGCTGGGTGATTATATAATAGTATGTCTCTATGATGGGATGTAATATCTCTAGAGAATCTTTGAACCTAGTTGCTGGCCTAGTATGTCTCTTGCTACATTTGATGGCCTGATGTAATGAAGAGTTGATTAACGTTGGCATTATAATGCATTACAAACTTTTTTATAATGGTCTCTCTTTGTTGCATGTGAATATTGTTGATTAGCTCTAAATTACTAAGAAGATATGGTATCAGTGTTTTCTTGTTTGTGATTCTATTGCATCCCACATGATCATCTTTCTTTCTTACATGTTGCAACTCTATTGCCCATTGGAGTACCACCAATCAGCTGTCTTAGGATTCAATCATTCAATTTCATTAAGTTTTTTTTCTTTTCTAATTTAATTTAGTTTTCTGACGTGCTTGCATGCATAGAACACTGTGATTACTTTTGCCATGTCTTAAGGGAGTCATATTTGAATGAGATGTTCAGAGGTTTCTGCATGTATGAGTTGTGCTCACCCTTGCAGCTCCTTTGCTTCATAAATTTACTCTTCAATGAGCTCATGTCAAATAGATATTTAAAGGGCTCTGATAATGACATTGCAAGATATAAGTATGCATGTGATCTGAAAGGATTCATCTTTGGTGATTAAAACCTGTTAAGACTTTTGGATGCACTTACTAAATGTTTGCTTGTATCTGCTGTCATTGAGGTCTGGTAGGCTGTTCCTGAGCGCAATTAAGGCATCGTAATCAAAGCCTTTTGTTCCAACTGTTGTTCTATCTTAATATCTCAAGGGAATAACCCCCCCAGTTCTGCAGAGCCTGAAGAAGAAGACGAATTTTCCTAATCTTATCTGTTGGTCCAAAGACACCCTCTCTTTGTGGATGTATCATTCTCTTTGCCTGAGATACCCCTTTGTCTCTCTTTGGGTTGTAGTGCTGGAGAAGATGGCCTGCATTTTTTAGCACCAACATACTCAAAGAATGCCTTGATTGCATGAGTCTAAGGGTACAGAGGTACCAAATAGTTTGATCAAGCTGCCACTTGACATCATGAATAATTCTTAGGACAGAAATAATGAAAAATGATAGCGACACCAGGGAGTTCCACTGAAACTTGGATCATTTTAAGATATGTAATGAAGCACAAGCTATTTGAACTTGATGGATGATGTACTTCATTGTTTATTTATTGCATAAATATGTGGTAGTATAGTCATATAATGACTCTCTCTCATCTGCTCCATTTATTTGAATATAAATGACTTCCCTATTTCCACGATATATAATTGATTTTTGCAATATGCATCTTCATTGATAATATGCATATTTCCATGCTTTGATATTCATATTTGCTAATCTCTAGTAAATATTTAGGTTAAGTGTTTTTTATGTTGATGGTCTGCCGTCTATTGTCTCATCACCTACCCATCCCATGTTGTTCTTGTTCCCCACATGCCTAATCTCCAATTATCCCAATAATTCATTTACCTGTCACCAAAACATGCAAGAATTTAGTTCCTTTACAAGACTAAATGGCATATTGTAGACTACTTGGACATGTCAACCATAAATCTACATTATCAAGAAATTAGCGAACTTATGGTAGTCAAAATTGATAAAGGATACTTCCCGGACCAAGACAAGATAGTAATAATTAACAATGGTATCACACTCTGCCTTATCATTTTAATATAAACTTAAATCATATTGCCAGACCCATAAGCTAAATAGGCCCAAAAATCAGCTTAGGCTTTCACAAAATTTTATTTTCTTATGAAATTGTCAGACATTGATAGACAATATATATCATCATGAAAAATTACAATGATAGAAATTACACACTGTTTGTGGATGGCATTGTTAATGTTTGTAGCTTCAATCGAATGATCATTTAGAATACATATAATATATGTTGATAAATAATAATATATTATTATGTTATATTATTATATTATTATTAATCATATAAAATTTAATATTCAATATTAATCTATTATATTATTCTAAATTAATAATTGATTGATGAAACATTATAATATTGATTAAATTATTATAATTAAAGGAGAGACATGTCCGTTCAAGGACATGCCTCTCCAAAGGAATATATATAGTATAATGTTATTCAATTTGAGAACACATAGAATTCCAAGAATGCAAGTATCAGATTGAATCAGATATATACATTAAAATACATCCAATAAAACCTGGGAAAATCAACATGGTATCAGAGCTCAGGCCTGTGAAGTTTAATTTGGAGGTTGGAGAGGGTTGGAGAATTCAGTGTTTTTTTTTAGAATTTTCAGTCTGAAATATGCCATTGTACGGCCCTTGGTTGGCCTCAAAATGAGGACTATAATATATGGATGGAAAGATCTGTGTTTCTAGTTTTCAAATATGTTTATCTCATCAAATTTGATTCAGTTCAGTTTTGTGCAAGATATGACGACTTTGGTGCAGGTCACTTGAAACCCTACCTAGGGTTAGCAGTTTTGGGAAAAATGTCATAACTTTTGTTTTAACCGTTGGATCTTGCTATAACTTGGAGGAAATGTTTGTAATTAGATTTTCTAACATCTCACCGAAGAGATTGGATAAATGTGGTAAATTGCAAAAGTTATTAACGAATGTGTGTGGCAGATCATAATGAAAGTGTTGATCAAAATTATGAAAATGTTCTACATCATTCAAAGGGAATTATGATGAGAGATGATTCATGCGTGATATTTCTTATATGGGCTCACCTTATGAAAGGAAATGTTTTAAACTTAAGATAAGTATTCCATGTTTTATTAAGGCACATGAATTATTGAGTTTGTAATTTATGCTATAATATTGGCTAGTAAAATCTTGTATGCTTCTATCATTGGTATTTCTGTTCGAGATAATTTAGTTTATGAGCTATTTGTAATATCTCTCTGACATACCTTCAGGACGAAATCACAATAAAATTAAATTAAAGGGAGAAATAAATTGATGCTTATAAACGAATTGATGATTGAGACCAGATGCAGAGGGAGTCTGACATTTCAAAAGAGGACAAGAGGTTGATACAAGAACTTGAGCTTCAGAGGGAGCAGATGGTTCAGTCAACTTGTGACAATTTCGATCATAGTGATTGAGAGGGATTTTCACTATTAAAGGTGAAACACTTATGAGGTAAAACTTGATTCAATTGATTATTATACTAATGAAATCATTTAATGCCTTATGGGCCCTGTGTAAATCATAAGGAAGTGACGACTTCCAAATGATTTCCACTTGTATTTTTGAGGTTATTGGAAGGTGACGATCTTACAATAACTTGAGCTTGTGGATAGAATCGCTGACAGAGGCAATCCACATGAGAGCTCGTGGATAGAATCGCCGACTGAGGCAATCCACGTAAGAGCTTGTGGATAGAATCGCCGACTGAGGCAATCCACATGAGAGCTCATGGATAGAATCGCCAACTGAGGCAATCCACGTGAGAGCTCATGGATAGAATCGCCGATTGAGGCAATCCACACAAGAGCTTATGGATAGAATCGCCGGCAGAGGCAATTCACGCAAGAGCTTGTGAATAGAATTGCCAACGGAGGCAAATTCACACCTTGAGACTATGGTCCCCTGTGATGAGCATCATATGGTTGATGCAAATACTCCCAATATCATGAGATGATATTTTTGAGTTATGGTGAATATCATGTGCCTTGATATTCTTGTTTATACCATGCTTCTTGATATCATAGTGAGATAATATTTTCTCTATTCCATAATTAATCTAGACTTAATGCATTTGCATTGATTTTATCTTCCCTAGCTAAGAGGGAGTGTTAATTATGTTTTGTGTAGCTATGGTGACGGCCATAAGTGTTGACATGGGAGATCACTACACATTCTGTCTGATCATCCTCCCTAGCTAAGAGGGAGTGTTAATGTTTGTAGCTTCAGTCGAATGATCATTTAGAATACGTATAATATATGTTGATTAATAATAATATATTATTATGTTATATTATTATATTATTATTAATCATATAAAATTTAATATTCAATATTAATCTATTATATTATTCCAAATTAATAATTGATTGATGAAACATTATAATATTGATTAAATTATTATAATTAAAGGAGAGACATGTCCGTTCAAGGACATGCCTCTCCAAAGGAATATATATAGTATAATGTTATTCAATTTGAGAACACATAGAATTCCAAGAATGCAAGTATCAGATTGAATCAGATATATACATTAAAATACATCCAATAAAACCTGGGAAAATCAACAGGCATAACATTGATAACCTTGAAAAATCAGTGCATAAGCTCCACAAGCTGAAACTCTTTAACACCCTTATTGAGATGGTTCCCAAGATCACCTTCTATCTAGTAGATCCCATATCCACAGACAGGATAGTCAAAAAGGGCCAACGGATATAAACTTAAATCAATCAAACTTCTTAGCAAAATGAAATATCAGTTTATGCTTGTAAAACCTCGCTTTATTCATTAAGGTTTAGAAAAGGAATTTACTTATGTTTCCTATACCTTCAGATCATGTTACTTCTTGATTGGACTATCATTTATCTCTTTATATTTCAACTAGCGATCTACAGACCATAAACAGATAAGCTGATAAGTATGATGTGCATTGTCGTTCTACAGTTTTCATGATATCATGTCTAGTGCTACTACTATCACAGTTTCTTAAATTAGCATCCTAGCTTCACATAGGTATTTCTTTGCAACACTTAAATATTTTTAAACTAACCTAATCTGGAACATTTTTTTTCTGTAAATGGGTACAAGTGAGAACCTGTCGAACTACAACATAATCACCAATTGCTAAACTTAGCTCTCCCTCTGACTCAGCTTCAAATGCATGCATTGCCTGCAAGTAAGTGGCAGAGTTTAATTTCATAAACAACAAAATATCTAAGTACTGCAGCATTCCTTTCATGAATGCATATATAAGAAATGTCCAACTTACCTCAGCTAAGAAATACATAGCTATCTCAACAGATCTATCTAAAGACGAGATCTGAGATGCACGACTCCCATTCATCTTAAATTCTTCATATGTTGGGGGAGGTATATAATTATCAGATACTATAGATGGTGCAGATTCAATTCGTTGCTTCTCTGAAACCATCTATTAAGATGATAACAAACCAGAATGTTGCAGTAAGCACATCAAATTGCACTTCAAACAAGATATAGTATAATTAAGCAAACAAGTAACATATTAAAAAAAAAAAAAATCATACTATCTATGACATCCTAGCCTAGGATAGTACCTCTGCTTGACATTCATCGAGAATTTGTGCAATTCTATGGTGGAATATCCTTTCTGTTTCAACCTAGACAGTAAAGTGACTTAATCAAAACAGTAATGAGAAATTAAAGATTACATCATTAACTGGAAAATAGATAAATGTATACCAGAGCAATTAGACGTTGAAGTGTCAGCCTTTGTTGTTGTGACTCAACAGAAGCCATTGCCGCTGCAGCCTCCTTTCCTAAAACTGCCATGTTGGCCTTAAGTTCTTGCATCTTTGCTTCAGCTGCTTGCAACTTCATTCTATTATCAGGGTTGTCTGGAACCTCTCTGACTCTTGCTTGTCGTTTTGAAACTTCAGTTCCCTGTATATATTCCACATGCAAACCACAATCACAAACCATGAAAAAGAAAGCTTTTATTTAACTATAATTCCTCTCAAAAGTCTTACTCTACCTTACACCTCAAACTAGAAAAAATTTGAAATAAAATCACAGCAAACACTAACCACATCACATTTCATATGCAGCATACTTCTCAGAACAAAAAGACACCTGTAGCTCAGCTTCTTGTCGCATTTGGTCATAACGTTGAGCAAGATGGCGAGCATCTTCCAAAGGAGCTCCCGTGATCATTGCTCTTAAAGGTTCTGCTATCTGACAATTTTCACTACTAAATCTTCAGTATTATAGCATATTCTTAAGAAAGCATGACAATTGAATCTTTATTAATAAATCATTAATCTCAGAAGGATGAGAATACTAGCAGCCTGTTATATAAAATATTACCAAAATCACAGCACAATATAGAATAGAGAGCATATACAAATATAGAATTTCAAAGAACAAAATTATAATAGCTCAACTTTAAAGCTGAGAGAACCATTTATCCACATTCAGTGTGACAGAAATATCTAGTTCTTCATTTGTCTCTTTGTCATAAGCCATAACATTTTTATCAAGATAAATGCAGTATAGATGAATACACTCAGAAAGGTCATTGACAATGTCATCATGAAGAATCTAAGACAAAAATATACTTAAACAGTAATACAATTTCATCAAGGATTCCTACTCCAAGTTTTTCTTTTTCCCTAACAAGATGCTTTTCATTTCAACATATCATTTAAACTTCAAGATTGGCTCAAAAATCAAACAGCATATCGTTGTAACTCACATATTTAAGTATCATTTGATTGAGACATAACTGGAAACAAAAGATTCATTAATTTTTCAGGCCCATCATTACTTCTTGCTAAATTAGGTTTTTTATTTCTTATAAGTTCATCATCAAGTATTATGACCCAAATTTTTTCTTTTCCCAGGGCACTTTCATTTTAACAAAGGATCTTGAAGTATGGTTCAGAACTCAAAGAACAAGATACTTAGTGTCATTTGATTGAGACAAAATATGGTGTTCCCCAAGAACAAGTCCCCGCGGTAAAACGACTATTTCAGGGAGCAAAGATGTCCCAGTGGTAGAAGGATGAGAACAAAACATATCCCCCTGCTGTCCACTTGAGCACCAACCCCAAAGGGACCGATCCCAGGACAATTCTGTAAAGTAGATGACATCCTGTAAAAAGTAGTCATTTAACATATTAAAAAGTTGGAGAAACCGAAAAAAAGGTGAATTGGCTATGAAGATCTTTGTGGCCTCAAAGGATTCAATTTGGGCTTGGTGAGTGCACTGCCCTGAACCCTGCAATGGGCTCTAACCTCAAAGTTAATATAATATCTTAGTGAAGATGCTTGGGTTTTACATGCATATTGGCAACGCAACTAGTTGGGGACCTCTGTATCAAGTTCTATTCTATGGTGAATCACTTGAAAGCATGCTGGAGCTCCTAGCTTACATTGAACATTTAGTTGGCATTGTTGTATCCACTTTACTTAATTTGATGAATAATACTAGAAAGAAAGAAAGAAATTGTATTAACGTCCACATATGACCAAAAAAAAGTAGGTCAATCGGACTTAGAGTCAAGAAGTTTACAATAGAAAGTTCTGGGAAGAGAAACCTAGACCTCAGAGCTCTTTTTCAAATTGAATTGCAAAAATAATTATCATCTTTGAAAACAGCAGCAGAAACAGTGCTAAAATTTGCTCAGGTTGTTTCCAACATGGCTCACATTGAGACATCAGACAGTGCAAAAGATGATCCTACAAAGTCTAAAGTGGAGTCTTTATCAATGATACAATTTCCACTCAAGATAGGATTGAAGACATATTAAGAGTCATTCTCTTTGATGCAAAATGATATACATCAATACAACTCTACATAAATTTGCAAAGGTTACACAGGACCAAGTCCCTGGAGGTCTCCCAGCCATCCCCATACCTGTCAAATTTCAAGGACATCCCACTACCTGGTATATCCAGAAACATCCCAGAAACATCCCTGGGCCATTCCCACTACCTGGTATATCCAGAAACATCCCAGAAACACCACCCAGCCATCTAGGATGGCTGCAGATGTCAATGGCATCCCTCATTCATCCTGGGGTCAGTCATCAATCCCCAGACGTCAATCACAGCTTCTCAAAAAAATAAAAAATTATAAGATTTGAAAGCAAATTAATATGGATAATCCTGCATAAAAACCTGTAAGTTCCTTTTTAGTCAAATGTTCTGAAATGGATTTGTAATCAATTTGGGGGTACTATACAGTGAACCATAGTTAAACCACTTTATTAAATAATGGATCAATTAAATATTGACTGTTGTTAAAGTTGTGTCCACATACCAGCTGGAAATTGCTAACCTGTCATTGCCCTAATACTACTAAAATTGGCCATGAATATGATGTCATCATGGCTGAAAACTGAAACCAAAAAATTCTATAATTTATACTTCCCTTTGTATTGTAAACCAGATTTTTCAGTTCATTCGTATGCAGTTGCAATTTCTGAGTAATTAAAGTGGTCTTTTATAAATCTGAAGCAACCTCCTATGAAACAATACACCTCATCAGTAATCAAACACTGCAAGGATTTTAATTTCAATTATATTGCGTTACCAAAGTGCAGTAAGACCATGATTGTCAGTTGTCTAGGCATTAAACACCTACCTTTAAACAAAATCTAAAAGTGGTTCACAGAGAGAGAGAGAATTAATAAAATGCCTGATCATCAAATGTGCCCTGATTTATGGAATACATTGTTTTTTCAGAATTTCTACATTTCACCATTTTGTAGTTGTGGCCTTTTGGCCCTTTATCATCTATTATATATGTGCACATTAACAACGAAAACAATGAAATTTTGTTAATTTGCATGTCAATACATGAATTCTCAATTCAGCTATAATGTTATTAAATAGTTATATAATGAATATGGTGAATGCCTCATCATATGAATAATTAAAATTTCCTATATTTTTTATTGTCATTTTTTTAAATTGTCAACCCCTACCATCCCCCCAAACGGGCCTCCCATCCCCTATTGTAAATGAAACATGTCCCCACATTTCCTCCCATCCCCTTGCCAAAAATTACGTGGAATATAGTAATTTCAGCTTATAGTAAATGAAACATGTCCCCACATTTCCTCCTATCGACCAACAAGTGTCCAATCTCAGCATTTGTCATTTCTCCAATAGCCTTTGTCCATTGAGAGGTGAACGCTTGTCGTCCCTTGGAATTCCTCACCACTAATCTTGAGTAATTTTTGCATAATTCACAAATATCATCATATCTAATTCATGAAACATCTACTCTTAACCATGAGGTGTAATGCTTCCAAGCAATCTTTGTGAGTACCCCTCAAGAACACGAGCTTGACCAATGCTTCCTCCAACTTGTTTTGTTTGTATCTCTGAGGATTGAATTGGAACCGACACAAACCTCTAAGGACTCATCCTCTTGTTACATCATTTGGAAAATCTCTTCTCTAATATCTCTCCCTCTACAGTATCCTCGTATTTTCTAAGAAATTTCTCCTTCATTACTAGCTTGATTTCTATAGCACTTTTTCCCAACGGATAAACCAACAAAGGACTACATCCTTTAGAGTTGTTGAGAACAGAGTCTCTGTGCATCTCCTTTGCAATCATATCCCCCATGCAACACGTCAAACTCAAAGAAGAATGTGTTCAGATTTTCAAGGGCCATTCAATGAAATTGTGGAAGAGTTAATAAAGAAATAGGCTTTATTAAGAACACTTCTCATTGCTTTACTAAAGAAATACAAAATATGTTTCACTTGATCCTATGATGAACTAAAAGCTTACAAAGTGTAGCATGTGGTTCCCTTGCAGCCAAATGCCAAGACTTTTAGGCAAAAGTGAATAGCAATAAATCATACTTTAGCTCCCCAAATGCAAAAAGCACTAGCTAAATTCAGAGATGATGGAATCATTAAACCAGTAAGACATTCCTCTTAGGTATCTAATTTAGTCCCAGACAAAAAGAAAAATGGAGATATTAGGTTGTAAATGGACTTTAAAATCTTGGCATCTCTTCATTAAAGAATAATTATCCTCTTCCTAACGTTGAAAGCCTACTAAAAAAAGCTACAGGTTACAACCAAATAATAGTAAAAAGATACAGGACTTTATGGTTTTGTTAGTCACAAACGAATAGTAGTAAAAGAGTTGGAACCATACAAAATAGCATTCACCACTCCTTGGGGAACGTATGCATATGTTAGGCTGCCTTTTGGGCTCACTAACATTGAAGCCATGTTTTAAAGGGCCATGGATGTTGCATATTTTGGTCAGATTTATAAAATTATGGCCATTTATTGAAATGATTTTACTTACTCCAAGGATGGAAGAAAGAATTGTGAGCGTTTAGAACAGATCTTCAGAAGATGTTCAGAAAATGGTATATCGCTTAAAGCCTGTCTTCAAGTTTGAGGAAGGAAAGTTGTTGGGCCATGCTATGTCCAAAATGGGGTTAAAACTGATCCTGAAAGGATAGAAGCAGCGCCTAAATTTGACGATCGACCTTACCTGTCAAGCCAATTTTTTTGTGAAAGTTATCCATTCCTTTCAAATGTGAAATATATTTTATTTTAAAGAGTATATCATAGACTAGATATATATATTTTACTATGATCTTGTATAATTTTTGATGGTCAAAAATTTTCCCTTTCATGTGATACAGTCTTCTCAAATTTTTTAACTGTTTTAGGGCAAAAGTTGCTAAATACAGCCATCAAACTTGGGTCTTGGGTGGGAGCAATTGAGAGAATTCCCCAACCACAAACAGTAAAATCTATCAAAACATCAGTCCACTCCAAAGTCAGTCCACAAAAAGATCAAGGGATAGAGAGTATGCTCTTCCTCTATCTGAGGAATCAGAAATCAGACTCCTTTGGATTAAAATAGGTCATATAGGATAAAGTAAGCAAGCGATTCATGAGATGAACACTAATCTGTGAACTGTTACAATGCTCACATTGTTCTTGTAATGTAATGTTCATCCTCACAAATGTAATGTACAAGCTGCGAGGATGAACATAACATTTGGGAGGATGAACGTTACATTACAAGAACATCGTAACCATTGTAATAGTTCACAGATTAGTGTTCATCTCATGAATCATGCACTTACTTTATCCTATATGACCTATTTTAATCCAAAGGAGTCTAATTTCTGATTCCTCGGATAGAGGAAGAGAATACTCTATGTCCCTTGATCTTTTTGTGGACTTTGGAGTGGACTGATATTATTCACACTACTCTTGCCTTTCAAGGGTAGTTGAGGGCACCTTTTTAGACCAATCCCTCACTATTTTCCAAAGAAGGGAAAAGAGTGGTTTCAAATCCATCACGGACTACTGGACACATGGCAGAGTATGTGTTGATGGTGTTTTTACACACTATGCAACATAGAATAAAATACTAAGTATTATATCCTCTCTTGAACAAAGACTCCCTAAATGCTAAGCTGCATGATCAAATGGGACAACTCCAAGGTTCCGAATGTCAGGTTTTGACATGCTCTTGGATAGACTCAATTGTTTGATGTGATATTTGCTGGAATAACAAGGTGGACTTACGTTGAATCTTGAATGCTTGAATGTTGCTAGAACGTGGAATTTAACTTGATTGAAAAAAAAGGAAAAAGGATAGGGTTTAGGAAGCTAATCTAATCCTAGGAATGTAATAGCAATGGACAATCTTTGATGCAACCCAACTAAGCTTTGCTTTGACATGCAGCGAACATCTCCACGAGGCTAGTGCGATCTTCTAGGGATAGCTAATGATTTTCAAATCACCACTACAAGCATAGATACCCTCAAGGTGAATCATATCAATGAAAGAGTGATAATTGAAGTTAAGTTTGGCTAAGATGGATCCAGTTGACTATGCAAGGCACTCTACAATCAACAAAGTGTTAGTAGTGTGGATCTACAAATTTCACCATTGATCATGCACACAATTCTTCCATTCATCTAAACAACATGAAAATTAAACAAGTAGAGACCATGGAAATTGTTGAATCAGCATATGAATTTCACCATATCTTCAATGAAGTTTACATGCTTCTTACAACAAAGTCTTGGCAACAATCTTTGCCTTCTCCTCCTACTCTACTTTAACTATTTGCTATTATCTATTGATCAATTACTAACTATTCTTCAACTACTCACTATTAACCTTTACAAATGAAGAAGTGGAGCCTTATATAGTGCTCTCATTACAATTGAGTGGCTCAGATTGATTCACAATCAATGGCCAAGATCGAAAGATAGAAACCCTAATTAGGGTTTGTTACACGCATTGCAAAGCATTTAATGCTTGAACTATGATAAAATTACAATAAAATAGACACATGTCCTTTGAATATTTGACCAATAGATAACAACGATAGGTGCATCGAACTTTGTGCCCACATGTGGTAGTTATCTCTTTGATGGATGAGCTAGGTACATTGAATCTGGACGCCTTATCTTAGTATGATATGATTGGATAAGCGATGACTGGGCGCCACCTTAGCTACCTTGATCTTTGTAACTCATGGCGAGTGGTAGATGAATGAGGCATATCTCTTCTTGATCATTTCACCCTTCATCTCTTGTTTGGGAATTCCGCCTTAGTGTTGCATTTGATGTAGACCTTGTCATGATTATGCTTGAACCTTCCTTCTTGCCTTGAATGCATTGGTCTTACTCCTTGTGTGATCTTGTGAAATCTTTTCCTTCCAAGCCTGGAGTCTATGAAGATAATCCCAACAGCTGCCTTGTATGAGCTTGAGACTTGAAGTGCAATGTCTTCCTTGGGCCCTCATCTTTGCTTATGTGGTGAAATCTTGATGTCGTATGTGAGCTGATGTTCCTTCCACACCTTGAAGTCTTGATCTTCTTAATCTTCCTTTGCATGTTCATCCTACTTGCATCAAACCTGGAAACAAGCATAACTTGAATGAAAACATTGTATAAAGTACTTAATCAAGCTTTCCACTACCTTCTCTAAA
Organism: Cryptomeria japonica; assembly: GCF_030272615.1. Classification (NCBI taxonomy): domain Eukaryota; kingdom Viridiplantae; phylum Streptophyta; class Pinopsida; order Cupressales; family Cupressaceae; genus Cryptomeria; species Cryptomeria japonica. Next base: position 334,408,514 of record NC_081412.1, read on the forward strand.
TCTAGAAATGAATTTTCTGATCATGGAAACATCTGATTTTAAGTCTGATTTTGTGTCTCAGGCCTGATTTATATCTGATTTTTCAATTTATATGCCGGATTTGATAGGTTTCAGGTCTGAGACAGTCCTGATTTGTATTGGTATCAGGTGGCAAAGGAAGTTTGTGGATCTCATTGGGCAAAGGAAGTGATGTCAATGCCTTGGCTGGGCAAAAGAAGTGCTGTCAATGCCTTGGCTGAGCAATGGAAGTGCTGTCAATGCCTTGGGCAGGAAAAGGAAATAAAATCCTTAAGTCACACATTTTCATTGGCAAAGGAAGTCGTTCAAAATGCTTAAGTCGCACATTTCCATTGGCAAAGGAAGTCTTCAAATCCTTAAGTCGCACATTTCCATTGCCAAAGGAAGTCATTCAATCCTTATGTCGCACATTCAGGGGGTCAATGGCAATCGCTCAAACCTTAAGTCGCACTTTTAGGGGGTCAATGGCAATTGCTCAAACCTTATGTCACACTTTTCAAGGGGCAAAGGAAATCACTTGATCTTGAGTCGCACATTTCAGGTATCAAAGGAAATCATCAATCCTTATGTCGCTCTTTTGAGGGGGCAAGGGAAATGAAGTCTGAAATGCCTAAGTCACATATTGGAAGCTTGATTGGAAGTAGAATCCCTTAGTCCGCTGATCCAAACCATCAAAGGAAATGAAACATCTTAAGTCGCTGATTGGAGAAGGCAAAGGAAATGATCAAAACCCTTAAGTCGCTAATCTAGGCAATCAAAGGAAGTGATCAAAATGCTTAAGTCACACTTTTGGGGGGTCAAAGGAAATGCTAATGCTTAAGTCGCACATTTGGGGGGTCAAAGGAAATGATCAAAACCCTTAGCCAAATTTCAGCACTTCATTCCTGATTTTGCAAGATGGTGATCAAATGAAATGATCATCATGAATCGTTTATTTCCTAAGCCTTGAAAACTAACCGACCTCACTCCAACTCAAAGAAAGAGACTTGAGTTTATTACCTCCTGGCCACCTAAGACACTAAACCCCTTCCAAGTGAAAGGCTAATCGCTCAATACTACACAACTATCCTAGAAAGCAGAAAAAAGTGGGGTCCCCATTTGCAATGGGGTGATGTGTGAAAACGTCACAACCGTATGGTCTGTCTTATCTATCACCTTTACATCTCTCTAAAAGAGATAAGCACCAAAAAGAAATGACTGACAAACATGTGGGACTGCTACATGTGGAGTGCTGCTTTACAGCTGAAAGCAGGTACGACAAAAGCTTTTTGATCACGTGAAGACATAACACGTATTCACAATAAGGTGGTGAACTTACCCCTTTTCCGATGGTGAGGTCCATCCTCAGTTTTTCTAGATGGAACTTGAGTTACCCGTGGGGCTAACATCAGTCAAGTGAGGTGGTATTGCAAGATCTGGTTCTTTCCACATAATCCTTTGGTAGAATCTAATACATGGAATATTGTTTTGAAGTGGATGTAGTCCTTATGTGAGGCACTCTAGACCAAAGCCTAAGAAAAGATCATGTAAAGCATGTAATGATGAGCCTTTCTAGAACAAACAGAAAAAAATCAGTAAATAAAGGGTTATTTTGAACAAAAAAGTAAATTCAAAAAGAAAGGAAACTCATGGAATCCAACTTGTTATCTCTGTCAATGACCTCATTATGCAAATAAGTGGTCCCAATATGAATCAAGCAAAAAATAAAGCCAATTTAAAAAGAATCAAATCTGAAGGGTTAGATGACCCTAACGAATATGAATATATTCATGATTATCCCAGTGAGCTTGATGACATTGTCATCATAGTTACAGGACTCACAGATTCTAGCCCAAACTCGGTGAGTCCAGAGGCAGGTTATCTCTACCGAGGCCAAAGGACCCTGGACTCGGACTCGGCTGAGTCTGGTCGGGTCTGCACAAACTCGCCGAGTCTATCAAACTCAATAGACTCACGAGTCCCGAGCCCTAGACTCTGTTGTGCCAACACATGACAAAAAGAAAAATAAAAATAAAAAAAGTCTTAGTTTTAAGTGCGATAAAAGGTGCATATCTTTTCTCTTTTGCCCTAAAAAGTCGTTTTTCTTGGATTAGTTAGAAGAGAATGAATAATTACAAAATATTTGATATTTTCTTGGTAAATTCAAAATTGTAGTGTAAACCCCTGATTATTCTTTTTTGAAAGATTTTGCCAAATAGAAAGAGTTTTTTATGACAACGTTGATTAATTTTACTTGCTGATAAGTTTGAACAGTGTTTTCACATTCATTCATAATGCTTTTTTACATTACTTTTGGAGCATGGTCATTGCTAAATTTGAAGATAACAATATGAAATGACTTAATGTAATATCCCCAACAATTTTTTCAATTTATTTCCAATTACAATCACAACAAGAACCCGTTAAGGTTAGGAAATCAAGATACAATAATGCTGAAATTGTAGCCCTTCTACTTTCTGATCACCAAGTGCCCAATATGGGAAGGTGAGAGCATACGGTGTCGAGGGGATCGTTGGCTTCAAATAACTGGAAATAATACAATGCTTGGGCGGCAAGCCAGTCCCTTCCACTTTTTAGTAGGGTATGGAGAATATTGAAGATCACTTGGCGGTAAACCAACCAAGGATAATACAAGAAATTGAAGAACAATCACTTTACCGCTTCTGCAGCGGGAGGACTAGAAATGAAATTTACTATCAACTCCACCATTTATTCAGCGGGAGGACAACATTACGATCAACTCAACCGCTTATGCAGCGGGAGGACAGTATTACAAAATATTCAAAATAGGCAGCTAAGCCAGCCTCTTCCACTTACGCAGTGGGACTACAAGCAATAATCCAAAAGATAGTTGTTAGTACTACTAACTAGCTTTACAATGCACATTATGGATTATCAATACATGAAATATCACTATCCCAAAGATAGGCAGCATAGCCAGCCTCTTCCACTTATGCAATGGGACTAAGAAATAACATAACTTTGTTGTTAGTGATACTAACCAACATTACAAATCATATAGAATGAAGAATCAAGTGCTGATAACAAGTCCAACAGCTGCAACAAAAATAGATAATCACTCCCAAACCAACTTAGACTACTCACACCAAAAAGATCCTTCTAACACACAACTATGAAATTCTGAAAATCAATAACACACACAGAAAACACGCAGACCAGCAAGCTACGAACACCCCAAAATGCTCATAACTTCTCCAAATCAACTCTGAATGACACAAAAACGGAAGCCAATGAAAGCTATGACTAAGGCGATGCAACCAGAGACTCAAACCTGCACCGCGAACACCACAAACAGCCAACACGCAACCCAAGGCAGCCAAGAGATGGTACGACCCAGCCGAAAAGTTCGATTTACTGCCAAAAATCAGAAAGCACACCAAAAGAAACGCCAAGGTAGAAGAATGATCGCCCTCCGGATACACTTCCAACAAGCTATTACCCAGAATAATCGATTGCACGGGTAAGGAGATACGATCGAATCTTCGCTTCAGCCACACCAAAAACCAGCAACACTGAAATCCACACCACACTGAAAATCTGAAAATGCACACTAAAATCAAACCACACATTCAAAAGATCCAATCACAGCTAGGAGTGATGTCTCACACTCGAAGTTTGTCAAGAGCCCTAAAAGGTATTCACCCTCGAAGATTGTTTGGAGTCAATCCGACAGCATAACGATATAAATTGTCTGAGATCCCAAAATGAGAGCCCAAGTCACTTATTTATAACTTTTTGCTAGCCAAATTCAAATTCAAATGCACTCCAAATACGCCCAAACCAAATGCCATTCCATGTCATCCACATTTGGCATTGCATTTCATTTCATTTCCTTGCACAAGTTCGCCCAATTCACATTCACCCAAAATCGCCCTTTTTAATAAATACAAGTGTCATAAAATAAAGTGTAAGGTGGGCGTGTCATAAAATAAAGTGTAAAGTGGGCGCCCAACTATGACTTCCAAATAAAAAATATTACTAAGGCAATATACTTAGAAAATCGCCCCATTTGCATTGAGTTATAATTTAATTATTAACACCATGACGACCCCCTTGAAGTCATATGCAAATTTCGCCCAAATAGACTTAGGATAAAACTAATATTTTCTCCCTTCCTAAGTCGTCCATTCATAAAATAATCAAATATTAATACCTCATGCCTAAGGTATTAATATATTAAAAATACCTTCTCCTCAAATAGTGATTATTGTCGAATTGAGCCGGAGACTAAAGTGTTGGGAATCACTAAAACTGAACTGAGTTGGGGCTCTGAAGTGAACTGCTAAAAATAGTCATATGAGTGAATACAGGATCCTACCAAGATAATACTACCAGAAATAGCCACTGAGCTGAGTTGCAGAATCCTTGCCAAGAATAGCACCAAAAAATGCTAAAAGACCCACTGCTCAAACTGACTTGCCCGAAATAGCCATATGAATGGGCCTGCCGACATCTTGCTAAAAATAGAACTACTAAAAATAGCATACTGCTAAAAATAGTAAGTGTTTCCAAAGTGATTTTAACCACATTCTAAGCAGTCGTCGCACTTACTAAAAATAGCAAGTCTGGAAAAAGTCACCCAATGCAGATGCATGTCGAACCATCCTGAAGCTCTCCGAAAACCCAGAAGGAAATCAGAATCCAAACTGTCAAACTCGCACATAAACCCCCTGAAAACACCAAAGAATCCTCCTAGAAAATAGGAAACCCTAATTTTTGCTCCCGACTAGCCTATGGGCCTCCGAACTAGGCTAACAACCAACTGAACTAATCATTGCGGAGAAGGGAACATTACACTTAAACACTGTCTAATAATTTTAAAGGCACCAAAATATGTCAATTGAGCAACTAATGCAAACTCAGATTTGTGGACAGTCAGTAACAGCAACAATGTAGCACCTTTTTGGCATGAAACAACCCCTTCTAAGGCAGCAATAGGACTATAATGCACCTTCAAATGGAAAACAAGCACCATCTAAGTACTTGAAACAGATTTGTAGACTGAGATACCACTAGATTAGTCACTATCAAGGCAAATATGTTATCCTTAGTCACTGTTGTAGCTAGTTGAGTATAGGTAAAGGACGAGACACAAGCAGAGATCATGGTTGCAGAACATTCCAAGAACTAACTTAGGCGCACACGTAGGACGGTTGCAGGGTCGAGTGATCAATGATATTGGCTCCTCTGAGCCTTAGACTTCTAGGCTCTAGCTTTTATGTTAATATATGTTTCGAACATTTTATGACATGGATTTCATTTTCCATGAATTTTGTAGACATTTGACACTATTTGTATTTCTAATGTGTTATTTAGTTTAGCTTATTTCCTTCAACTCATGGCTAAAAATTTGCGTTTATACTTATGTGATGAATGTAAACTTGTGTATGTGTTCAAAGTAACTTCTATTTGATGAGATTATTGTGTCTTTAAGGTTTATTTATTAAAGGATGCATGAAACAAGTTTTAAATCCTTAAAATCTTTGAATTTCTTGGGTTTGGTTTTTCAATTTGACGAGTCTTGGTCGAGTCTGGGCGCCAAGTCCGAGTCCAAGTCAAAAATCAGCTTGTCGAGTCCAAGCCGAGTCTGATATCAGATTCTGAAGATCAATCTGACTTTTCAAAAGAAGACTTTCAAGAAACTCACGAACAATTTGACAAACAAATATCAGATTTTCAAGAATTTGAGATCTCATTCTTTATTAGAATGGTGCGAGGACGACCAGTTTACAAAACACCTCAGGAGCCTAGTTACCAGGAGACCCGTCTCCTACCCCTGGAGATGCGTACCAATACCAAAGACGCATTTTTGGTACCGCAAACGTCTCCAACAACTTCTTGATGCATAGGCTGCTTTTTGGCTATCGTCTCCGAAGTCTCCTGACCCAAAATTGACGTCTCCTAGAAAATTTTGAGCAAAATGCAGTAAAAAGGCAAAAAAAATAAAGCAAATAAATAAGATAAGCTTACAGCAAAGCAAAGTCGTAGGAAAATAACTAATAAGGAAACTGTTTCATAGGAAGACAGAAATCCATGCAAAGTTATAGTGATCGAATCTATTGATAGTGTAGATTTTTTGAGAGGACTGATTTCTTATCATTGTCATAGTCTAAAGAAAAATTGCCTTTACTATTTAGCCGACAATATTGAGTGTGCTTAACATCTATATTACCTTACTTTCACTAAACAATTTAGATTGGCTATTGTATCAAAAATATACGCAATTTTAATTTCAATTTTTGTTCAATTTTATTGTTAATGTTAAACTTTACCACTGTTCTTATGTCATGTCCCCTCCTTGATTGTTATAACCTAAATGAAGCAATTATTATTTAATTAATATAATATAATATTTACCAACAAATAATTATTTGAAATTTATTTATTAATTAAATATTATTATTTAATTAATATTTATTACTAATAATATTCTTGAAATATTCCAATTATATACATAATTTATATCTAATGTTTATATAAAAACAACTCCGATTATATAAATTTTTATAATAATTGTATTAAGCAAGCAACTATATTATAGAGACATCACAATTATGTGGCCGAGTGATTTGTATACAGCATGACGTAATGCAATTAAGAGGGTAAGTTGATTAGAAATAGCGATTATCCTAAGACAGCGGTCAACATACATATGCGATCTGAATAAAGTAATGACTGGGATTAGTCAAGGCCTAACAAGTGTGAAATGTACGATGTATGTCATAAACCGATGGATATGAAGAGTTGCGACCTGCTTAAGGAGAGACATGTCTCTTAGAATGCAACCATTCCATCATACAAGAGACATAAGAAAGTTAGAATTCAGGGGGAAAACGATCGGTGGAGGAGTTTGTAACTTATTGCTTATCCACTTTGGATTGCTTTTATGGAGCAAATACCGAAGACACAGACTACTGGTGTCAGAAAGACTGCCTGCATCAGAATTGTTCCCCAGCATTAGACAATGATAATACTCCCAAATTAACTAATAAGGAAATCATTTAAAGTAGCATCGTATCATATAATCCTATAGAGATAATAATTGAGTAAAGTTGACGATAGTTCCATACCATTGAAGCATTAATCGTTTGGGGGAATTAATCGGTAAAACAATAGTATAAAAAATAAACATATTAAAAAATAAATATAGTATAAAAAATAAATATATTTTTAAAATTAAATATAGTATAAATTAAATATATATTAATTATATATTAAAAATGATATAATATACAATATAAATTTAAAATAAATATTATTATATTTACATTTATTAATGGTCTATAAAGATACCAATTTTTAATTTTTAATTTTTAAATTATTTATATTTCTAATTTACAATTTTATTAAATTATATAATTATTCTATATAGTTTAATAAATGACACACTAATATAATATAAAATTATTTTAATTTACAAATTATTTTATATATATTAATTATATATTAAAAATTAAAAAATATAATTTATAAATTAAAAATAAATATGATTATATTTACATTTATTAATGGTCTATAAATATGCAAAGTTTTAATTTATAATTTTTAAATTATTTATATTTCTAATTTATGATTTTATTAAATTATATAATTATTCTATATAGTGTAATAAATTACACACTAATATAATATATAATAATTTTAATTTATCAATTATTTTATATTTATTAATTATATATTAAAAATTAAAAAATATATATTATAAATTAAAAATAAATATTATTATATTTACATTTATTAATGGTCTATAAAGATACGAATTTTTCATTTATAATTTTTTAATTATTTATATTTCGAATTTACAATTTTATTAAATTATATAATTATTCTATATATTTTAATAAATGATACTAATATAATGTTATAATAATTTTAATTTACAAATTATTTTATAATGTTAATTATTAAATTATTTTTAATTATATATTAAACATATAGTAAACAATCATATAAATGAATGTAAGGATTGTCGCTTATAATTTTTTTTATAAATACCTATATAAAGTTTATAATCCCCCAAATTAGATGTCATAGTTTTTAATTTAGAGTTCAGATTTTAATTTAAAGTTCTCATAATATAAAGTTACCAAAAATAAGGAAACGACTGAAAGCTTATTCTCATATTTCTCAGTGAAACAGCAAGACAAGGTGAGGCTTTTATTCAAAATGCAAACAAAAATATTTAAGGTTTCAATTTTCAGCGATACAGAAAGTCATTAAGGTTTTGCAGAGGTCAAAACATCCGGCAAAAAATTAAGGACAAAAATTTCGAACCCTAACTGATTCCATGCAAACTATACCCAGGATCAGTCTATTTTCATAGGTGATTTTTAGGGTTTATGTCATTTTTTTAGCCGAGCAGATATTTCGCAATTTTTAAACACGATTTTGCAAAGTTCTACCCGCAATTAATCGGCCAAAGTCGTTGACTGATAGTCAACGAAAAATCGGCATTTCTGACTATTAGCGATAATTCAAGATTAATCAAGACTCAATGCTGATTTTTGCTTCTTTGTTCCATACCATCAATTGGGAATTAAAAAAAGGGAATATATATTATCTGGCAAGCACATCAACCACAGATCAGATCAGAACTGTTATTAAGTTACAGGCAGTAACATCTTTGTTCTTGCTGGTATGCATGGGGATGTGTTTAAAACTTTAATATGAATGCTTAATATATGAGGCACGATAATGTTCTTATGCAGAACTTAATAATAATAAATTATAGGCAATAATAAACTCATTATAATTATTATAATATTTATAAGAACTATATTAATAATATCTGAAAATAAATGAAAATATATTTATATATGAATATATAAATAGAAATATATATATATATATATATATATATAGATAGAGAGAGAGAGAGAGAGAGAGAGAGAGAATTAATGTTTCGAACAGACAAATGAATAGTAAAACATAAATCAGAAGAATTCTTAAGTTAATATCAACAAGAAGAATATATCTTTCTGTTACAACTGTCTGTGTTTAAGAAGTTGGGAAAGGAGATGTTCCTAATAGGGGACATTACAATTGGTTTGACACTTACATTAAGAACTCTGGATGTGTGATAGATGAACAATTTATTTATTAATAGTTAATTGATTGAGCTGTGGAATATCATTGATTTGATGCATGTTAAAATGGAATTGTCTCCTAATATATTTTGTTTGAGTCATAAGTATATTGTGTTGAAAATTGTAGCTAGCTCGGATACCCGACTATTAGATTTTAGTGTTGTCAATGACAATTAAAATTCCTATGTATTATCTCATGCAATCCGAACCACTTAGGGCTGGGCCCAAACACATGTAACGTGAAGGCAAATGATGTAACTTAGGGCTGGGATCAAATACATGTAACTTGTATTTATATCTTGCTATGGATAGAACAAGACCTATGTATAATGTAACTTGTAGATAGGGTAGGCCCAATTTGGGCGGTAAAATCAAATATGTATTTTGAGCGATTATGTAATTGGGCTGAGCCCAAACTCATGTAGCGTGTGGTAAAGGCAATCAAGCAATATCATCTTAATAGGTCAAGACCTATTTGGACGATATACATAATATTATTATTAAATTAACAAGGCAAGTCGACTTGAGACTTGACACCACAAGTCAAGTATATAAGCAAGTCATTTGCATGACATAATTAATCAATCAACATATACACTTAGCGAATACACTCTTCATTCAGCAGCAACCTTCTCCTAAGGTCAGCGAAGATATACTTAAGGACAGCAAAGATACTATCAAGAACAGCAAAGTCATTCCTAATGACAGCGACTTCATTCTAGGGTCAGCGAACTTGAAAGACAGCGATTATTCTCCTTGATCTGCAAGTTGTGTTCCAAATAAGTTCTTATTGTGTTATGCTACTGTGCTTACCTTGCTGTTCTGAATACTTCAAGTGTTGAAGTACAGTTGTAAAGTCTCATACTGATTTGTCTAATAAAGATCTGGATTTAGTTGGCTGGGTTTTTCATCTCCAAGAGGGAGGTTTTCCCAGGGTATTTTGGTGTTCTTTGTGTTCAATGATTTGATTCTTTGATTTCGCTATCTATATTTATCAATCTGGTCCTAAAATTAACATGGTATCAGAGCTTTAGGTTCATTCTAAATAATCAGATTATTAGTTGTCCTTCACCTTCAGTTTGTTGTTTTAGTTTTGCAAGATGGTTACAGGTCTGAAAGTAGAAGGCAGACTTGAAGGTGCCCTAAAATTTTACATCATGGAAGGTCCGTGTCCTCCTTGCTCTTGAAGAACTAGAGCTGTTTCAGTTTGTGGAAAATAAGGATCTGACTGAGCCTTCGGATCTGGATGAGCTAAAGCAATTCAAGAAGTCTACCGTGAATCGGAAAGTTCAACAGCAATGTCTGCTTGACAAATTGAAGGCATCGATAGGATGATAGCAAGAATAAGATTTCAGGTGTTCTCATTCCTCTATTCTCAATTGAAAGGTCCACTTGGTTTGGAGATTTGCATCTGATTGCCTTATTGTTATTGGTGCCTTATCTAATGCACAAAGTTTTTTTGCTTGTTAACTACTTCATCTGAGAGTGCTTTCGTATGTTGGTTTGTGTACTTGTTTTCAGATCTTAGTATTGCATAACTTTCTTCCTAAGGTTTGTAACAATCACCCTAGTTCGAGCCTTGTTCTTGTGTTAAGAATTTGTTCTAATCCAGCTTGAATTATTGAAGTTACTTATGCCCTATGTTTATCTCTCAACCTATTTGATGTGGCTTGCTATGAATATGTAATGACCTGAATTGATACATTGATCCAAATACATCCTTGGCATTTAAAACTTCAGCATGTGTATTCAGATGTAAATCTAGGAGTATTATGATGAATATAACAGCAAGCACAAATAGGAAGATGAATAAATTTATAGGAGATTCAGAAACATGGAACCTTAGTCATTGGTATGGTAGGCATGTAAAGGTAAGATGTCTTAGTCATCCTATTTAGTATCCATACCCAATGTTGACCTTACTATCTTCACATTATGATCTCATCCTTTATGATACTTGTTGCGTAGTTCTGATGCATCGTATTATATCTAAGCCTTGAAATGCTCAATAGTCTTGTTGCTCTCATATTATATACTCTTATGGTGTGTCTCTTGATTTGTATCAAATCTTTTAACATCGTATGGACTATATTTTCTGTTCTATGAGTGTTTTGTGTTTGGATAAGGTTGTCATGTAGGGCTGTGACTGTGTAACACTTGGTTCTCTTCATCTCTTCATAAAAGGTTCTCATGTTCTTTGTTATACTTTTATTATAACCTTGCTCTGCTCCTCTTGTATAGAGGATTGCCTTTAGCTCTAATGCATTTTCTGTCATGGCTTTCACCATCCTCACATAATATTCATTGTGACATGATCTCTTCAATTTGAGCATACTGCCTATTACATTCTTTGAAGTATTCTCTTGATGATGAAACCTAAGATGAATGAGATATCTAACGTATCAAAGTTGGCTTTTGATCATATGCTTGTGCTCAACTACAATGTGTTTCCTTTTGAGTGGTTGATACTCATATCTGATTTTACGCATTGGCTGGAAAGACAATTTGGCTTATATACCTTGTTTATGGACTTTGTAAAATGTTTTCTGAAGTCATACACTTACCTTAGTTTTCTGATATAGCTAACTCTCTGTTATTCAAACTATGGAAAACAATTTTAGAATGTTGTGTAGCTTTACACTATGGTTGAAGTTGATCACAGTCTGGCAATATCCTTTTGAGCAGTCTTGGCATATGTTGTCAATGGTGGAAGTCTAGTCAAAGAGATAAGTTACTTTACATGTTAATTCATTCTATTGGGATATTTAATCATGTTGATGCTTCTCTTCAAGAGATTCTTGATTTACCATGCCTTCAAGCTTAAGAGGGAGCTTGGTTTCTTCACTTGAAGGTATGCCTTGATCATAGTGATTGTGCTATGGGTCTATTTCGTAAAAGTGAAGTAAAGAAAAGATTGGCATTTCTCATCTTTGATTTATGGCTGCCTTCCTTGATTGGTTCTTATATTATGCAATCTTCTTTAGACTTACATTAAGAATCTAGAGGGAGTTCCATATGGAAGTTTTTAAGAAAATATGAAGCTAGATGTGTAGCTCATAGTTAGAAGGAAACACTTGCTCTTGCCGCTAGATATACTAAAAATGTTGTAGGCTGGAAGTTAGATATAAAGACTGTTTTTCTTAATGTTGTCTATATTGAATAACTAGAAGGTTATGAGAATCAAGATAGAGAATCTCATGTGTGCAAATTAAAAAAAAGCTCTTCACAACCTCAAGCAAGCTTCTTGAGCTTGGTATGAGAAGATTGACAAGTATTTGATTAGTTTAGGATCTTGCAAGAATGATATTGATTCTAATCTTCACCCTAAAAGTATTCAATAGTGAATTGCTAAATTTTGTTTCTTATATATAAGTGAATGATTCATTTCTAACTATTAGAGATAGTCTCATCATTAGATGTAAGAAAGAATTAATCACTGAATTTGGAATGAAGGATCTAGGCCTAATGCATTACTGTCTAGGACTAGAAGTATGGCAAAGATCTTATCCCTAGTCAAGGAAATTTGCCTTTGATATTATGGATCGTAAATCTATGTCTACTCCTATGGAAACTAACTTAAAGAAGTTGAGTATTTCTGCAGTTAATTCTGATTTTGCAGATCCTTCAGAGTACAAGCAGTTGATTGGATCCTTGATGTATCTAGTTAAAGATATTTGCTATGCAGTGAGTGCACTTAGCCAATTCATGAACCAGCCAAAGCACTTGGTGGCAGCCAAACAAATCCTGAGTTACTTGCGTAGAACAGTTGGCTATGAGCTGAAGTATCCAATCAACACAGTGATCAATTTGGAAGGCTACTCTGATTCTGATTGGGCAGGAAGTGTTATTGACAGGAAAAGCATTTCAAGAATTTGTTTCAGCTTGGGTTCCGCTATGATCTCTTGGACCAGTAGGAAACAGTCCTCAGTTGCATTGAGTACTGCAGAAGCTGAATACAGTGCTTCAAGTGTGGCAACTAGAGAAGCAATTTGGCTTCGCAAACTTCTTGTTGGGTTGTTTGGACAACCTTGGGAATCCACTGTTATTTATTGGGATAATCAGAGTTTTATTAAAATGTCTAATAATCTTGTGTTTCATGACAGGTCAAAACACGTGGAAACTCATTATCACTATGTTCGTGATATGGCACAAAAAGGTGCCATCCAGCTGAAATTATCAGCACTGATGAACAGGTTTCAGATGTTCTCACCAAGCTTCTAGTTCAAGTGAAGTTTGAGTACTTCAGAGAGAAGCTTGGAATTGTGGAGAACACAGCATTGATTGAGAAGGAGTCTCAATCTTAGTGATGCAATTTAGTTTGCATCTTCCACCCTCTGCGGGCAATGCAAGGTGGGGTCACCCTCTGCGGGCAATGCAAGGTGACATTGTATCTTTCTCTGGGAGAAGGCTGAGGTGTAAGACCTCTTCCACCCTCTACGGGCAATGCAAGATGGACATCATGAAATGAATTCATGGTATTCATGTGTTTTTTATTGCAGGTACACTCTATAGAGCTTATACATTCATCCTTGCGGACAATGCAAGATGAAGGTCATGAATGGATCATGACAAGTGGCAGCTATCCTCCCTAGCTCGGAGGGAGTGTTGAAAATTGTAGCTAGCTCGGATATCTGACTATTAGATTTTAATGTTGTCAATGACAATTAAAATTCCTATGTATTATCTCATGCAATCTGAACCACTTAGGGCTGGGCCCAAACACATGTAACGTGAAGGCAAATGATATAACTTAGGGCTGGGATCAAATACATGTAACTTGTAATTATATCTTGCTATGGATAGAACAAGACCTATGTATAATGTAACTTGTAGATAGGGTAGGCCCAATTTGGGCTGTAAAATCAAATATGTATTTTGAGCGATTATGTAATTGGGTTGGGCCCAAACTCATGTAGCGTGTGGTAAAGGCAATCAAGCAATATCATCTTAATAGGTCAAGACCTATTTGGACAATATACATAATATTATTATTAAATTAACAAGGCAGGCCGACTTGAGACTTAACACCACAAGTCAAGTATATAAGCAAGTCATTTGCATGACATAATTAATCAATCAACATATACACTTAGCGAATACACTCTTCATTCAGCAGCAACCTTCTCCTAAGGTCAGCGAAGATATACTTAAGGACAGCAAAGATACTATCAAGAACAGCAAAGTCATTCCTAATGACAGCGACTTCATTCTAGGGTCAGCGAACTTGAAAGACAGCGATTATTCTCCTTGATCTGCAAGTTGTGTTCCAGATAAGTTTTTTGTGTTATGCTACTGTGCTTACCCTGCTGTTCTGAATACTTCAAGTGTTGAAGTACAGTTGTAAAGTCTCATACTGATTTGTCTAATAAAGATCTGGATTTAGTTGGCTGGGTTTTTCATCTCCAAGAGGGAGGTTTTCCCAAGGTATTTTGGTGTTCTTTGTGTTCAATGATTTGATTCTCTGATTTTGCTATCTATATTTATCAGTCTGATCCTAAAATTAACATATTGAAATAGATTAATTATGGTTAGAACAAGCCTAAACCTAGTAGGAGACATTACATCTTATTTTCAAAGTTTTCTATCATGATATGCTTTGGAAATTAATAAATTATATTTTAAAAAAATTGGCATCTCCAAGTAGTGTCTCCTATTCTTGAAAATTAGTCGGACCAGTACCGGTACCAGTCTCTCGAATCTCCAAGTACCCCCTTCTCCCGGTAACCTTGCTCAAGATCAGTTGCAGGATGTTAGTGAAGAAATTGCCAAACTTGAAGATATTCAGAAAACAATGATGATTGGGCCCGAAACACGGAATAAAAATAAGAAAAAACTTTACAAGCTAAAAAAAGGGATTTGATAAAAATGGCCATCATTCTTGTAGTTCAAAGAACCCAAGATTTTCTCATATGCCATGGCCCTTTAACAGGAGAGCCAATAAAGGCCAAGCCAGAGACATTCTCTCAATCTCAAATAGGAACACTATCCAGAAGGCAATGAAGACAGCAACGACTCGAATTTCTCAATAAGGTTTCTGAGCAAGTTCAAAAGGAAATTCGAAGAATCCAGGAGGAAGAAATATTGGATCAACAACAAGAGGCTATCAGTCAGACTAGAGAACTTGAAAGGTTCATCTCTGAACTCAAAACCAGCTTGAGTCCTCCAAGATCCTCAAAAGGTATAAATATTCAAGAAAAAACCGCACAGGAAGAAGAAGACGAAGATCTTTTCTGTTCAGAAAAGAGTTACAGCCCGTGGATTGAAAAAGCAATTGAAACAGAAGAAATGCTAAAAGGAAAATGTTCAATGACAAAAACCTTTTACCCAGGACTAATTTTACATATTTATTTTCCTAATATTAAAAAATATCCATTGGCATTTCTTTATGATATTGGTGCAGATATCAATGTTGCTAGATATAACTGTTTCCCTACAGATCAATGGTTTGAAGCCTCTACTCAAATACATTTTGGCAATGGAAAACATTCATCTACTTTGATGTGCAAAGCTCAAATAATATTATGTGATGGGCATACTGAAAAATTAACATTTGTCCACTATGATGTAGATGGATATGATGGAATTATTGGTAGTAGAAGCATGTCACAATGGGAACCAGTAAATATTGCTGCAGATGCATTTATTCTTAATGAGTACAAAGTCCCAAGACTTTGTAAAGAAAAGGCTTTCACTACAAAGACAGTCATCAACAAGGAGTGCAAAAAGGATAATAGAATCCGGTTTGCAAAACAGACTGAACAGATAACAGATCAGTTAGAACAATTAAAGAAAGAATTTGCAGACATGGTAAGGACAAAGGATCTCAGCCAACATCAAGAAGGATACTTCTGGTAAGGAAATCTTACCCAAAAGAAAAGCTAATTATTTCCTCCTTAGTAAATCTGAAAATGAGATGTGTCAGAAGGAAATTGCAGATTTAATAGATAAAGGTCTAATCTCACCCTCCTCATCATCATTTTGTTGTCATGCAATGTATGTTCCAAAATATGATGAAGATGGAAATGAACTAGCTGAAAAGAGGTTAGTTTCAATTACAAACCTCTTAATGAATGTTTGGAAGATAATCAGCATCCTCTCCCAAGTAAGGAGCACATATGGCAGACTACTCAAGGAGGTAATATTTATTCCAAGTTTGATCTAACAAAAGGATTTTGGCAGATCTCTATTTATCCAGAAGACAGATACAAAAAGGCCTTCTCAGTACCACAAGGTCTGTATCAATGGAATGTTTTACCTTTCGGCATTAAAACAGCTCCTAGTATCTTTCAGCAGCACATGGATATCATCTTTCAACAATATTCAAAATTTATAACTCCCTATATTGATGATATTCTTATCTTTAGCCAAAGTCCAACATCACACGTAGAGCATCTTAAACAATTTCTCCACATTTGTCAATCCTATGGCCTAGCTATTAATCCTGCTAAGTCCCATTTTGCACAAGACAATCTTGTTTTTATAGGCACTTGTCTTCTTCCAAGGGGGAAAATGGAAGCCCAACAGCATATTTTAACCTGCATTGCAAAACTCTTTGTAACCAACCTGTTGATGTGTTTTTTAGCACAATGAAACATAGAATAAAATACCAAGGTATCTTATCCTCTCTTGAATAAAGTCTCTCAAATGTTATGCTTCGCAATCAAATGAGACAACTCCAAGGTTTCTACTATCAGGTCTTGACTCGTGGATAAGCTCAATTGGTTGATGTGATTGCTGGTAATCCAAGGGGACTTACATTGAATACTTGAATGTTGAACGTTTGGATATTGTTGGAACTTGGATTCTAACTATTTGCTTGGAAAATAAAATGGCAAAAAGATAGGGTTTAAGAAGTCTATTCTAATCCTAAGAATTCAGGAACAATAAACAATTGGGTGAACTTCAACCGAGCTCTGCTTCGCCATCAACGAACAACTCCACAAAGCTAGTGTAATCTTCTAGGGAGAGCGAAATGATGTTCAAATCACTATCACTAACAAGGATACTATCAAGGTGATGCATATCAAGGTACGAATAGCAATTGAAGTTAAGCTAATTTAAGAATTCCAATTGACCACACAAGGCAAATTTGCAATCAGCAAATTGCTAGTGGTATGGATAAGTAAATTTCACCATTAATCATTCACAATTCCTTTCATTCATCTAATTAAAACATGAAAGCAAATGAACTGAAAAGTAGAGACCATGCAACTTGTTGAAATGACACAATAATTCACCATAGCTTCAATGAAATCATATGCTCTTTACAACAAGATTTTGGCAACAATCTTTGCCTTCTCCTAATCTAATTTCTATTATAATTGCTAACTAGTTTTTATTCTTCTACTATTGTTGTCATGCTATTAACCTATTAACCCCTTACAAATGAGAAAATTGAGCCTTATATAGATATCTCTTTACAATGAATGGCTCAGATTGATTCACAAATCAATGGCCAAGATCACATGATATAAAACCCTAATTAGGGTTTGTTACAACAAACTCTTATGACCAATGAGAAAATTACATTTAGGTTCAATATTGAATGTGAACCAATGGAATATGAGGGTAGGTAGCTCAAAGTTTGTGCCTCCATATGACAAGTCACGTTCATTGTATCTGGACATGCTAATGTAGAATTCCTCTGATTGGTGGAATGATGACTAGGATGCCATCTCAACTTGCTTGTAGCCTTGATAGATCAACACAAAGTGTTTGAACAATATCTCTTGATACTCAACATTATTCAATTTGCTCAATGTGATGATGATGGGAAGCATCATTATGTTCAAACAAACTTTGATTAACTCTTCTGAAACTATCTGCTTCCTTGATCATGTTTGATATAGACTATGTGATGCCCTTGGTTGATCTTGTCTTGTTTATGATCTACTTGACCTTGAGCTCTAACTTCATCTCTTTCCATTTTGCGTTGCCTCTTCACATCAGACCTTAGTCACCTGCAAAGCAAACAAAAGGGTATGAAAAACATAGAAAACATATTAACTTCACTTACCTTTCACTTCCATATGTCTGATTTTGTGCTCGCTATAGGTATGATGATGCACAGAATTTCACCAAATTTTGTTTATGTTGCCCTCAAATTGGACTGAAAATTTTCCAGATTGGGATCAAAACCTTTGTAAACCAAATTGCCTCTCTTAAAAGTATATTTTGATCAATGAAATGATCAAAATTCTTTGTCCAAATCACTGATCTCCTTTGTCAAATCGCTGCCCTGAAGATGAGAATCACCTTTCAAAATCATCACCTTGAATGTGTTGAAGATAAAAATCGCTGATGTTTTGGACTTGCAGATCAAATTTTGTTTGAATGATGTTTTAAAAATGAACTTGAATGCCTGCTTATATAGGTGCTAAAGACATAAAGTCACCACCTTTCATCTCTAATTCCCAAATAGGCCGACTTTGTATCTTTTTTTAATCCATTTGGACTTGGTGAGCGCTCCTCCTTCACGGCTGACTTCTTTTCTTCTTCAAATCGGTGATTATCCTTTCAATTGCGCCAAATTTTCGGTTTTTATGCTTTTATTTGTACTTGTGTCAAATCGACGACTTTTGCATCTCCATTTGATCCTCTTCATATTGGCGGCTTTCTTGAGTTCATTTGCACCTCTTCATATTGGCAGCTTTCTTCATTTGCACCATTTGATTTGAGCGGCTTTCCAAGCTTCATTTGCACCTAATGATCTTGGCATCTTTTCTTCTTTCATTTAAACCTAGCAATCCTGGCGGTATTTTAAGGTTCACCTTGAGACTTGGGTGGCCTTTTGGATTTCGTTTGCACCTCACCATCATGGCGGCCTTTTGATCTTCGTTTGCACTTGATGAAAACTACCTTCTCAAATCGGTGATTGAGCTTTATTTGCACTTAGGTGTTTTATATTTCATTTGCACCATTTCCATTTCGCACCTCGTTCGTACCTCTTTTCTTCATTAATTTCAAACTTGAGTGAGGCGGCATTTTGTTATCCATTTGTACCAAATTCATTTCGCATTTCGTTCGTGCCACTTTCGAGTCTTAGACTTTCAAACTTGAAGGGTGGTATTTTATCCTTCATTTGGACTAAGTTTGCACCTCGTTTCGTTTGTACCACTTCCATATTGTGAAATCTCCAACTTGAAGGGCAGAATTTTCACCCTCGTTCGTACCTTGTTCATCTTATGTTCCATTTGTATATCAATCAAATCTGGATTTCAAAGCTCTCATTTGTACAAACTTGAAATTGTTAAGCAGTCATTCATCAAGATCTATTTTAGCAAATTCATGCCTTAGCCAATTTTCATTTTGAATCCCAATTCATGCCATTTCAAACCCTAAGACTTTTTCTTGCAAATTAACAACTTTCAACAACACTAACCACCTTAGCAAGGTTGGCAACACAACCTCAATCCTGACTTGACAAGACATATTCAGTTCTCATAAGCAAGGGCTAACAGCTACTAAACTTACCAAGCTAAGACAACCCAGCCAAACACTTAATTAAGCCTAAGCAAAAAGTGGGGGTCCCCATTTGCAATGGGGCGATGTGTGAAAACGTCACAACACAACCATAAGGAACTTTAATGATTCCAAGGTCTCATTAACTATATTGCAGAAGACAGGATTTTGCTGAATAAGCTATTAAAGAAAAACCCACCAGCATGGGAACAGAAACATGATCTGGCCATTCAAAGAATCAAGGAAAAGTGCTCCCAGTTGCCAGCACTACTCTCCCAGAAGATGGAGAAAAGATTGTCGAAACAGATGCTAGTGAGTCAACATGGGTTGGTGTATTAAAAGAAAGGCTTCCTGATGAAAAAGAAGAAATTGTGCGATATGTTTCAGGCACATTTAAGGGGATAGAAGTCAATTATCACAGTACTCACAAAGGAATCCTAGCAGTAGTAAACTCATTCAAATCATTTCATCTATTTATTGCGAACAAGAAATTTCTCTTTAAAAGTGATAATTGTCAGTATACCTTCTATAAAGGGCATGCTAGAATGCTTCAGGAAAACCTGTTGTTTTCCCTGAACCTGATATCTCGAATGAACATGAAATTGAAATGTCTACTCCTGTCGGTAAAAGTATTGTTCTTGGAATCATACCCAGATTCTCAGAATTTATTCCATATGACAATACTGCTAAATTTCAGATCATATCTGCTATAGGCGAAGCTGAGGTACCTAGCCAAAGTAAACTCCTTAACTGGACTAATCTTTGTGCCCGTAAGCATATCTTGCTTACTCAAGACCTCCGCTTTAAACATCAAGCCGTTGAACTTCATCGTGCCAAATTTTAGGCCAGTCAACTTACCAATAGTCATGACCTTCTTGCTAAACTTACCCAGCTTGAAGCTCATCTCTCAGACAAATGGACTCAGAAATTCAAGGCGATCTTTTCAGCCTTCGTACTGATTATAATATATTTAAGAGTCAAGCAAAAGCTAGGTGGGTAGGGCAGCAGAAAACAACTAAAGCACTCAGAATAGAAGTATCAACAGACATTAAAACTGTTCAGCAGATAACTACACAGGAACAGCAAATAGTTGAAAATACCCAGCAGGTGAATCTTGCTATCTAGAAATTAGAACAAACCATAATCTCAGAATCAGTTAGTATTAAAACATGTGTCAGATAACCAATCAAAAGCCGAAAGTCAGCTGAAAATGACTCCTCTTAGGGTCCCATCTTTCCCAAGTAGTGCAGATAGTTATCAACAAGCTCAATATGAAGGGAGAGGTCACCAGCTGAAGCTCCTTGATCTGAAGATTGAAAGAATATGGAACCCAAAAACTGGATCTTATGAAGAAACCCCAGAAAGAAAGGGAAAAGGAAAAATCCAAATTGTGAAAAGGAAAGATTCCATAAATGAATCAAGTGACCCATTCAGAAATATGCAAAACTACAGGGCTGAAACCCCTCTGTAAATCAATTTTGATCAGTTCAACCCCACTGAAAATATGAGAAATATAGATGCTCATAGAGCACGGGTTCAGAACTATCTGAGTACAAATCCATCAATCCCTGCGGCCGAAATCATAAAACAGGCCCTCAATTCCATGACAGGCCTGGCCCGAAAAGCATGGGATAGATTAGAAGAGACATATAGGGATGATCTTCTTCAAAAGGGATTGGATCAAGTATGTGCTCAGTTGATCAGAATGTTTGTTGGAAGAACAGACACCATGGAAAGAATGGCCTATAATAGATTCATAAGAAATAAATGTTGTGAAATGTCTAAATTTGATGAATATTGTATGGAGCAATATCATAATTTTTATTACTCAAGCCATGAACAAAATTTTGAATTAATGTACACAGCCTTTTTAAAAGGCTTTCCAGAAAAAATCAGTGATTACTATAGCATAGAATTCTCGAAAATCTTGTCAAAGAAGGGCTTGAATATAAGGAAATCACATTTCCTCAATTGTGTGAATTCCTAAAAGAAATCAACGAATAAATTTGTGCTGAAATCAAACGCAAGAAAGAAATTAGAAATCTGAGGTCAATATTATCACCAGCCATCTGTAAAAGCCTTCAAGCCAAGTTATATATTCTCTATTAATTAATATATATAAAAATATTAATATATGAAGGTTTCAAATAAAATAATAATAGACTTTTATTATTTAATGAATCTGATATATTAATATATTGACAAAGTGACAAGAACCTGTGTGCAACAAGAAGCAGCAGCAACATACGTATCATCACCTCTCTTCCTGAAGACACTGATATATATAAGACAAATTTGTGCACCAACCTTAACCGAGTTAGTTGGCAGTTGTAGCATCGGTCAGAAACTGTTTTCTTAGTTAAGACAAAAAGCCTCTAAATTATATCCGCTGTTCTTCACAAACTGGAAGAAAACCATCTTCAATATTCTTCACAAATGAAACATTAAAGATACAATGTTTTAAAAACAATTAATAAATTATCGAAGACAGTCAACAACCGACGTATCTATCTTAACTACTTTTCTCCTTTATTAGAAAACAGACACAGGTCTGTATACATGTTGATTCGAAGAGAGTAAAACAAAATATCATGTACCAAAGATGTGTTCAGAAAAATCTGCATTCTTCAGACAAAGTAAGATACGATGATTACTTGTTTGTGTTATGATACCCAATCTGTAGTTCAGTTATGATCATCACACTAACATTCTTCATTGTTTGTATTCCCTTAGAAAATACAGATCGAAGAATGACAAAGCCCTCACAATGGGAGACAAATACAAAACTCCACAAACGAAAGTATGTACTTTGACAAGTAAAAATAAATACTTCAAACTGAGTCAAACAAATTCTCTGCAAGTAGATGAACGGAAACATAAATGACGTCAATGACAAACAGCACTGTCAACAAGTTTTTATCCCAGGTTTATTTCTCCTTGATTGTTGGGCAAATCTTGTGGTGCATACAAAATTAAGGCAGGCATATTATTATTAATTGACTCCAGTTTTTACTTCAGCTATTCTACTTCTAGTTGTGTGTGCTTGCTCATGCCGATTTACATGCACACCAATGTGGAGGAAAAATGTAGTGATGAAAAGTGCATACCTTTACACTTTTCCCTCTTGTTTTATGCCACTTTGCATGAAGCTCAGCATATCAACTTTTCAAAGTGACTAAGCACAAAAGTTTTCCGAAGCCATTTTTCAACCAAGCAAAAGCAAGCAACATTTTCATTTTATAAAACCCTTCTTTTCATTTTGGTGGAAATGAATGGCTCAATGTATACCATACACTGGTTGGCACAGAGACATATTAGTCAGTACCAGACCAGTGCACAACACTGCTGAAGTCAGACCCATTTTCCCCACAGTTCAGAAACAAGCATTTATTAAAATGTTAACTGTGATTTTTTACAATAGTTTTTTTGGTTCATGATTTTTCTAAATACATTTTTTCTGTTTCTGCACCAGGGTGCCTCCTGGAACTGCCCTGGGCATACCCAAGCCAGACCCAGAATGATTTGGTCGGAGTACATCCAGGCAACCAGGCATACCCGATAAGATAGCTAAAGCCTTATATTATTTATATTAATATTCTTAAAGGAAAAACATTACAATGCCTTTTTATTGATCTGAAAACTTCAAATTATATTATATCAATATGCAGCCAAATGACATCTCCCTTTAGTTCTTGGGCGCTACCCAAGCTGGCTGCTTAAATTCTTCAACAATCAAAATATTCCTTAAGGCATCTTTTATAAGAATTCATAAGATTCACTTCCTTACAGTCCAATTGAAGTCTTATTGTAATGTCCCTTTTTTGTAAAAACACTTATTTTTGCCCCAACTCACCATTTCCATGTAAAACAATAAATGGAATAGGATGTGTACCTGATTGAGATCCTGCAATAGGTTAGGAAACCATTGAATTGCATATAATTAATAATATAAATCTTCTAAGAAAGATAATTAAGCATAAATACTCTATGCTTAGGGTTAGGAACATTAACAGCCATAGCTTTTGTCCAATTCCTTATCAAAACTCAACCATAAGAAAGTGGGAGTAAGGAGGAACAATAAGGTGTCCAAGAGACCCTCTACCCTAGGCCCAAGAGCAGAGTGAGAGTCAAAGCCCCCTTGCCCTCATGGGACCATTGGTCAACTACCATGAGGTGGTCTACCTAGTGAGGTATCCTATCACCATTCTCCTTCGTCACTTCCATCCTTATCCTTCTCTTGTGATTAGAATTCCCTTAATTCGATAATCAACCATGATAGAGTTTGGAAAGATACAATAGGGTGTCCTGAACATCCTTCCACTCTAAGTCCAAGAGCGGTGGACTCTGTCTACACCCCCTTGGCCTCATGGGACCATCGGTCAACTACCATGAGGTGGCATACCTAGAGGAGGACCTCTATATAATTGTCCATCATTGATTGTTCCTTATGCCAGATATAATATGAATTACATATACCATGCATAATTATGTAATTATAAATAAATTCTTATTGTATTGTTTATTACCGAGAATGATACACCCAATATAATTGGCCACAAGGCATTGTATAATCTTAATAGACATTCGATGTGCAATTATATTCTGTTATGCTATAAAGTCATGAATAGGGAAGATCATACCTGATCTGCATTAACTGATAATATGGTTGAAATGCTGGCTGGTCCTTTATATTTCAAATTTCTCACAGTCTGCCTAATGTAGCAGTCTGTTATATATGTCTTGGTGGTCTGTTGTTCTTTATCCCTTCAGTTTGCTGATTACTGAAAACGCTTCTCCTTTCTCTAAAGGTTGTTATTTATGTCCTCCTGTGATTAAATAATCTCTGCTGTGTATGCTTCTTCTTTTCCTTTCCTTTATATCTTTCCATGTGACGGAGAGATCACACCTCTTCATCACGTATGCCCTTTGGCAAGAGACACACCCTTTCTACCATTAGCACCCTTTGAAATAGTGCAACTCTTCATTATATCTGCCCTTTGAAAGGGACACAACCTTTCATGATCAGATCCGCACTTCTTATTTAAATCAGATCTGCAATTCTGATTCCCAAATTATCCCCCTCTCAAATGAGGTTCTCTTCTCCCTTTTATATCTCATGTTTGAGGGAGACAATTTTTCATTTTATGTCTTTTGACCATTCATTAACTTAATTAAATTTTAATTATATTCTTTTATATTTTAATTTAATTTTTATTTTTATTCTTTTATATTTTAATTTAATTTTTATTTTTATTCTTTTGTATTTTAATTTTTATTAATATTATTTATTATTAAATTATATTTCAAAATGGGGACATTACACTTACGCAGCCGTGCACTCTCAAAAGGAAATAAGTACCTCATAAAGTTATGCCTTAAATAGTATATTCTAAGTTTCAGCAAATCTAAAATCTTGTGGTGATACTAGAGCGTATTTCTGAGGGAAAATTAATGATCTAGATGATTGACATGAGTACAGTAGGTTAGAAAGACAGTAATATTTGATAGTATTCCAACAAGAAGTAAAGACACAAAAAAAAACTGCCATAGAATAGCAGCTTTTAAACAAAGTATTTTGATTCAAAACCTCAATTCTGAATACAAGTTCACCTAAAGATAACTATAACCCAAATATCTTTTTAATCAACAATTCTCTAGCATAAGTTCCTTAAAGTGTCAACATTGACAATTGTGAGTTCATTCCAAGCCAAGTCGTCTTATGGCATCCCAGCAAAACTGGCTCGTTATGTGCTCATGACCCAGGAAATTGACATATATAATAAAAACTTTCATAATAGTTTTCATTTTGGAATGTTGCTTGAACTAGAATACCATAGTTTTCATTTTGGAATGTTGCTTGAACTAGAATACCCCAAACACAAGAGGTTTTGACTTTCGAGTATGTATTCGAAAAATGAAGGAGCTCAAAAATTATCAGCAAACATTTAACGCATTGGAGTGTCAGAAAGACGAGGCATAAATCTCCCAAAAATCAGAATGCATTCTCCTTAGACAAATGCATCCAACTCTCCAAAATAATTTCCCTTTGTCTTAGAAAGTGATGAGGATTTTATGTAACTTTGATTCCATACATAAAAGCGTAAAACTCATTCTAAATCTGAGTAAAAATCATAGTTTTTCATTTTGGAATATTGCTTGAACATAAATATACCCGAAACACAAGTGACTTTGAGTATTTGTTCCCATGTGAAGAAACTCCAAAATTATTAGCAATATATATCGCATTGAGTAGAAGAAGGATAACAGGCATAAAACTCCCAAAGATCAGAATATATTCTCTTTATACAAATGCATCAAAATATCCAAAATAATTTCCCTTTGCTTTAGAATGTGATAAGGATTTTATATACCTTTTGATATCATACATGAAATGTAACGATCATTCTAGTCTAAATAAATATCAATTAGCATGTTAGTCATATAAAAATGAGAACAAAGCTCAAAGACTTCATGCAATGTATGGCTCTGATTTCATGTGACCCATAGGATCTGTAATAATGAAACATTCCAAAAGTTGCCATACCTGAGAAGCGAGTGATTTATTTAAGTTATCTCGTTCCTTCTCCATATGAGCACGGGCCATGCCATAAATGCATGCAGATTTTGCTAAAAGCCCACCATTGTAACTGGGATTTTCATCTCCATACTTACGACAATCTTCAGATAATTTTGTTCCTTAAAAATGATAAACAAAGAATTTCAAAATTGTTTTACTAGGTAACCATTTCAACATCCATAACAGAACAGTATTTATCTTCCATCGCACAGCATACCTATTTCAATCTGTCTAGAACCAGAGGATACCAACCCTTCAACACCTCGGACAATGTCTCTTTGAAAATGCTGAACAATACAACAAACTAAGAAGATTTAAACGAAATGTTCTCTAATAAGAAAAAATGATTACAACATTATCTATGACCTATTTCGATAGCATACCTTTCCTGTTCGAGTAGAGACAAAAAGCTTCTCAAGCAGTTGGTGTCGTTGCAACTCTACTTCATCTATAACTATTGTATCGGAACTTCCATAACCACTTGAATTGAACTGTTTAAGAACTGCCTGCAGTCCAAAGTGTAGAATCGATAAGAATTAAAAATCCAACCACATGATAAAAGAATGTCCATTATACTTCGTAACTAATGGATAACCTCATAAAAAACTTTCATCACACTTGCAAATAAGTACTAAGAATCTCATTTGCAAAACTATAAATCAACCAATGCCAATGAGAGATACAAATTATAGTGGAAGGGTAGAGGGAAAAAAATCCAGCCAAGTTCCAAATTCCACTCAAGCAGATACTTGTGCATTTATCCCAAACCTGTATAATTCCAAGTGCCCATTTAGTTCTGTGAACATAATTTACCAGATACAGGATAATTTTTTGTATGACACAGAAGGTAATGAAGAATTCCATTCAGTGATGAGTGTTAAATCTTAAGAACATGGTAAGCAGATTCTGCACTAAAAAATTAAACCCTAAACACCAGGAAACTTAAACTTGATAACTCCTCCCAAAAATGCTGATTCTTAATACAAGAATCTACACGTACATCACACTGAAAAATGAACAGTGAATACACATTTTGAACTCTGAAACCTACAACTGTCCTCACATTCAATCTGAAATGAAATAGACGTCACTATCTCAAAACTGGAACGAATTTCAGTCACACCCCGTCTTACTTTTATATATGAAAGTGGTTAATCTAAATAGAAAAAGCCAAAACCTAAGTTAATCTTAGATCTAAGTGTGCCCTTCTTTGCATGATTCAAACAGCCTAGAAAACTGGAAGTTTTTTAACTTAAGCACTTAAGCTGAAAATAGAACAGTAGCTAAAGATGGCACCTAGCTAAATCTGAAAAGTCAAGCTTCCTAAAATACCTCAGTGGATATAGCTGAGAATTTTTAGGAGCTTTTATAAGCATGGAGTCCCATGTATTTTTTTTAATAATGGGGCAAGCTTATAGCTTTACGCTCCAAAATTTCAGAAAGCCCAGTGATCTTGTGATCGCTTTTTAGCAACAAGGAATGTTAAATCTACAATTATATAGCTAAATCCAAAAAATTATGGCAAGAATTTAAAAAATTATAGATGAATGACATGAGACAGCAAAATTTTAGGAAGTGGGCTGGGAAACTTTCAGCCCCACCCTCAAGAAAACTGTTTAGATGTAAAATCCAAAAAATAGGGGTTCCTATTTTCTTGCACGAGATTCTATTTTATCTTGAAGCAGAATTTTCTTCTTCTCATGGGACCCCCTATGATGTCCCCAACTCAAGCCGTGAGGCTTACTGATGCACTGGCTGCCCTTTCCTTGGATTACCCAAGAGGAAGAGGACGTAGAGCATTATTGGATAGATGTGGAGTCTTTGGCTTGTATTCTACTCTATTCTTAAGTTGTAGACACACTTCAGTGACTCCTAGCATAAAGACTTAAGTTGTCCCCCTTTTTGAGTTTAATGACCTAAGTGACATGTATGTTGAGTGATTTAAATAAGCATGTGCCAAAAAGGCAAAGAAGGCGTGGGATTTCAAGAAACCTATTGGCTTACTTTTAGGGATTTTATGTGGAGCATTAGATTGAGTTGGTAGTGGATGAAGTGATGAGGTTAAATCATCCTTTTGGGAGACATTATATAACATTCTAGGGTTCTTTTAGAGCTCATTATGTTATCAGCCTTCTCTCTATTGCTGCTACAATATTTGGCTTAAGGTCTGAGTATCCCTCCTTTTGGAGAGACATATGGGCTCCCCCTAGTCAGAAGGGTGTGTTTGAGTGGAAAGGCTTTAGTCCATGATGCCCTAGCACATCATTTTCAGAGCTGCAATTCCTTATCAGGTTTGGAGGCCATTTTCTGAAGGTGAAATTCAACCATCACGTTCAAATTTGGGTTATCTACAGCAAGGTGTCTTCATGTTTCTGAGAATCATTGAAATAGCAACAGAAAAGACAAGTGGGACAGACCTAGTATTGATTTTCTGGGTATTTTGACAAGGGCAGCTAGGGTTTGAAGTGTTTATGTCTAAATCTGCATACTTTTATCATCTTCACCTCAGAAAAATAAAAGAAATTCAATGTAAATCATTTCTGAAATTTATGGGCAGAATTAGAGTGCTTTTCAATAATTTCTCTATACTCAGAAATTTATTTATATTAGCAGAAAAATCAGATCAATAATCTGAATAAAAATCTGAGTTTTTTGAAGGATTTCTTGTATGCAAATAAAATTTCAGAATTTTCTGTGCCCTATTTTTGGAGATATTGTTGTTTTTCTATTATCCCTATTTGGGGATATTACACCCCTTAATCCACAAAAAAAAGTTCCTGTGGTAGCTCCACGGGATACCTTCCTTATTCTGGAAGAGGATGAAGCTTGCAATACGGTACAGAAGATAAACCTTCAAAATACGGTACAGAAGATAAACTCACTGCTTAAAATAGAACCTTCTCGTGCAAGTGCTGTTCTAAATATAACAGCATACTAATACAAACTGAAAGGCAGCTAAAGCTGGCATGCGTGCCTAGAAAAGTATGCATCCTCCATTTCAGCCTAGAAACCCACTACTGCTCCTACGCCTCCTCACCCTGCTGCTGCCCACAAACTGCATCCTCTCCATACGGTTGTGCACAAGACAGAGGCTGCTGTGATGCTGCTCTGGATCTCCTGAAGTGCGCCTCTCTTGAGCAGAACACAGACTGAGCAACTAGGTAAAAACTCTAACAATGAATTGCAGGTCTCAAGAAGTTGAACTAATGAAGGAAAAAATTTGAAAAACTGTGTAAGAACAATCAGTGAAACCAGATGCAGTTTGAAAGCGACAATTATGTTCAGGCATGAGGAAAAGAAATCTTGACAAATTAACTAGAGCATAATTTTGCCTCACAAAATGCTGCAATATATCTATTCAAACAAACTTCATCACACAAAATGGCTCAACAGAATGTGATAAACACAGAGAGACTTTATCAGCATTATATCATGACACAAAATTAACAATTAGTAAATCTTATCATTTTAACATTTTTTCTTCATCCTAATGATGGATCACAGAGTATGATCAAAAAGATCAATGCTAAAAACTCATACACAGTTACATCCAGAAATACTTCCAATCAATAATTAGTGGATGTGATAATTAAACTCACAGAAAATTCACCATACGTAACTACTGAAAAACTGTTATAAGTAGTTAAATATTAAAGGTATCAGAATCGGTAACGTAGGTAACATATAATATGACCAGAAATGTCACGGGTAAATATATGTCTGCTAAATCTTTCCCACTAATTTTCAAAAATATTCAAGAGTAGAGAAATTTCCTATTTTACAAACATTGTATGTATGAAAATGAATTCAAATAAAATAAAAAATGGTCAAATCTGTGGGTTCACAATTTAGTAGAGAGAAATTTCCCTACTGAAATTCATAATTGAAAGTTTGAATTGTTGTTAACTTCTAAACATACTAGTGCATGGGCATCAACAGCAATTCAGGTGAAATGAGGATGCAGTATCTTGATTTCTAACTGAAGAAGAGTACCATAGGATAAATTTATTTTCTTTACAAGAGATCTAAATAGTTTGTTCCTGACTTCTGTTGAAACCTACAGAGAAAAAGCCAACGAGAGCATTCTAGTGTAAAGAAACAGTGGAGGGATCTTTTGTCAAATAGTGCATTTCCCTCGGATGCATTGTTCTCGACATTATAGTAGATATGAGGTTCATTAGACGTTTTCTACATCCTAATTCTAGGATCATTGAGTGGGTTCCCAAACATTGTTCCACTACCACAAGAACTACTACTACCACTCCCAATACTCCAATGCGTTACCAAACATTAATCCACAACCACTAGCACTGCCATACTGGCAATGCTCCAATGAGGATCAAGGCAAGTGATGCTTCTGCTTACCTGCTGCTGCTTAGCAACCTGTTCTCTCAACTTGTTCGCTTGTTTTCTCAGTGCATCCATTGCTGAAGGAGAATTCAGGCCACCAGATCCGAAATGAAACCAGGTCAAACTGGATATCTCGCCGCTTGCCACTCTTCAAACAACGGACGGGTAATAAACCTTTTTATCTCGTGCTAATTAGGTAAAGACAAAGGAATGTATTTACATGTAAAGGAAAACGAACTTTACCGAAGTCTAATCAAGCTAATCCAATCAAATTGATACAAATAGGCACATTTAATCTAGATTAATAAATTTCATATTCGTATTTTGAAATATAAAATGTTGAATACGGAAAGTAAATGTAATTAATATTGAAATATAAAAGTTATTTAGAGTGTGTTGAAATATGAATAAAATTTGGTTATAGGATTGAAATGTGAATGTCTCCATAACAAGAACATAATATTATATATAATTTTCTTTTTTAGAATAGAATTTTTATTTGTTTTATATGGGGTTGGGTTCAAGAATTAGGATTAAGTATGCTCGCGAAAATGTCTAGTTCTTTTAAATTTAATTTGGAATTATTTACAACTTTTTTATTTGTTCATCTAATTCATCTTTGTTGGTGTAATTATTTATTCATCTTGGATATAATTACACTTTACTTAAGTTTACTTCGATACATGCACAACATTATAGTTTGCATATGAGACACTTAGGGAGATGTGCTACATTGGGAGTGTGTATGTAGGAAAATTTCCACTTTTTATGGTGTGATTTTGTTACTACTCTATCATATCCACTTATTGTGGAGTGATAGTTCCACCTTCGGTGGGTGATCCACCTCATGTGGAATATTTTACTATTTCTCCTACCTACCCCTACCTACCCTTGCATTTCATTAAGTCACATGTCATCATTGTGTTCTCTCTTGTCTCTTAGCCTTATCTTTATAAGCAGGCTTATCCTACATTGTATGATATATAATCTTGATGATCTAGTTGATTACAATTTGCATCATTGATAGGAATATAGTTTATTCTTGTCACATTTTGTTCTCTATTATTTGTGCTTTTCATTGCCTCTAGATCTTGGCAAATTCTCACATGGCATCGGAGCTATTAGAGTGCCTTTGGTTTGTCAATTGAAAGAAAATTGGGGTTTTGCATTTTGGAGTTTTCTATTGCAGGTTATTACTGGAGCTTGTTGGGTCAAATCTAAGGTCACCATTGGATTGAGGAGGTTCAAGAAAGTCAAAATCGCCATTTGTTTCGTCCAGATCCGACATCTAAGGCCAAATCTAGAGCCGTTTGAAGGTAGATGGTGGTGACTTGTCCCAGGAGCGATCTGCAATTTTGGAGCATCTTTTGTCAAATCTGTCATCGCCATTGCGCTCAAAAGGCTCAAAAATTATAAAATCACCTATTCATTCGTCCAAATCGGAGCTCATCACCCCAAGGTGAAAAAATCCTCTCCTGGTTGTTGTACGGACGTCATTATTGCAGGGTATAAATTTTTTTTTTTTTAAATTATATTTTGTTTTTGTATTTTTTTAGAAAATTAAAAAAATAATAATAATATTTAAAACGAATTTTTAATAATTTGGGTGGGGGGTTTATTTTGTTGCAGGTGTTGTGCAGACACTGTGGGTCTCGCAATGTACCTGCAGTCCCGTAGAGTACCTGCAAGTACGTCGTGTACTTGTGAGTAACCGCAAGCACTGCAGTCAATTGCAGCGTACTTACGGTCCCGCAAAGTACCGCAGTGTACCTGCAGGTAGCCGCAGGGGCTTTAATTTTTTTTTTAATTTTCTTAATTAAATTTTTTAATAATGTTTTTTATATTTTATTTTGTTTTGATTTTTTTATATTTTTTGTTTTTAAAAATCAAAAAATCCTAAAAAAATTGATTTTTCTTTATTAATTTTTTAATAAAGTTTTTTTTTTAATAATCTTTTATTTAAGTTTTTTTTTAAGTTAAAAAATTTACTTACGCCTTTTTTTAAGTTTTTTTTAATTATTTTTTTAATAAAGTTTTTTAGGGGCATTTTAATAAAAAAAAATTATTAAGCTTTTAATTAAGTTTCTAAAAACAAAATATCATAAATAAGCAAAAATGGGAACAAAATTTTTCTTGTCTACCATACCTGTCTTGCAACGCTTCCAACCGGTAGCCAAGGGGGGGCGCCTATTGCTCCTATATTTTGCTTGGCGACATCCCAATCGGAGGCATCTTCATCTGCAGTATTCTACAGGGCTTCTTTGATGGCATCATCTTCATGTTTCCATATTTGCATGCTCTTGCTTGAGCAATGTTGTACTCGCACTATCATAAAGTGTCACACCTCTTTGTATCTTGTCTTTGATGACATATTTGATGTAATCCTCTTGTACACGTAGATTAGGAATATCTTGTGAGACTTGGTGCATGGCTCCAATTGAGACTTAGATTGTACACATTTGTGCATGGCTCCTGTGAGACTTTGACTGTATCAATATTTTTGTCATTTATGAGTATCCAGTTGATGCTCAAAGCAGGTTGTCTCCATGTCTGATCTTCATTTTGTTGCAACGAGTGATTCATCGTCATCGACTTGGTACCAGGTTTTGTCACACTTTGACATTATTGGTGTACCATCTTTGTAGGAGATTTTACATCGAGGGGGGGCTTCATGGTCTCCTCTTCTCTCTTATTCATCATTGAGAGCATTGTGTGCTTTCATCGTCTCTCTTTTGGGGGGGAGTTTTTTCCCATGTGGTTTTTCTCTCTTTCCCCGCTTTATGAGAGATTGTTTGCATGCATTTGCATTTGTACATGGGTACCTAACATGGCCTTGTAGTCGGGACCCATCTTGCATTGCTTAGTTGCATTGTAGACTTAAGTGCATTCCCCTAAGTTGCACTTAAGGGGGGGTGTTGGTGTAATTATTTATTCATCTTGGATATAATTACACTTTACTTAAGTTTACTTAGGTACATGCACAACATTCCAATTTGCATATGAGACACTTAGGGAGATGTGCTACATTGGGAGTGTGTATGTAGGAGAATTTCCACATTTTATGGTGTGATCTTGTTACTACTCTATCATATCCACTTATTGTGGAGTGATAATTCCACCTTCGGTGGGTGATCCACCTCACGTGGAATATTTCACTATTTCTCCTACCTACCCTTGCATCGCATTGAGTCACATGTCATCATTGTGTGCTCTCTTGTCTCTTAGCCTTGTCTTTATAAGCAGGTTTATCCTACATTGTATGATATATAATCTTGATGATCCAGTTGATCATATTTTGCATCATTGATAGGAATATAGTTTATTCTTGTCACATTTTGTTCTTTCTTATTTGTGCTTTCCATTGCCTCTAGATCTTGGCAAATTCTCACAGTCTTTGCTTCTTGTATATTTTTTTTCTATCTAAGGACTGGCAATATTTAAAAATACTCTGGATGGGATGTCCTATCACAAAGGCATACATTCCCCTAGGTCAACCCAAGGAAATGTACATGTATGGGACTAAAACCAAAACTTTTCACATATGCATAAGCTCCCAAAATGCTTGTGTGAATCTAGATTATTTTCATTACACCAATAACGTGTTGTAAGGTAAACGATATGGCCAATAAAGCTCAAATGATGTGAAAATCCTTAAAAATAATAGGATGAATGCCTTGAATTCCTTCTCAAATTCATACTTATTCAATCCTTAGATTAAAAAGAACTAGCAAGAGTGGGTCAAATTTTGAATTTGAAAGGTCAAATCTAGAACTATAAGGTTGACCATAGACTTGACTTGAGGCCAAAAATAGGGTCAAACCAAGATAGGTAACAATTCCTTAGGAATATGTGCATGTGTAGTAACAAGTGTATGAATAGGATGAATATATTGGGATGTGAGAACATATTTATGATGTAAGGATAAGTCTATATGAGTTATGTAATGAAAGAGTACGTGGCATAGGAAAAATAATTGACTACATAAAAAAAGTGATATTTTTTATATGTTAGTGTCTGAGTACCTAAAAGTTAGCAAGCATCTATGGTAGTTTGATAATAATCCGATAACCTAGCTCCATGACCTTACATGGCATGAAAATTAACAATCTCAACTTTCAACTCTTTTCTCCATGGTGAAATTGTTGTGTAATCCTCTCAATGTATCCTATATGTTGCATTTAATCAACCCTGGTCACTTGAAAAGTTTATGCAACCTCTTTTATATATATGTTTATTTGTGCGTGTATTGTTTTCTACCTTAAGAAGTGAGTTTTATCCTAAATTCATGGGTTCACCCTAGCAATGAATTTTCATTGAATGGGGAAGGCTTGTAATTTAAAGCCAATGCATGAGCATATAAATGAGGGGCCTTTTTCTAAATTTTGGTCATTTTAGCATGAGTTTGTGCCCATCCTAGGCTACCCTATTTTTAGAATTTATTTATTTTCATCTAAAAATGTAAACCTAAACATATTTTTTAATAGATACATCATTTCAACCATTAGAAGGGTCCACGTTTTTTTCTATTGAATAACTCTAGCATTCATATGACTTTGAGACCAACCAAAAGGCTTCCAATTTCAACCTTTTGCATAGCCATTACAATTCATTTACATCATTGTCGCTAAATTGTAGATTATCTCTCTTTAACCATTAAAGGATACTCCACAAGTTGAAGGAAGAGAAAGATATTGAGAAACAAGATTCCTAAGGACATTTTCAACAACCAAATTTCTTCTAGACCTTGGATGTGACTAACTTTAGTGTGGAATTCTAGTTAGATTTATTTTGAGTTATCAAACTAGTTTCCTATCTATCAAAAGATATGTATAGTCGTAGAAATAGTTTGTAGTGTAAACTATAGATCTTCATATTTTAATATAAAATTATATCTATTTTCCAAAATCATTATTTAAAAATAGTAAACATTTT
Source organism: Cryptomeria japonica (assembly GCF_030272615.1). NCBI lineage: Eukaryota > Viridiplantae > Streptophyta > Pinopsida > Cupressales > Cupressaceae > Cryptomeria > Cryptomeria japonica. The sequence goes on from NC_081412.1 coordinate 334,443,959, forward strand.
CAATATTATTGCTTCAAAGCATCTTATAAATTCACTATAAAAATTATTACACTACTTCAATGTTTATTGAGAAATAAATCAAAGTTTGTCATTTATAGCATATAAAAATGTGTAATATTAAAAAATGAACACCCTTCCACAATTCCAAGTAATGTTTTGGTCTTTTTTTAGTGTTTGTAACCCCTAATATGTTCCTCGGCTCATTTGGCCTTGCCTCACCCTTTTCCCATCCTTGGTGGTAACCACTATATGTAGTTTCATGTGTTTTTTCTCTTTTCTATTTTAATTGTTGTTGCACAGCAAGTATTTAAATTACGTATCATATTGGACACTAGCACAACATATGGTTGTTTGCATGACATGCTAGCATCCACTAATAGTTTAGCTATAAAACAACAATTTCTCTTTAAAAAAATCACCTATCTTCCACTAAGCATACATTGCAACCACCTTGGAATGGATCTCAATGGCTATTTGAAATATGCCAACTAGGAATTGGCTCTAATCTGATTTATTTGTTTCAATCTAAGTCTTTGACCAGTGAATAGGTGTTTTGGTTTTTTTGGAGAAGTTTTGAGTTTTATGCTTTTTTGAGGTTTTGTACTTGTAGATTTGATAACAAAGAATGGAGAACAAATACAACACATAATAGAATAGTTGTCTAGAATTGAATTTCAAAACTCTGATTTATTTATTAGCAAACTATAAATTCAAAAAATGAACAATTTTCTGCATCTAGAGCTCAAAAATTGGCATACCAAGTGTCCCACGCTAGCCTGGATGAACGTATTTTAATGTTGGAAGTGGTGCAAAAGACAATGATGATATGATGAAACAGTAAGGATCCGGATAACTACTGAGAGGGGGGGTGAATCAGTAGATAGAATAACCAACCAAACTCAAAACCCAACTCATAAATCAATCTCTGAACTAATTGGTTCAAACACTGAACTACAAATTGCAACTGCACTGTCAGGTTTACCGGTTGACTGGCATAACAAAATAATAGTATAACAGATCTGAAACTCTCAAACCATTAAACCAAAACATTAAACCACTTTACTAATAATAGTAAAAGCACATTTCAGATTATTGTCAGTCACCTTAACACATCTAAGTGGATTTGCTAGTTAAACAAATTAACCATATCAAAACATAACCACAAAAACCATTCACAACTTGACACAATGATTTTTGATGTGGAAACCCAAATGGGAAACACCGCGGTGGGGATGAATACCCACAATTATTCTGAACTCTTTTGAAGTTCGCCCTGTTAGGAGCCAAGCCTATTAAAGCTTTATAAAAATGTCGTGTTAGGGACCACCCGGTTAAGAGATTGACTACAATGCCCTAATAAAAGCAATACCCTGTTAAGAGTAACGTCGATAGAGGATTTGAAATCCAAGCTAATGGATCACCTGGTTAGAGGATTTAGAAAGCACTAAACCTGTCAAAGCTTACCTGGTTAAGGGATTTAATTGTTGTAATTGTTAGAGAACAACAGGGTTTTGTTGATCTGGTAAATAAGACTACTCTGCTTGATCAGATCCTTTTCATGCTCCTATCTGCCTTCACACATACTGTAGATACTCCTTCTAGTTTGACAATCAATCACACTGACACTTAAGCAAAAATTGCCAACACTACAACAAAACAACTCATCAACCTTATAGGCAAAACAATAGGTCGATAACACATCATGAACCTAAGATCTCATAGAGATTACAAACAAATTAGTTCAAACATGATCGTTGGATTACATAGCAATCATTGCACATTGTACAAGACAACCTCGACCGCTCCTTGATCACCGCTCATTGAATCCTGTAACTCATCACGCAGTTTCCTCTTCATACAATGTACTCGCTCATTCCCAAGATAAAATAGTTATCTCTACGCGCCAAAACAACTTTGAAACTCATCACGTGCATCATGCATGCGTGGCATAATCATCTCTGATCACTATTTGATCATAGATCAACACAGCCGATTCACCAAGATCTATCGGTTAGGGTTTGGCATATCAATAGGTAGGGTTACCAGTTGATCTCACTACTTCTAAAGTAATATCGGTTTCCTTCACTAGCTCAACTATCGATTGCATTACAACTTCCATTACCAGTTACAATTGACATCAATGACAACACTTAAACTTCATTAATGCAATCTTCATGAAAATGCCAACAGATAATACTGGAGCCTCCAAGTGATATCAATTGCTCCAAACTTATTTATTTGCTTCACTAATAATTATCTAAAACAAATAGATGGATAAATGGCAGATTTGGTGCAAGTTCTTCAAAGTTGTCAGGCAAGGTCCTTGGATTTGACTGATTTTTCCCAATAAATTATTGATACCAATCAAATAAGTCATCAAAACCCTGATTGAACCTCTGATTTGTTGATTATTATTACCAACAGTGAATTCTAAAACAAAATTCAATTCTAAAACCCTTCTATTTATTTATTCTAATCTCCTAGGCAAGATTTGAATTGTATGGCCTGCATTAATTGGCTCTCTGCTTGTTGGAAATGTCTTCTATGTTGCTTAGATCTCCAAATTTTTGTCTCAGATTTATTGTAAATGCAATATTCCTCAAAAATTTGGTCCCTAATGGTCTGAAAGAGGATCCTTCAATGCTGCAAGTGTGTGGGTTTTTGTCCAAACACTATAAAAGATTGAGAGATTTCGTTCCCAACCCGAATTCCAATGGTGGCTTGCTGTTGCAGACCTCTCCAATGCTGAAAGTATAAAAAAATGAATTCAATAATGCCCAAAATAGTCTCCAAAATATTTTTTTATTGGCTTCAAACCCTAATTCAAATTTGGAGTTAGGGTTGTACTTTTGGCATCATAGAACATATTAAAATATATTTTTTAATTAAAAAATAACTTCCCCTAAGAGTTTTAACACATTGAGGGTCTAATTCCACATTAAAAGTGGCCATATTATTAAGTTATAACTTCTAGGAAAATGTGCCAAGGGGGCACTTTATTAATATAAAGTGATTATATTATTTCACTTTATTATTATTTATTTTATTTAACTTAGGAAATATTTTAATATTTCCTAATTTATTCATAAAAAGCTCAAATAAGCTCAAAAGTAAAAACTGATTGTAGCCACCTGATTGTGAAGAATTCCTAAACCTCATAGGCCAACTGGTAGTTCTCCTCTAAAATCTAGGGACGCTCCTATAAAGTAAGAGACTGGCCTTGTCAACTTGAAAAATGAACCCCAATGGTCCTCCTATGTTGTGTGCACCTCTGGAAGGTCAGTCAGTGAACTAGGAGTTCCTCCTAAAAAATAGGAGATGCACTCAAAGTTTCCAAAATATTCCCAGAGGTCTCCGGATGCCCCTTAAATCACTCCTAGTCAATCCCTAAAAAATAGGGATCCCTCATAAATTTTAGGAAACTATTGTCAACTGCTCCAAAATGCTTAAAAGGCTCATGCATGACTCTCTAAGCCCCTAATTTCCTTCCCTCCATGCTCTGCTGGCTTACGGGAACTAGATAATAGACCAACCCTGCTAGAAATGTTGTCACTAAGGAAGGACAAAAATTGGGGACATGACACTATTCAAGTTTTTTAGCTCCTCATATTCCATTTGGGCTCTAATTTTGAATTATCATCGAATTTTTGAATCTCTCAAGCTATATTTCTAGCATTTTATAGCTCTCTACACCATTCTTGAGCACTCTTGTTAGTTCAATATTGTCTTCAAGAGTTTTTGTCACCATTGAGGGAAAACATTATGATTTACATATGTTAATATTTATGTATCCATTTAATTTTGTTCATCATTAGTGTTATTGTTATCATTGCAATCTTTCTATGTTGTAGACACCTCTATTGCCACATTGATAACTTTATTTTCATTTCCTTTAGCAATCTAACACACACTAGCTCATCACTTATTATAGAGAGGCTGGAGTGGTATTTATAGATTTCATTTTTCTCTTTTTTTCCAAGCAATAGGTTTGTTTACAATCTATATAAATGCCTAGAGATTTACTTGTACTCTCCCTTATTTCATTCATTACATTTGATTTATCTACTTTAGTTTTATTTTGATCATCTCTATGTTATAAAGTATCCTTCTCATTAAGTCCTACATTCTGCTTCCAAAATAGTAGAACTTCCTCCTACCTTCAAGGTCAAGGGTATTTCATCGAGAAGGTAAAACAGGGGTTCATCAACAAAGTATGGATGGTTAAATGACTACTTTGAGAGTGGGTAATCTCATACACTTTGAGATCAACTTAAACTCAAGAGAGTGTTCCTAGAGGTATACCTTGATAGGTATTCAAATCAATTATAATATAACATGATTGCAACAAGTAATAGGTATACTCAAATGTACACTTGGCCCCTTTTCTATCACTTAGGAAAGATAAACTAGTTGTATAAGATATTAAACGTACCTTGAACATGCAACTATAGATATCAACTTCATTATATTCCCTAAAGATATTTTCATTTATTGTATTCACACAATGGTAATTGGTGTAGACATGCATGTTCAAATTATTTGATGATTTAATATTTTTAATTTGCTTAAGGTTTGTTCCCTAGTTTGTGATACTAAATCATGAACAACATGTATATTTTGAACTAAACCTAATCTACTCCTCTAACTAATCAATAAACAATGGTGCCCACTGCATTGGGAAAGAGAATCATAAAGAGCAAAGAGGAAGAAGATAAATCTTACAAAGCATCAACATGGCCATATTTACACTTAAATGAAAACCAAACATTATATTTCCACAATAGATAAACTTAATGACCATAATTAGAACTATAACAACTTATGTGAAATAAATAAATGGATACGAAAAAACATTTACAATCCATTAGGCGTTCTCACAAAGTCACATGCACACACCAATGCTCATTATATTTATACCAACAAACACAACAAGAGGGAATGCCACGAGAATGCATAGCTATGGTTATATAATGTGCCCTTAAATCACTATAAAAAACCTTGGAGATATGCCATTACAAACTATGTACATCATAAAACCCTTCCTAGGTTTATCACAAAGCATAACCCTTTATTTATAGTTAATAGATTCAAAGTTTGATGTCCTAGAATACTCTATAGACACAACAAACCTAAAAAATAGTTTAATGATTAAAAGTCTTAGTGAATCCTCATTTGGAATATTTAGATATTTTATGTCTTATATTCTGGCAGCTTACAAATAAGATAAAGAAACTATTTGTGACATGAGGAAACCCAACATCCCCTACTCAGAGTCATCCATGCATTAAGATTTGTGTCTCAAATTATGTGAAATTTTATTATAGAATATCAAAATCCATGCAAGAGGCACACAAAAGTACATTACAACTTTGTAAATCTATTTTTCACATATTAAGCCCTTAGATCCAATGTGCCAAGGTGTAGAAAAGATGAGAAATCCATTGCAACTAAGCTAAGAGATGGTACAAAAATAGTGGGCTTGGAAACCCTAATCATTATATTAAAAACAATATGATTTAATTAACTTTTATTTAATTTGAATCTACATATTATAGAACTTATTTGTGGGTATTGTTGATCCCTAAGAAGGCTTGTGCTTTAAATAAGAGTAGTATGGAAATTTTACAGACATGGGACTTGAATGTGGTCTGTGAAACAACCTTTGGGATTTTAGAAGCTGACTCTTCAATCTACAAGGGGGAATGGAAAAGGGAAGGAGAACAGGGACTGAAAGCTAAAAAAAGGTGAAACGTCGGATACAAAGCTCTTACAAGAAGTTTCCAATTCCCCTTTTTGTGAATAAATAAGGAAACAATAATTCCAAAGGTGAGCACATCACTCCACAATCCTTCGTTGTTGGGAAGAGAATGAGATGTACAAAGTAACTTAGATGTATGACATAGCTTTCAAATCCTTCTACAGAGAGCATCTGTCAAGGCTCGGTAGGAAACATAGTGTTTCCTTTTTATTTTTGTAATAATTAACCACTCTTAAAAAATTCTTTCACTTAATGGCATAATTCAAGTCCTAATCTAAGAACAATGATAGAGTAAATTCCACTACGTGAACCATTATTTTGGATTAATAGGAAATGAAGAAGCCAAAATGAGTATACAACAACCACTTTGAAACCAAAGTGACACATAACATGTAAACCTAAATAGAGAAAATGAAAGGCAAACAAAGGCACAATCTAATGCCCAATTTAAGAACAAACATGCTAAGGTCATATCATAAAATATTGATTACAAAACTCTAAAGCAACCTTTTAATTTCTCAGAAGAAAGAGGATTACAAAAAACTTCTCTTTCAAAAGTAGTGAACCCTTATTATAGGCATGCTCATAGGCTTTATATAATTCATTCCACCAGAAAGGGAATGATTTTTACAATTAAATTCTTCCTTACATATTCTCTATGTGTTCTCAATCAATCATAATGACCATTGTAATTGCACCCACATGAAGGATCTTTGCATTATTTTATCTCCTCCACTAGAGGCATGAGCGCCACCTGGGCCCTATTTCAGTCAAAAGCAAAAGGCTTCAACATGCAATTCCTTTTACAATCCTTTAGAAACTAATTTCAACAATTGATTATTTCTTTGATCTATCAGACATCTAAAATCATTTATGGGCTTACACATTCTTTGGACACGTGGCAGGTCTTCAAAATTTCATAGGGTGATATTTCTTGATTCAATCTTGGATCTCCATAGGGCTTTCATGTGTCTTATTTCCATAAAAAATGTTACAACATAAAATCTCTTAATCATGTGGCATGATGGCAGAGGTTTATGGAGCCTTCCTTTTGTTTTCATTCCATTTCTCCATGTAGCTTACATGTGCACATTTTCATGGAATGCTTGCTTTTAAGACAAAAAGCCTTTGGAGAGAATGCAAGGAAAACATATTTACTCTTTCCCTTATTTTGGACATATGGTTCATTGTCGAAAAATCTTTAAAGTTTTTCCCTCTTGGTATTTTAGTTCTCCACGAGGCTTCCACATGGAAAGCCTCCAAAAATAGGAGCCTTTACAAACATTTTGTATGCCTTTGGAAAGATTAATGTTGCGAGGGTTGTGACTCTATTGGATCGAAGCTAGGCTCGATCCAGTTGTATTCAATGAATCTACATGTATTATTAAATCTTATCTAGTAGTTGAAAATATTCATTAGATCATTTATGTCATCTTTATTATTTTTAACTAAATTGCTGTAATATGATTGTATGCCCTTTTGATGAACAATGGTTTTTAGCTTGCATCAATCTTAGTCGTAAATGGCCTTCTCATATGTGCAGGGGGTAGGTGATTTTAAATAGTAAAATGCATTATATTTTTAAACTTTAAAGGTTGAGGATACCTCATACTTCATGCCTTTCATTGGGGCATATAAGTTGAGGGTGACAAGGTAAGTCTCGTATCATTAAGGCATGTGGGATGGACAAAGCTTGAACAAACAATATCAATAAGATAAAAGTGTCAAAATGTGAGGGATCAAGAGTTAGGAATACCTTATTTTTAAACTTTAAAGGTTGATGATACCTCACACTTCATGCCTTTCATTGGGGCATAAAAGTTGAGGGTGACAAGGTAAGTCCCATGTCATTAAAGCATGTGGAATGGGCAAAGCTTGAACAAACAATATCAATAAGATGAGAGTGTAAAAATATGAGGGCTCAAGAGTGAGGAATACCTTAAGATAGGTACCTAGAGAGAGGGAAGGTCAAAACCCTGATTTTTAAGGATTACTTAGTAAAAGGTTCATGAGTCGAGAGGTTGGAGTTAGCAAAGAAGGGATGATAAGAAAGGAAAGTTTGATAAATGTACTTAGGAAAATTTTAGAGAATGGAGAATTAGGTTGTTAGGGAATACATGGAAAGACTACTTAGTAGAAGGAATTCTATAACTCTAATTTCAATAAATCACTTAGGTAAAAATTGAGTCAAGAGTCTAGAATTTAGCGAAGTCGAAATGAGGTATAAAAAAGAGATGGTTTGAAACTTTGATTTGAAAGATTTTTCTAAATTTTAACAAAAAAATATTGAGAGGTAAAAATTTTGGGGAAAGGTAGCCATCAAGATAAATTATAATGGGCCAATAAGAGCAAATGGAAAAGGTGAGGATGGGTGAAGTGGGATGCCAAGATGGATAACCCAAAAGTTTGAAACTCTGTAAACTTGCATGGACTTAAGATATACCAAAATTTGCCCAAACTTAAAACTGTTTAGATCTTTTTCAACCTTTAACAATAGAGGAGCATATAAAGAATGACATGGGAACACTTGAACAAAAAATTGACTTGTAGAAAACCCACTTAGACTCTATTAGATCATATACAAATGGAGGATTAACAAGTTCAAGACACACTAAAAGAATGACACACACAAAAAAAAATAGCACAGTAGGATTGAGTCCCAACACTTCTCTTTGATATTGTACTTGTATTTTATCTCCTCTTATGCAAATAAGTTGAAATTTAGATTAATATGATTGAGTTTTTGTTGGGTGAAAAATTTGTAAACTGATGAAGGTTTATAAAATATGAGTTTCACCACAACACATGAGATAATATCTCTTAAAAGGCAAGATATGGTCTCTCCTAACTGTAAGAGAAGGATCCCCCTTTCTACTGCAATTACTCTCTATTCGATCTACCTAATAACTTTACACTATTCCAAGATGAAACAACAACTTAGTCCTCATTTTTCAGAACCAATTATATCTAATTCTCTTTTCAAAATAGATTCCTTTAACTAAAAACAATTCCAATTTTGCAGTAATATTAAAACTAAGCTAACTAGGAAGTAAAGTGTCCATGAAAAAACAAAGTCAAGTTTGTTAATTCCCTTTTCTGAAAATGACTTGGGGACAGGGCTTGTGTACACCAAGAACTCAAAGATTCTTTTGAATACCTAAGTCCTATCAACCACTATAACCCAAACACAAAAAAACTGCTAGCTCAAAGACTTACATGTATATTGCAAGATTTTCTACTCTAACAAGATAATAAGCACAACACAAAGACTTTACTTCATACCCTCTCAATATAAACTTTGAAGATAACTTGTAAAAGCTCAAAGACTATAAACAACCGTCTCAACCTATTTCCAATTCTTGAATTTACTGAGTAGCACAAAGATTACTTGTAAAAACTGAAACAACTTTTCAATATTTTGCATCAACAACTATACTCAACTTTAATCTTTCAAGAAAATATGACATAGGAGACGTAAGAACATTTATACCATACACAAGATTGATCTCAATGCAAAGTTTGAAAGCCAAACTTTTCTTATCTTTGATTAAATTGCAAATTTACAAAATGAACACCAAGTCTCAATTTGCTCCACTTTGGCAGAGTTTTGTTGCATAAACAATGATGGAAAAAATATCCTTATTACAAAAATATAACTCATATATATAGAAGAGGGGTGCAACATGAAAATAGGAAATTACAACTAACTAAAAGATTATGTCACAATAAGAGATTGATTTAACTTAGGACTTCATGTGCACCCAACATGTGCACACAAGCATATACAAAATGACACCTGAGGTGTCGATTGAGATAACAAAATGCCACTGGGAAAAACAAAAAAATGACTAAGTGTCATATTCTTCATGTCAAATCTCTTTTCTGGAATTCTTCAAATTTCTGCAAGACATCCTTCATCTGAACTGCATCGGGTTCCTGGGTATGACTGGTGATGTTCTTAACTCATGTGATGGAATCTTTAATAGATTGAACAAAATAAAGATCAAAGTCTTTATCAGAAGCACAATGAAACTCAAGATAAGAATCTAAAGTAATGGCTACTAGGCCGGGTAATGATAGGATATCAAAATTTTGATCTGGAACATTTGGCTCTTCATCTCGATCATGAAAAGCATAAATCATCCAAGTCAGTGCAACACTTCATGTGTTTCTTCAAAAGTGAATCCTAGAAATCTAAGATGAATTAAAGGTCAACCAATCTATCAATCAAGGATAAAAAGAAATCCTCTCTATCAATTTCAACTGTCACAAGCAAGCTAAACTTACCTTATCAACATCAAGAACTTTTTCATTTTCATCAAGGAAAGCACATGGAATTTCAAAGATTTTATCAACAATTTATTTCTTCTTGTCAGCACATTCTTTTTGGGCTTTTATCATGTCCTTGATAAGGCGCTCTAGGATATTCATTTGATACTCGAGGACCTCTCATTGCTCAACATACATACACCATGAAAAAATAACACCATTCTGTATGAGATCATTTGGATCAACATCTTCAAGTTTCAGCCACACTTCAAAGTCCTCTTGTGATTCAAGTTCTTGGGAGAAAGCCTCTATGGGGTTGTCCACTTCTATCCTTATAGCATCAAGATTATTTATAAATTTAAAGTTTAACTTAAGATCCATGCACCTTGACTCAACATTCTATCCATCCATTCTCCCACAACTTTACTCTGTGACGCTGCTTGCTCGACTCTTTTCATAACTAGTTCATCCAGTGATGAAGCCACTAGTTCGATAGCCTCTAAGGACTTGGTCACTTTGATGAGTATTGAGGTGAGCTACTCAACTCGTGCCTTGAGTTGATCCATTTTAACCTTATCTTCATCATATTTGAATACAAGATCCTCTAGAGCCGACTGAGCATCTTGTGCAATATAATCATGAGTTTGCTTTCCCAACTTGATCCTTTTGATGACATATTCTGAATCGTAGATTTTGTCAATTTTTATATTTGGAGGAGGAATAGAAACCTCAACATACTTATTCCTTACTTTATCCACCTTTATCATTGACAGGGTTTTAGCTTTCTTGGTGGCCTTGGATTTGACAGGAACAAGTTGACTAAAGCCAGTGTCATCAGGAGACATCGCTTGCTTCTTTCTTTTAGGAGAATTGTAAAATAACCAAGGTGGTAAAGGTGAATCATCATCCTCACCTGTCGTCAAATCTTGAGAGGGATTGATTGATTATTGAATAGTGGTAGTTACAATAGGCGATGTCATAGTAATAACATTGGTAGGATTTTCAAGGGATGAATCATTTGAATTAGGAACACTCTTTGTCATTAACTTATCAAAGTCAACTCACATAGAGGATGACACCTCAGATAAATTGGGAAAAGTAGAGGAAACACTCTCAATGTTATCATGGGGGGTATCCAAGGCAAATTCACTAGCACTGGTAGAGGAGACATGAACAATATTGCTTGGAGAAATACAAGTGACTATAGGAGACTCTAACTCAGTAGCAGAAACAGAGACTTGCATCATGGATGAAGAAAGGGATACTAGGGGTAAGGACTTATCTGCTTGCGATAGACCTTCTTCATTACATTTTCTTCTTGATCTTGATCATCTCTCGATTGGTCGATATCAAAATGTTCTTCATTAGGATGCTCACCTTCCAATGGTTCATCTGGTACCTCAGACTACTCTGTCTCATGAACATTAGAGGTTGTTGGCTCTCCTTGGGCTTTTCCTTTCTTGGTTCCAACTATGAACTTCAATTTGGGAGCCTTTGTAGGAGTGGTAGGATCCTGTTTGTTCTTGGTTCTGATTTCTAACTTCTTTCCAGTCTCAATGAGATACACTTGCTTGGAATCCATGTATTATTATTCACAAGAATACTTTGAAATCTTTCCCAGATAGAAGTGCACTACTTTTGTGACCATTGAATGAGAGGCAAAGGGGTAGAGGAGACTTTCTTATCAACATAGGTAAGGTCCAAGATATTACCATCTTCCTCTAGATCATCTGGGATGTCGGCAAGGTCAAATTCCCTCATTTGATCCATTGTTAATTGACAATAATCAGGCTTTATAACATCATGTTCATACCAATAGTCAACCCAAACATCCCCAATATGGTGAACATGAATATACACCTTTTTCAACTTATTCCTCATTCCTTTGTAGTCAAAGTCTTTCCTTGCCTTGAAGAGCTTCATGGTTACTCTTCTCATCTCTTTTTCCATTGCCCTAACTTTGAAGATTGAATTAATAGAATATCTACCAATGGTAAAAGTAAACTTCAATCCTATTTTGTGAGAACCTAATTGGGCCTCATGGACTACCACCATTTGTCGAGCTAATTCCATAAGTACAATTGTATCTGATGGATACCTCGGGAGCATAAAATCACCATTAAAACATCAAACTCTAAGATATGTGAAGGTAGGGAATTGAAGGAAATACATCCATATTCATTTACCACCTCCCAAGCACAATCTCATACTCTTCTATTGTATAAATTATTATTTAACATACACATGTAGTATCCAAAGAAAGCATCGTTCACTCTCCAAAAATGATTGAGACTATTCTTCAGTACCAATTGGGAGTAGTACTCATGCTCAACAGCTTGCTTCATGTCTCCTATTATAGACAGTCCTAGAAAGTGTCTCATTGAAGCTGCAACATACACTAAGTAGGCGGTCATATAGAATTTGAGAGTGCTTGACACCTTTGTAAGCTGCTCACAAATTGCATCACTAATTTGTTTTCCTTTGAATATCTTTTCCTTATTTTGTTTGATAACATGGATATATTGATACATCCATTTATAGTAGGTGTTAGAAGTGGGGAGACCTTTCACCCTACTCAGAAAATTTATTAAATCATTTACCTCTTCAATGAAATCACTTCTAGGAAGAGTTTCCGACCATCTGGCAATTGTAGGCCTCGGGGTCTTCAACTAGTTTTCATTCATGTCCCTCCTACATTTTTCAGATTTTTCTATCATAGTAGGCCTAAGTTGATTGTATTGTGATGTCTGAGTACTTCTCAATACTCGGACACTTAAAGATAGTGTCGAAGAAATCCTTATCTAGCCTGATCAACTTATTACTAGTTTCATCTTTTACACTTTTGCTAGTTGAATCAAAGTGACTCGCAACTGCCATGACGAATTCGGGATCTTGAGCAGACATGAGGAAAGATGCAACTAAATGCATAACACTATTGATGATAGATTTCATTTTATAGTATGAAGGAGGCTTCTCAACCCTTTTCAGGAACTCAGCCAGGTCAACATGACCTATCTCTATGTCTCTTATATGATCTATGTTTGATGAAATTGAAGAATGCAGGAAGATCAGATGTGGGTCTTGCTTCTTGAACTTCAATGCCTTCTTTCTTGGAGAGGCCTCTCTTATTTGCACAATAATCACACTGTGACAAGAAAAATTATCAGTACTTGAGAAGTGTAACCATTTTGTTTATTTGAATTGAACAAACTCCTAAATGTGATGCATTTGAAGTCATCAGGATTTCCAAAATCCTCTTTGTATCTTGGTAGTTTTTAGGTAAATTGGGCTTAAAAACCCCATTTACGTGTGTGCAATAGTTTTAATTTGGGTTTATAAGCCCAAAAAACACTTATAATAAAGTGTGGTTTACAAGTGTAATTTGGGTTCATAACCTTGAATTGCACTTAGGGAAATGCAAAAAAAGGTGTAATTCGGACTTATAAGTCTGATTTACACCTAAAAGGGAAGGACAAAGTGTAAGGCGGGTTTATATCTCCATCATATACCTTTGAAAGCAAAGAACTCAATAAAAGAGAAATGAGGTCTAATGTGGGGTTACAAACCCGCCCTACACCAAGTTTATTTTGAGTTGTTCTTTTACTTAAGGCACGAGTTGAGAATCTCACCTCAATACTCATAAAAGTGACCAAGTCCTTAGAGGCTATTGAACCTGTGACTTCATCACTGGATGAACTAGTTGTGAAAAGAGTTGAGCAGGCAGTGTCACGGATTAGAGTTGTGGGAGAATGGATGGATAGAATGCTAAGTCAAGGTACACGACTCTTAAGTTCAACTTTTGCTATTATTAATAATCTTGATACCATAATGATAGAAGTGGACAACATCATAGAGTCTTTCTCCCAAGAACATCATAAGAGAAGGACTTTGAGGTATGGCTGAAACTTGAAGATGTTGATCCAGATGATCTCATACATAATGGTGTTATTTCTTCATAGCGTATGTATGTTGAGCAACGGGAGGTACTAGAGCATCAAATGAATATCTTAGAGTTCCTTATCAAGGACATAAGGAAAGCCCAAAAAGAATGTGCTGACAAGAAGAAAGAAATTGTTGATAAAATCTCTGAAATTCAATGTGCTTTCCTTGATGAAAATGAATTTTTTTTTTATTTTGATGAGGTTATTAAGGATTTTAGCTTGCTTGTGACTATTGAAATTGATAGAGAGGATTTCTCTTTCCTTGTTTGATAGATTGGTTGACCTTCGATTCATCTTAGATTTTTTGGATTTGCTTTTGAAGAAACACAAGAAGTGTTGCATTGACTTGGAGGATTCCATCACACAGGTTAAGATCATCACCAGCCATACCTAGGGACCCGATGAAGTTCAAATGAGGGATGTATTGTGGAAATTTGAAGAATTTCCGAAAAGAGGTTTGACATGAAGAATATGACAGTCATTTTTTTTTGTTTTTCCCAGTGGCACTTTGTTATGTCAATCGACACCTCAGGTGTCATTTTGTATATGCTCAAGTGCACATGTTGGGTGCACAAGTCCTAAGTCAAATCAAACTCTTCTTTTGACTTAGTCTTTTAGTTAGTTGTAATTTCCTATTTTCATGATGCACCCCTCTTCTATATATATGAGGGTTATTTTTACAATAAGGATCTTTTTTCCATAATTTTTTATGCAACAAAACTCTGCCAAAGTGAAGAGCAAATTGAGACTTGGTGTTCATTTTGTAAATTTGAAATTTAATCAAAGAGAAGACAAATTTAGCTTTAAAACTTTGCATTGAGATCAAATTTGTGTATGGTATAAATGTTCTTACGTCTGTTATTGCATATTTTTTTGATAGATTAAAGTTGAGTATAGTTGTTGATGCAAAATATTGAAATGTTATTTGAGTTTTTACAAGTAATCTTCATGTCACATAGTAAATTCAAGAATTGGAAATAGGTTGAGATAGATGTTTAAAGTCTTTGAGCTTTTACAAGTTATCTCCAAAGTTTATATTGAGAGAGTATGAAGTAAAGTCTTTGTGTTGTGCTGATTATCTTGTTAGAGTAGAAAATCTTGCAATATACATGTAAGTCTTTGAGCTAGCAATAAATTTGTGGTTGGGTTACAGTGGTTGATAGGACTTAGGTATTCAAAAGAATCTTTGAGTTCTTTGTGTACATAAGCCCTATCCCCAAGTCATTTTCAAAAAAGGGAAGTAACGAAAGACTTTGTTCTTTCATGGACACTTAACTTCCTAGTTAGCTTGGTTTTAATATTACTGCAAAATTGGAATTGTTTTTAGTTAAAGGAATCTATTCTAAAAATATAATTAGATATAATTGGTTCTGAAAAATAAGACTAAGTTGTTGTTTCATCCTGGAATAGTGTAAAGTTAGCAAGTAGATATAATAGAAAGTAATTGTAGTAGAAAGGGGGGAAGTCTTCCCCTATAATTAAGAGAGATCATATCTTTCCTTCTAAGAAATATTATCTCATGTGTTGTCGTGAAACTCACATTTTGCAAACCTTCATCAATTTACAAAAATTTCACCCAATTGTTTAATAAATTTTTAGGACGACAACACATAAATGAGACTATAATACATGAGTTGGATAATAGTGCATTATAGTCATGCCTTAGACAAAGATATCTATGCTTCATTTATGAGACTATAATACATGAGCTAGATAATAGTATAATACAGTCATGCCTCAGACAAAAAGATCCATACTTCATTTCCAAGTTCATTATTTCTTATTTTTTCTATTTTTAGACTCAATTTCTCGTTTTAAATCATTTAATTTTTTTGTAGTTAGGGTCAAATTTTGTGGGAAAGGTAAGCATAAAGGGAAATTATAATGGGCCAATAAGAGCAAAGGGAGAAAGAAGGAGTATGGGTGAAGTGGCATTCCAAGATAAATAACCCAAAAGTTTGAAACTCTAATAACTTGCACGAACTTAGGATATACCAAAATTTTCCCCAAACTTATAAATTTTTAGATCTTTTGCAACCTTTAACAATAGAGGAGCATACAAGGAATGACATGAGGAACCACTTGAACAAAAAATTTACTTGTGGAGAACCCACTTAGATTCTCTTAGATCATATAGAAATGGAGGATTAACAAGTTCAAGACACACTAAAGGGATGTGACTCACAAAAATAAATAGCACAACAGGATGAGTCCCAACACTTCTCTTTGATATTGTACTTGTATTTTATCTCCTTTTAGGCAAATAAGTTGAGATGTAGGTTAATATATTTTTTTTAAAAAATTTCAGCATGACAACACACAAATGAGACTATAATACATGAGTTGGATAATAGCACATTATAGTCATGCCTTAGACAAAGATATCCATACTTCATTTATGAGACTATAATACATGAGTTGGATAATAGCACATTATAGTCATGCCTTAGACAAAGAGACCCACACTTCATTTCAAAGTTAATTATTTCTTATTTTTTCTATTTTTAGACTCAATTTTTTGTTCTAAATCATTTAAATTTGTTGTAGTTAAGGTCAAATTTTGGGGGAAAGGTAACCATAAAGGGAAATTATAATGGGCCAATAAGAGAAAAGGGAGAAGGTGAGGATGGGTGAAGTGGCATTCCAAGATGGATAACCAAAAACTTTAAAACTTTAATAACTTGAACGAACCACCAAAATTTGCCCCTAACTTAGAAAAATTTAGATATTTTGCAACCTTTAAAAATAGAGGAGCATACAAGGAATGGCATGGGGACACACTTAAAAAAAAATTGACTAGAGGAAAACACACTTAGACTCTCTTAGATTAGATACAAATGGAGGATTAACAAGTTCAAGACACACTGAAGGGATGGGTCTCAAACAAAAAAATAGCACAATAGGATTGAGTCCCAACACTTCTCTTTGATATTGTACTTGTATTTTATCTCCTTTTATGCAAATAAGTTGAAATGGAGGTTAATATACTTGAGTTTTTTTATAAATTTTTAGGATGACAACACACAAATGAGACTATAATACATGAGTTGGATGATGGGTCATTATAGTCCTGCCCTAGACAAAGATATCCATACTTCATTTATAAGGCTATAATACATGAGTTGGATAATAGCACACTATAGTCATGCCTTAGACAAAGAGATCCATACTTCATTTCCAAGTTCCTTATTTCTGATTTTTCTATTTTTGGACTCATTTTTTTTGTTTTAAATCATTTAATTTTTTTGTAGTTAACAACTATTGAACCCAACTCATTGTTTTAGCTTAGTAAAACACATTGGTTTGTGAGTTAAAATATTTAAGAATATTTTTAGTTAGTTTTTATTGTTTTTGTTCTAGAATAGAAACAAAACTCTCTCTTCTAGAAGGTAGTCATAGTCTAGTGTAAATCTAAATTGAGACATACAAAATATACTTATAACAATCCTATATTTTAGATTTACACTTGGATGAACCTAATGCACCATTATATTTTGGTTTTTGTAATGTTATATTCATTTTTCTCATATTTTATGAATTTCACAATTTAGTTCCTTTATTATGAAAATGTTGTTCATAACAGTTATCAAAATTACTCTAAAATGGATCTTCTTTATAACATGCTACCACAACTCTTATCCAAACCACTCTTCACTTCTCAAATATTTTTTTTGTGCTAGCTACTACAACTCTCTTGGTTCTACCTACATTTTCTCCTACAATATTTAATAATATCAAAGAAGGATTTAACCATGAGGTCACCCTCCATATATGAGTTGAGGTCTAGGTCCTTAGGTTCGAGAGGTATTTAGCAAATTTCTAATCTCACCTTATTAGTTATGGGAATGCACATCCTAATATGGGCCCAATTTTGAATTCCACGAGGTCAACATTGTCTCATCATCGATAATATCTTGATTTATTTTACAACATAGCTCTTATGGACAATAGTGACTCACCTATCAATTAAACTCAAGATTCATATCAAATATCACAAATATCAAATTTTTGTTTCACTACGTACACTTAGAAATGTTCACATGACAAATAGTATACATGTGACCACTACTATAGTATATCCCAATAGTGAAACCACTTCCTCTTCTAAGATGGTGCGAAATTCCACATCTTCACATGGGTTTATTTCTCTATCCCAACCCTTTATCATTCAACTTTATAGTCAAAACTTTTCAAAATTTCTCTCACAATTTAGCTATACCAAGTATTTCTACTATTGTTGCTATCGTTGTTTATTCCATCATGGCTTTACACACAATTGGTCTAGTGTTAAACTACAAGTTTATAGCATCATATTTTTCTAAAATCTAATTCTTCACAACTTCTTACCACCTCATATTATTCACATAGTCCTTTATCAATTGAAATTCATGCTACACCTCTTACTATCAAATTTGAGGTCCTACACTCTAAGAAGTATAATGGTAACTTAGGTGATGTTAAGAAATGTATGTTGTATACATTGCATAATACAATAGTAATGCTAGTGGTATAAAAAATAATATTTTATTTTGGTGCATCTTAGAGATGTGGATACCACATGGATCAGATATTCTTGAGGCTACTTGTCTATTATATATGAAATTGGGATAAAAAAGTTTAATGTGGGTAATGTTACCTAAAATGTATGTTGTATACATTGCATAATATAATAGTAATGCTAATGTTATAAAAATAAATATTTTATTTTGGTGCATCTTAGAGGTGTGGATATCACATGGGTTATGTTAGCACATATTTTTACAAAATATTTTATGCTATAAGGAGGACTTTTTCTTTTATCATATGAGCATTTATTGCTGGTTTTCATGTGCAGGAACCTTATTAGCATGGGTAAAAGTTCTCTAAGGGTTAGCTATTTCAAGAGTGTCAAGATATCACTTGGGCAACACTAAAGGCATGCACTAAGTATAGACTGCACATGAAATCCATTATGGAAGCATTTGTTAGCAGAGAAGTCATTATGGTATGATCTAGGATTGTCCTCTAGTATGTACCAGACCATGTCGGAAAAAGTTGGGATCACCAATATTCAGGATGGAGGGCTCATTTGTGCTAGATTGCAAAATTTCAATTATCAGCATAAGTAATCCCGATGAAGCAGTATCAGCAAGCAAAAGAAGGGTTATCGACATGACTTATACCGATGAAACAAAAGGCAGATGCATTAGAGCGCTTAAAAGAGACTCAAAATGGTGCACGCTTTTGAAAAGGTCATACCATCAGGATAGTTTGTTCCGATGAAACAAAAGGCGGTGGTTTTCTATCGGCATGTATCGGCTTATCGGCAAAACGTAAAAATTGTTATACTGATAAGCCTATGAAGCCATCGGTGTTACTTGTGACGATAAGGAAAATGCGGATCATGGACTTATAGTATCGGGAGATTGGAAGCAATGAGAAAAGTCTATCCCGATACCCGATGACTAAAGGGAACCGAAGGCGGGCCCATCGGAGAAAAGGACCATATCGGGATAAGGCAAAAATAGTTAGACTAATCCCTAATGTCATGGAGAATCAGAAGGCGGAACCATTGACATTACCTATACCGATAAAATAGACTTGGAAGCATAAAGCATAAAAGTTCATCGAAGACGCATCGGGACTTCTGGAGGAATAAAAAAGGGCTATTCCGACCCCCGATGAAGATAGAAGTGCCTGCGGGGATATCGGTATAAACTATACCGATAAAGTAAACATTAAGTGAGGACTCATCGGGACATCATAAGAAGAAATTTTATGCTATGCTGAGTCCCGATAGGACTGTTAAGGTAGATAGTGAGTTTCTAGGAGTTCTTCAGGGTAAGTTATGCCGATAGCGTAGGGGACTTAGTCAAAATGCAGATTGGTATACTGAGATTATTGGGGCATCAGAGGGACATGAAATAAACTATGCCGACACTCGATGAGTTAAATAGAAGAAAACCAAAGGCAAATGCATTGGGGAGAATTATGTCGATGGAACATTAGAACAAAAAGCAAAGCCAAGACTAAAGGAATGCTCATCGGGATAAAGTGAACCATCGAGATAGGATAAAAATTGTTATCCCGAGACCCGATAAGTTGGTCGGGATATCTTGTACCGATCAGAAGGTGAAAAGTGGTAAGGTTATAACAAATGGCGCTAAACAATTGAATCATCAGGAAAAGTCTCATTGATTAGCCGTTGGAGGTTTTGATGTGAAAAATTGACATAATGGCTTCAATTAAATGCATCTATTGAGTAGGTCCATCGCCACACGAAACAAATCCATCAAGATTGTGGTAATTGAGTACAAGATTGGATTTCCTAGAATATATAACTAGTGTTGCATAACAGTATTTCGCACAGAGCTATTACAATAAGATATCAGGTGTTTATTGAGAGAATATTATGAGTTACTAAGCATAGAGCAAAGAAATTTATAGAGATGGAGGGGTCAAGCTCAAAAGGGAAGAGAAAGGTTGTTGAAATATCCAGTACCACGATGAAAAAATTGAAGGGTGACGTCGGTGAAGCTCGAAGAAAATTAAACCAAGATATGATAGATCAGATGGGCTCTCCAGGAGCTAGGTCACGCAGAGCTAAGGTGAATTTGCCTATTCACGACCAGTTGGAGGATAGATACAGAGAGATTGGAGATGTACTCACAACAGTGCATGGGCACGAGTTGTTTCTCTTTCATTACCTCCGCAGGGATGAGGCTATGCATATTTCAAACCCATGGAGCACCGATTTAGGTAAACTTGTGGTACCTAATGTCTTTGTAAATATTGACTTATTGAAGCTCCTAGTAAGATATTATGATGCAAACAAATGATGCATTTTGTTGCCTAATGGGACTGCTTTCATTCACTTTGTAGTAGCCACAATTCAGGAAGTTTTTGCAGTGGATCTAGAGGCAAATGTGCCTTTATCATTTGTGGATTTGGAAGAGGAATACAAAAAGATGGATACTACATATCAGGGTTGGAACCTCGCTATCCACAAAGTGGAGAAGGGGAGGCTAACAGAGGAAGATGGTCCTCCTTATGATATGACTATTTTCAAGAAGTATCTACAATATACATATATGGCTTGTGGCCAGGTTGGAGGAGTTGAAGCTCCTGATGTGGCAAACATAGGACCATTGGTTTTAACAACGGATATCCAGAGAAATGAGCCTAGAGATTTTGATTTTTCTTCATACCTGGTGGACAGACTGCATGAAGGCTTCATGAATTTGAAAGATAATCCAGACAAGCATTTCAAACATTATTCACTGTTAATGCATAATATTTTATTTTATGGGAGATTCAGAGGATCATGGTCAGAGGGTTTGAATGTAAATACAGTAGGGAAGAATGGACAGGATCAACTGATGCAGTTGTGGGTTTGTGTCTGGGATTACAGATATGTGAATTCTCATTACCTCAAATTTGAGGATCTCTTTGTTAAACTAATTTTCTTGCTCCTTGGTGAGCCTCTACAGGGATCATTTTCTGAGAATGTCAAGATGTTTCTTAGGCCTCATGAGCACAAGAATCCAAAGCTTAATCACAATTGGGGTGATTGGTACTCATGCCAAAATTTCACTTTTGTTAGATGCTATGGATTTGAGGGGTATCCCTATGTGTTACCAAAGCCTGCACCAGACAGGATTGCTTTTCTGGAAATTCTAAGGCAATTAAGTGTCTCTAATGCTAAGAATTTTGGAGGTGCACAGAAGCAAGCCTTCCTCCCTGGTACACTTCATTTCTAGGATTTTGAAGTTGTATCTACCAAAGCATATGAAGTTATTGACATGAAGCTGGTGGATGAATACAACCTGTTCCACCACATATCTAGAACACATTATGATCCTGAGAGTTACATCCATGCAAGAAGGAAGAGACAAGAGTTGGGAGATTATTTTCATCAGGAGGATGAATTTGAAGACATGTGTAGAAATAAGGAGGTGGAAGAGCTGACGGATGTTATGGAGACCTTGGAGAAAAACTAGAGGAGAGAAGGTAGAGATTAGAAAACATGGAGAAAGAACCAGCCCAAAGTGATTCAGGGGAGAAAGAGGTAGTTTCCAAGCTCCGAGCCCCTGAGAAAGAAAAGGATCCAGAGGCACAGGATAAGCTCATCATTGCACTGAATGCAAAAACAGATGAAAGAATGACAGAGCATGTCTCTTTTGTATCAAATGATCAATTTATAAAGTCTAAGGAGTTCAAATCATTCCTGTACCATTTCAAGGGTAAGAAATTAAGGGAAGCAGTGCTAAACATTACCCCTGAGAATGAGGCAGAAATGAAGAAGAGGTTGAAGGAAGATAACGACACAGAAGTTTAGACTATGACCCCACAAAAGGGGAGGCAACTACTAGTAGAGGCTGAAGTAATTGTGTTTCCAGGTTGGGACCTGAGTGCCTCATTTATCTTTGATTCTTTGCTGCACTCGGACAATAAGGATATGAAATTGAATATCCAAGGAGTAAAAGATATTTTTATTGGATCAAGGTACGATCCAAATGAGGAAGAAATGTTGTTGTGGGCCTTATACCCTCCCAATAAAAGGCCAAAAATCATAGATGTGGATAAAGATTTTGGTCACATGATGACCCTAAAAGTTGGAGAGGTAGACCCTATGGTCGCAATCGACAAAGGTATTAATATTTCAAAATTCAACAAGGCCCAGATGAAATATGAGATAGCAGGGAAGAATAAGTATAAGGCCTTATATGAAGAAACCCTTAAGAGGAGTGGGCATCTGATCCCTCAAATTACTGATTCAGGAGGTCAGTGGAAGAAGAAATTTGAGAAATTAGCTTATGAGCATACTAAGTTGAAAAGGGAGATGAAGAGAATCAGGGTTGACACTGCTTGTGTTTTGTTGAGTAAGAGATATGACAATATGGAGAAGGTGTTGGATGAGTTTTGGGGTGTATATCAGAGAAACATGGACAATATGGTTTCACACACCAGAATTCGAGATAGACTCAACCTGCTGTTACAAGATGCATCGACTAGAGAAAAGGTAAAAAGGAAGGTTTAGGGTCTACTTGTCACACATGAGGAAGCTACAAAGGAATTTGTGTGTGTGAAAAAGGGTCTGTAGCTGTAAGCACAACACTTCAATTAAGTCATTGCATGTATGGTTAGTAAATAAATAATCAATAAGTAATAAACCATAACAAAGTGACTAATTGCCTTTTAAAAGATGCGAGTATAAAATTGCTCTCAGATTTTTATAAGCAATACCAGTGACTAGACTACACCAAAATGAAGGATTTAATCTATATGATATTTAACTATATGGATGCAAGATGGATGAATAATTCAAGCAATAACGAATTCAAGCAATATGGATAAACTGATTATGGATGCAAATAATCTAAAAAAGCACAATGATCTTCAATGACTCCAGAGGGAAATTAGCATGATAATAATCTCCAAGCGTGTTCTCAAAAATCTTTGGGGTGAATTGGAATGAGAGCTGGAGGCTGAATTTATAGAGAATTACAAGAGAGATGATTAAAAAAAAGCTCAATTTAGGATTAACTGAAAATAATTGAGAAATCAAGTTCAGTTAACCTTGAGATAGATTCCAATTATAGTTTAATTGAAATGCATTTAGATAAGAAGTTCAAGTTGCATTAGAAATAATAATTAAATTAATTCCATGCATTTGTGATAAAAATAGATAATTTTTTTACTTATTCAAGAAAAGAGTCTTTTCAATTCAACTGAACTTCTTTTTTCCGAAAAGCTTTGAGTTCCAATTTTAGAGAATAATCAATAATTCAATTAATTGCTTTTCTGATTTCAAGTTCTAAATTTAGAAAAAGAAATAATATCTCAAGTTTGATTTCTCTCTCAATTCAATTCTTTTTGTGTTTAATTTTGAATTCAATTCTTGCTTTGTGATTAATTCTTCTTTTGTGATAAATTAATTCCTTTTTTTGCATGATTAAATGGCAAATTAATTAATTAATTAAATATGCTAGGATATTTAATAAATTAAAATAGGATAATTTGATCTAAATGATATTCTTAGAAATGATTCAATTAATTAAATAAATATTTAATTAATATTGAGTAATTGATTTGCCTTGTGATATTTGATGATTGAAGAATTAATAATGTGCTCAAGATTGATTTAATTGTCTTTGGTTAGGACCTTGGCGATGTTGTCGAGATTAGGGGCCCATGGTTTAGATGACCATTTTTAGGGTATTACATTTGCCCCTCTTTGAATTAATGTGCGAGCAGCGTGTTGGTTCAAAGAATATGTGATGTCTAAGAGATGTCAGTTCTGAACTTGATTGATCACGAACCAGATGAAGAGCAAGGTGTTTAGCTTGATTTGAAGCGATGAAGTTGAATAAAGTCTGATTAAAGCGATACCAATCCCAAACTTGATTGAACTTAGGAACGATAGAAAACAAAAGATACCGAACTTGAACTTGATTGATCAAGAAGCGGATCTTACTGATCTAGAACTTGATTGATCTAGACACAATGAGCGAAGATAAAAAAATCAATCTTGAACTTGATTGATCAAGATATGATGAGCAAAAAATAAACTGTCCAGCTTGATTTGATGCGATGAAACTGAACAGCTGCTTAGATTTAGCATGTGATCGAAGATACTCTTTAGACTTTTGATTGAGTCTAAACGAATAATCAACTTGATGAAAAGTGATGAAACTGATTAATGTTAAGAGATTGATTCAGATGAAGACAAATATCAGCTTGATTTGAAGCGATGAAACTAATATGCCCCTAACGATTGATTCGATTCAGATGATCGAGAGATCTCAACTTGATGTGAAGCGATAAAGGTGAGATGTCTCTTAGCAATAAGAATTTGATTGATTTTCTTTTGTTGAAAATATTTTGCTCGACTTTTGATGAAGATTTGAAAATTTTCTCGACATGTGAGATGTGAGGTCATAAGGTTGTGAGTATGCCCCCTCGGGATTGAAATCGAAAGATAGCGAGGGTAATCATGATTATAGGCAATTGTTGGCGATAATAAGTTATTTGAGCACAAAAAATAATTTTGAGGAATATTTAAAAATTTGGCATTGAGCACAAAGTTGATGTGTAGAATTGAAATTGAGATTCAACGTTGATTACTGAGAAATTGAGCGCAATTTGAAGAAAGAATGAGCTTTTGATGAAAAAGTGCTAAGTGGTCCAAATTTTATGAAATTGACTAGGAAAATGATCTCGAATTTCGATTTCGTTCCCGAAAATGGAATCAGAATGGGCAAATTAGCTAAGGGTACAATTTTCATGTCCATCAGAGCAAGTTGAAAAATTAGGGTTTTGGCTATATATGGGAGGAAAGTGTCATTTTCAAATCATTTTAACCCTCCAAGTTTGAAAATTCAAAAAGCCTTTTGCGAAGAAAATGGTGGTCCCTACTCGTGAGTATCGATTTGAGTGCCAAATACGACATAATCGACCTCAAAACTATGAGCCAACGGTAAGTGGTCAATCTTAAGCTTCTTTATGTTCTCAATTTTAAATTTTTTGTTCATTTTTCAAGTTTTTGGCATGTTTGAAGTCAGGTTTCACGTTTTATCGTGCGAGACAGGATCCTGTCTTGTACGAAAAACTATTGAATTATCTTTTGTCATTTGAGACCATTAGATTTGTCATTCAGACCCTACCCGTGTATCGTACGACATGATTGTAAAAAGACCATTTTGTCATGCAGAGTCTCATATTTTGTCGTATGGGGATGTTTTGTCGTACGAAAGTCAATCCTGACTCATATGAAATGCTGCCCTTCTATGTTTTATCGTTCAGGAAACAATGAACATTTTTGAAGGTCTAAACTTGAAATTTTGATTTTGCACTTGACTTAGTTGGATTTGCGTGATGTTTTATTTCTCTTGCAGGTTCATTTGGAATGTTTTCTGATGTTCGTTGTTGGGTTTTTGCAGGTTCGATTACCTCCTATGCTTTTCATATGCGTTTATCCTCCCACCATGACATTAGTACGACAGTTATCAGAGGTTGATCAAACTCATATTGATTTGTGCGGTTTGACTCATCTTCTTGGTTTACCAGATATCTGTGTGAATCACGGTATGCTCACAACATTGGTTGAGCGTTTCCATTCAGAGCATAACATGTTTCATTTGCCAGTGGGGGAGATGACTATCACTCCCGAGGATGTATATAGGATCCTTCGTATCCCTTTTGCTGGGGATAAGGTAGATTATGACGCAACACTGTTACCTGGACTACAGGCGGTTAGACATGTATTCAGGGATCCAGACATTTTGACCCATTCCATTAGTTGGGACGTTATGATGAGCAGATACAACGAGGAGTTTCTGCTGGCATGTGTTCTAGCAGGATTTATCGGTTATTTTCTGATGCCAGATAGAGGACATCAGGGTTTCCAGTGTGGATGGGGCAAGATGCTGGAGAGATTGATGGAGACCCATCAGAGGCTTGGCTGGGGTTCTTGTATATTGGCCCACATGTATCACGAGATGCATGAGATTGTATATAGGGATGGCAGGAGCATGGTTGCAGGTGTATTTATTTTATAGGTTTGGGCTTGGGAGTACCTCCCAGTTTGTCGACCTATTGTAGATGACAGTAGAGAGCTTGGGCAACGGATTATATATAGGTATGCACGCTATGTTACACACCCCATTTAGGCAAGACATATTTTTGGCGGCGGCAGCTTGATGACTTGATAGCCGTAGTATAGAGACCGTACAGGGGCCTAGAGCCATGGAATGACTAGCGATTGGTACGCCAAGATATTTTTGTTACGCGCCCACTTATCGGCAGATCGCAGACTATAGTTGAGCGATTTGTAGTATAACGGGTGATGAGGCAATATGACAGGCCTCAGGGGGTGTCACAGGAGTATACAACGTATACCCGATATGCTGATGAGGAGAGGCAGGGATGGTCACCGAGGTTATCCTATGCCTTGAGTATGCAGGAGTTGCCTGGTCTACAACGACTGAGATGGGACTACCTGGATGATGTTGCGGCTGCAGGGGTATTGCCCCAGTTTAGGGATTGGTTCCAGCAGCATCCATTCCCTAGATTCACAGATCCAACTGAGTAGGCTCCTCATATAGTGGATGATGCCCCTGTGCTGGGATAGGGCCAGGGACATAGACAGGGATGAGGACAGAGAGTCGAGGCTCAGACGCAGGTGGGTGGCGATCCTGGTGCTAGTAGCAGTAGGGTTCCAGCTGGGGTTGGACAATAGAGGGGTGAGGGCAGATCCCTTGGGAGGATAGGAGTGAGATTGGGTGGAGCTGAGGAGCGAGCAGCTCCGAGACAGGTCCGACAGTGGCGTGAGGAGCAGAGTGGAGTTGGAGGTGGAGATGGGGGTGGAGAGCACGTCTTGTAGAGCTACAGTCACAGTTGACAGTGGCTCAGACTCAGCCAGCGGAGTGAGATTGACAACTTGCAGATCTTAGGGTTGAGTGTGATCGTCAGATCTCAGAGATGAAAGCAGAGATGAGAGTAGAGATAGAGGCCTTGCGACAGGAGGTCCTTCACCAGACTAGTAGGGCAACCTACTATGTTGCAGCATATAGCGTAGCGGTTCCATTTGTGCAGCAGGTTATTCCCTACTCGCAGTATATGGCATGGTCAGAGGGAGCTCGGGCACCTCGTCAGGATCTCGGTTAGCAGGCTCCACCTCCTCCACCAGGCAATGAGGGAGAGGTTGAGAGCTAGATATTCTTTTTGTAGCTCAGATATTTTTTGTAGACACACCCATTTTTTGTAGCCTATACGATTCTTGCTCCGATGGGAGTTTGTATATGTCATTCGACATCATTTTGTACTCTTAGACTTTATACGATATATATATATATATATATACGAGATCCGATTTGACTTCATCGTACTTGTGTTGATTCGTTTATGAGATGTCTTTTATATGCTTTATTCTACGTGTATGTATTTCTTTTCAGTGTGTAATGCAAATGATTATGGATGTCTATTTTTGTTTCTTTTCATATGCAAATAGATGAATGTGTAATGAGTAATATGAAATGCAAATTTTTATTTTCTACGCAATAATATGAAATGTCGATGAGTAAATAATGAAATGTATGAATCTATATTAAATGTTTATGTATGCAGCTAAACATCTCAAAAACACAAGTACTCGATCAAAGAAATGATGATAAAGAGACCACTTAGCGTAAGAAATGATGATGCTTTCATCTCTCATTCAGAAGATAAAGAGTTTTTTACCATACCGAGATCACTCTAAATTCACAAAAATGCAGAATGATATGCAAAATGCAACCTAAACCTAGCCACTGGATTTAAAATGCTTAAGATTCATCACCAAGCATAATGAACACAACAGGCAGGTTAGAGTTCATTTCTTTTTCAATGTGCAATATTAATTATCTTGTCCGCAATGACCCTTTTTTTTCATTCATATCCTTGGACAGATTTCGAAGGGACCTGAATTGCATCATAAAGAAATTCCCTCAAAACAAACAAAGAAATGATGTGGACCTCCCTGTAGCATATAAATAAACGGAGTCGAGGTATGTGAGGCGATTTCACCTTGATGTGAAGGCTCTTATCATAGACACCCATCTAATTTAGATGTTTCCAGATCATTGGGATCATTCCTACAAGCAGAAAACAAAGAAAATATTATGCCCCCAATCCTTGCTCCTCTTAGTCAAGATAGACTTCCTCGAGTTGCTTAGAGGGATAATAATCGAAAACCAATATAAAAGACAACATGCAAAGAAAATTTTCATTCATAGCTCAAACTGTGTAGTGATTTTTTTCCGTTATGTTGTTCTTCTTGTGTACTCAGTGATAAAACTCTTTGGTAGTTAGGAGACAGGTGACTGACTCAGAGTGGACGACCACGATTCACTGACAGAAAGATGACTTGGTTGACACTGCTTAGGATATGTAATGTGCTCTGTTGATTAACCTAAGACTAGGACGTTGATCAGTTTCAAGCCATGAGAGTTCCAACGAACCAGGATGTCACAAACGTGATTGAAATATATGTACAAGCGAAAGCAAAGATGCATGAAAGCGGGAAATGCCAACATTGTGTTGATAGATGGAGCGCTTGAGTACAAGAGGTGCCTGTTTACTAGGTTTTCACCTACTTGGCAAAGATTCTTTTTTTTACCAAGGTGCCTGTTTACCAGGTTTTCACCAGGGCATTTTCTCTCTATTTTTTTTGATTTTTTTCAGGACTTTTTCCGATTTTTAGGATTTCTTCAGGATTTTTTTCAGCTGTACATGTTGATGGCATAGAGAATGCTAAACATAGAATATCTTCAAGTGGATGGTGTTAATCGGTTCACAGAGTTGTTCTCCTTCCGAATTTGAGAGTTGATAGGCACCATAGCCGAATACTGCAGTAACGATATAGGGACCCAACTAGTTGGGTTCAAACTTCCCTTTGTTGTCTCAAAACTATTGATTTTTAGGATTTTATCTCAGGACTAGGTCACCAACCTGAAATTCTCTTTGTCTAACCTTCTTGTTATATCCTCTAGACATTCTTTTCTGATACACTCTGATATGATCAAACGCCACTTGCCGACGCTCATCCAGCAATTTGAGTTCTTGCAATCTAAATATTCTATGATCTTCATTAGTAACAAGACCTTGCAAAGAAACTCTTAGAGATGGTATTTCCACTTCAATAAGTAGTACTACTTCGGACCCATACACCAGAGAAAAAGGTGTAGCCCTAGTAGGTGTTTTGATACTTGTTCTGTAAGCCCATAGTGCAGGATTGAGCTGCAGATGCCAATCCTTTCCAGATTTGTTCACTATTTTGTGCAAGATAGTCAGTAGGTTTTTGTTAGATGCCTCGACTTGTCCATTACCTTGAGGGTAATATACTGATGACCAGTGTTGTTTTATTTTGAATTTCTCACAGAGCTCGTCCAACTCTTTATTCTTAAAATGTCCTTCATTATCAGTCATGATGGACAAAGGTATCCCATACCTACAGATGATATAGTTTAGGATGAAGAGAGCTACTTGTTTACCAGTTGCTTTGATGAGCGAAACCGCTTCTACCCACTTAGTGAAATACTCAATGGCAGTTATGATGAATTTATGTCCTTTAGATGAAGTAGGATATATCTGACCAATGAGATCAAAGACCCATTGCTGAAAAGGCCAATGTGTAGTGAAGGGTACAAGATCTCTTGCTGGAGCATGTATGAGATTTCCATGTAGCTGACATTTCTCATAGGTCTTAGCAAATTTAATAGCATCTTTCTCCATGTATGGCCAGTAGTAGCCAGTCCGTAGTAGTTTCCAAGCTAAAGTAAGACTATTCAAATGAGATCCACAAATACCTTCATGAACTTCCAATAACGCACGTTTAGATTCTTCAGTTTCTAGACACCTAAGCAATGTACCATCCAAACCCCATCTAGCAAATCGTTAGCAATGATAACATACCGTGAAGCATTTTGAGTTAGGTTTCTTTTCTCATTATGGGTAAGATTTTTCAGGGATAATTTGGTCTCGTAGATAAGAGTAGATGTGGCTGTATCGGGATGAGTCATGTCCATTAATAGCACAGACTATTTGGGTCTCAGGAGAATCATAGGCCGGGTAATGTAAGTCTTCCACCAGGAATTCAAAGCAAAAATTGGACTCTTGTAACTCAGGTATAGATGCCAAGGTGGCCATAGCATCCGCTGCTCTGTTTGCGGATCTAGGAATCTGTTGGAATAATACAAAAGCAAAACATTTCTTAAGATAATCAACCATTCTCTTATAAGGCATCAGTTTCTCATCTCGAGTTTGATATGTATCATTGACTTGATTTATGATCATCTGAGAATCTCCATAGATGTGTAATTTTGCAACCGTCCATTCAATAGCTAGCTTTATCCCGTTTACCAAATCTTCATATTATGCAATGTTGTTTGTGTAAGGGAATAAAATCTTATAAGACTTTGGGATTGAATACTTCTGAGGAGTGATAAATAGTATTCCAGCACCGGAACCATTTTGAGTAAAAGACCCATCGAAGAACATCTTCCAGGGTTGTTGAGTAAGATGCATTATTGATTCATCTGGAAACTCTATATGCAGTGGTTGAGTGTCCTCAAGCGGAGCTTTAGCAAGTTGATCAACAATTACCTGTCCTTTTATGGCTTTGCATTCCACATATTCAGTGTCAAACTCTGTAAGGATCATGACCCATTTTGCTAATCTTCCTATTAGTGTTGCTTTGTTGAGTAGATACTTGAGCAGATCAATTTTAGCCGCTAGCTTGACTGAATGTGCTAACATGTAGTGTCTCAATTTTTGTGATGCAAAGACTAATGCCAAGCATGCTTTTTCTATTATAGTGTACTTCATTTCATAAGACACCAATGTTCTGTTGATGTAATAGATGGCTCACTCCTTTTTATTGTCATCTTGTTGTGCCAGAAGTGCCCCTAGTGATGAATCAGTTGCTGATATGTATAAGATCAATGGTTTACCCTGAATAGCCAATATCAATATTGGTGGATTAGACAGGTACTCTTTTATTTGCTGAAGGTGTTGTTCACATGCCTGATCCCAATTGTATATTATTTCTTTCCTCAATACTTTTGTGAAAGGTTGAGCTTTGTCTGCTAGCTGAGAAATGAAGCGTCTGATGGTTTGGAGACGTCCCTATAGACTTCTCATTTGACTGATGTTCTTCGGAGGCAACATTTCCATTATAGATTGGCCCTTCTCAGGATCAACCTCGATTCCCTTCTTTGAAATGATGTAGCCAAGTAGTTTACCATATGTTACTCTGAATGCACACTTCTTTGGATTTAACCAGAGTTTGAACTTTTTCATTCTGTCTAGTATAGGACCTATCTCTTGAATATGCGTGGATCTCTTCATAGACTTCACTAAGGTGTCATCAACATAATCTTCCATATTCTTATGCATCATATCATGAAAGATAGTTGTAACTGTTGTCTGATAGGTCACCTCTGCGTTCTTCAGCCCAAATGGCATGACGTTCCAGCAAAAGGTTCCCCATGCATAGGTTCTGGAGAATCCATCCATTAGTGAGTACATCTCATACCCAGCAGTCATGTCGACTATCATATCAATGTTTGGTAATGGAAAGTCATCCTTCGGACAAACTTTGTTGAGATCTCTGAAGTCAGTGCAAACTCTGATAGATTTGTCTGCCTTTGACATAGGTACTATGTTTGAAATCCATTCGGCATAATCTATAGCTCTAATGAATCCAACTTTTAATAGTTTTTCTAGCTCAGCCTTGACCAACAGTGCCACATGTGGGTGCATGTCATAGAGTTTTTGTTTGACTGGTTTAACTCCCGATGTGATAGAAAGATGGTGCATGATGAGATTAGAATCGAGGCCTGGCATATCAGAGTACGTCCATGCAAAGTTTATTTTCTTTTACGAGAACAGATGAGTGAAATCTTTCAATTCTTCTTCTGATAGTGATTGAGCTACATGAATGATGTGTGGTGTCTCTTGACTCCCAATGTTCACTGGCTGAGTTGTCTTGATCAATATGGAGGACCTTTCCTGGAAATGACTTGGCAGTACATCAAGTATCTCACCTTCAGGCACCTCAGAGAGGTTTTCACCTTTAGGTACGTCCTTTATTTTCTCTTTTTTAGATTCTGACACCGCCACAATGTGGTTTTTGCCATCAGATATTTTATTTTTATTTTTCTTATTTTTGCGACTAAGATACTTGATATTCGCTTCAATCATGTTTTCACTCTGTTCGCTGGTGGAAGAGTACATGGGTTCAACTGCATTGAGATAATAGGCTAACGTATAGTCATTGGCAAAAGTAGGTATATTCATGGGCTGGTTCTGTAAAGTATAGTCAGTTAGTTCTGGATGTAGTAAGGATAGATGTTGGACAGGTTTGAGAGCATTCACGGTATTGTCATCACAACTGCGGATCGAAAAGTTGAGTTCTAGAAGGATACCTTGCGTAAGTGTCTCGAGACCAGGAAGAGTCAGAACATGATTATTAAAGTTCACGTTAATATTTAGTTGACCTAATCCAATAGACATACTTGTAGCGTCATTCCCTACGCTAGACTAGATGTCATATCGTAGTTTGATAGTGATGAGATCAGTAGACAAATTTTCATTGTTTGTATCAGATGATTCAAAATTTGAGGCTGAGTAGATATTGTTCTGAATAATACTGCCATCAAAGTCATCGGATGAAGTTTCCAAGTTTTCTTCAAGTGATTTAGTAAGTGTATGTATGGTATCAACACCAACATCTCTAATACTGCAAGTTCCTTCATGTTGTGGTTCATTTGTCATTTGTATCTGACACACCTGTTGACATGATCTTACTATTTCTGTGATTTGCTGTCATCTACTCCATTTAGCTTCCTCTGGACTGATAATTGGTTCTTTTTCTATAGCTTCCAACTCTTCTTGTGTAATGCTATACCTGATTTATTCTATTTTAGCATAGGGGTACATAGATGAAAAGCTTTCTGGTACTCTTCCTTCCTTCAGTCCTTGTTCATAATTTGCTTGTCTCTTTTGTCTAATTTCCTATATTTCCTTCTCTATTTTTATGCACATCAACTCTTGAGTATCATCTATGACACCGCTAGACTCTTCTGGAGTTTCTGTACTGGATGTATTTGAGAGGTGATATGGACCCCATTCATACTCGTTTGAGTCAGTCTTTGAATCATCTACTTGCTGCCTACCAGTGTATGTGACCAGAACTTTCAGTGGTGCAAACAATTCCCTGATTCTTACTACTTCATCTCTTATATCCCCTGGGACCTCAACTTCTTGTATTATTGTAGCTGACACCATCGAAGCTTGAGCACTAACTATTTCTTCTTTCTTGACTGCTGATTCCTCTTTCTCTTTTCTACACTCTGCTTTTGTTTGTTGAGCGTCTGCTTCTTGTAATGTTGAAGGCGATATCCTTTTCTGCCACTTAGACTTAGGAACATGTTTTTGGTCTGATGTCTTTTTCGGATTGTACCCCAGTCTAGCCTTATCATTTGTGGATTTTGTTTGCAGCTGAATTGGTTCAGTAATACCCTCTTGATGTTTACCCAAGGGACTCGTACCAGAATATCCCATGCGTTGAATCATCTTGTAGCCAGGACCATATTGGTTTGAGGAAATCTCACAATGTTGTACCTCCTCGTTTTGACTATCTTCCTTAAAGAGTCAGTTAAGAACAACATCCTCTTCCACTTCATCCACCAGGGAGGTAGAGGATTGTACAAAGAGACCATCATATATGGTATTCGAAGCTAAAGTTTGTGTTCTTATAGCCTCTGATGGTTTGCCCAACTATTTTGGTGATGGAGGGAGAGAAACTAATGAAATCACTGGTTCTATCTTTTAGCCATCCATGCCGGTATTTGTAATCTTCAATCTCTTTTCTAAGTCTTTCATCAGTGTTCTTGGATCTACATTTGTAGAGGTTGCCCTATTATGAGGCACAAAAGTATCTGCACCTTTTGTCAATGCATTACAAACGACATTTGTATTAGCAGGAATACTGACTTCTGTTCCATTATAAGGAAACTTTAAGCATTGATGGTATGTTGACGGTACTGCCTTCATTTCATGAATCCACAACCTGCCCAGTAAGATATTGTATGACAAAGGAATATCCAGTACTTGGAAAAGGACATCTCTTTCTACAGGTCCCACCCTGATAGGTAATGATACCAGACCTTTAGAGGTCCTTTCTTCTTCATCATAGGCTTTTATGGTTATTCTCTTGCTGGGATCAATGACATTTTCAGAGAATCCTAGTTGTGTAAGCAGACTGTAAGTACATATATTCAACCTCGTGCCTCCATCTATCAAAACATGTTTGACCCTATGTTTATGGATCATGGCTTCAATATGCAATGGCTAGTTAAGTGGATGATTTAGCGAGTTGTCATCTTCTTCAAAGAAGGTCAGATAGTGAGGTGAAGTCAGATGATCCACCATAAACTGAAACCGATCAATGTCTAAATCCTTGGGAACATTAGTGGTGAGCAATGCTTTGTCTAGGATCTCTTTGTGAGCAGACGAGAGTGTTAGCAATTCAAAAATTGAGATTTGAGCATTTGTCCTTTTCAACTGTTCAACGACACTATATCCAGAGGATGATGTTGAAGTTAGCCTTTTAAATTTATCCAAGGTTGATTCTTTTTGTTTGTTTGATTGGGATGATGGGTTCGATGTTGCTTGAGCCAGGTTGGAAGAACTAGCTCCTTGGAGAGTGACTTTATTTTGAGATCGGGTCAGAGCTCTTGCATATCACGATTCGTTTGGTTTATCTTGGACTATAATCACATTGCAATATTCTGATTGGGAAGGCTCAATCATGTTAATGACGTTGTCATTGCTAGTATAAGTATAATTTACCTTGGCACCTCCTTTGGTCTTTGAGGAATCACCTTGTTCGTAAACAGGTAAAGGGTCCTTAAATGCTTTATGATCAACATTGGTCGGATGATTCCCAACAACAACTTTACCAGCATCTACGAGATCTTGAATCTCATGTTTTAGCTTCATGTAATTGTTTATGTTATGACCTTTATTCCGATGGAAGTCACAATATTCATTTTCTCTCCACCATCTTGGTTTGACTTCTGGATCATATGGTCTAGAGTTATCTAGTAGCGTTATCAAGTTGTTTGCCAGCAGAGTTTTGAAAGGGGATTCATATGATTCTTCGAGAGGAGTAAAATCACGCTTAGGTTTGGAAAGCCAAGGCTTTTCTTTGAACTATTCTTTTGTTTTCTTTGGTGGATTTTCTGTTGCAGCCTCAACAGCTTTAAGTGCTTGTGTACCACTAGCCAAGTTGAATATTGTGGGCTTTGAGTTAGTTTTAATAGTGTCTACTACTCCATCGTTAACAACATTCTTGTTGTTGTCTTTGCCAAATTTCCAATACTCGTTCTTCTCTTTAGAGCTAGATCCTGGTTGTGTTTCTTTCCAAGGTGAGATATCCCCCTTCTTTATGAGCACATCTTCCATTCGAATGACATTATCTACCATTTTGTTAAATGATGGGTGTACTTGCATTTGTATACTATACTTCAATTTGGGGACCAAGTTATTGATAAATGTAGTCATATAAATCTGTCCATTTTAATTAAATGAATATTTCGTATTTATTTGATTAAGAATCCACTAGCCACCAGTTAATTAAATTAATATTTAATTAATTCATCCCCAAACATTCTTCTATTAATTAAATAAATTATTCAATTTATTTTAATTAATTCATTAAATCAAATTCAAATCAATTAAATAAATAAAATCTATTTATTTAATAAAATCCCCTTTTCCTCTTTTAAATAAATTAAATAAAACATATATTTAAATTATTATCCCCACCCCACTTGCATTTTCCTACAAATGCAACTTGCACACATTTATTGAAATAAATGAATTTTTATTTTAATAAAATCCTATTTTCCCTCACCCACCAAATCCACTTGCAAAATCTAATCCCCTTCTAGTTTCTTCTAAACCCCTTCCTAATTAGCCTAATCCATCTCTTAATTATTGTCACATTCCTAAGCAAAATGAAGTCACTTCTCAAAGA
This sequence comes from Cryptomeria japonica, assembly GCF_030272615.1. Taxonomy (NCBI): domain Eukaryota; kingdom Viridiplantae; phylum Streptophyta; class Pinopsida; order Cupressales; family Cupressaceae; genus Cryptomeria; species Cryptomeria japonica. The sequence goes on from NC_081412.1 coordinate 334,480,488, forward strand.
CTTCAAAGTCTTTGAAAAACATTTAATGCTTTGTGTGTTCAACAAATTAACCCCCAAAGTCTTCCAAGACCACTAATGGCTCTTACATGACCATTTATGGCTCTTACATAACCATTTATGGTTATTTCAAACTTGTCTCCCTAAACATTTATTGTTTTGACCATATTCATCCATTTCACATTTGCACAAGAATTTATCCATTAGATAAAAGCTTTATTCTTTGAATAAAGAGTTTATTCATTCAACCAACCTTGACTCTAAATCTCAAAGTCATATCAAGCATTTGATGCTTATTCCCTCCCCTCTCAACCTATCTCACATTAACACTTGTCATCCTGGGATTGGGTTGAAAGCCCTCACATGGATTTGAAATAATTCAATCCTGGCCCTTGTTGAGATTGCTCAATCTCAACCATCCATTGCTCCATTTTTCCTATAAATAGAGCCCATTTCTTCATAATCCAGATCCTGAAAACTTGTATGCATTTAAGCTATAGGCATTTTAAGAGAGCATTTTAGCATAATTAACTAATATCTTGTCATTTTGGATAAAATCAATCATTTTAGCATCAATAGCATAGTATTAGCTTTTCATTTCAGATTTAGAGCAATACTACAATCTCAATCCTCCATAAGCATCCATAGTGCAAAAAGCTGCTAAGAGCTACACTATTTTGAAACTTGGAGAGGAGAGGAACAAGGGAGAAGAAGCCAAGAGCATGTTAGGAGGCATTTGGAGATGCCTCATCGTATTTACCTTCCTAGTTAGACATTCTATCACGCTTTTGGTATCTCTCTTGATATGCCTGTTTAGATTAGTCTTTGATTGAATAACATTAACGATTTTCTTGTGTGTTTTGTGTTGTTTCTCTTAGACTAATCTTCCCTTTTTGCAGAGCATCATTTGGTGAACCCGACGTGAATCTAAGCACCAAAAAAAGACCATTTTTTTTTAAAAACTAACATGTTTGATTGTTGAAAGTGCCACACAGGTTGCGCTTTAGCGCTATTGAACATGTTCTAGTGCTACTGACACTTTTTCTTTTAGCGCTATTGTTCTTACAATAGCGCTATTGTCCCACTTTCAGCGCTTTTGGATTTGTTTTGGCGCTTTTGTCTTTCTTTTGGCGCTATTGAAAATCTTTTAGCGCTTTTGCCTCTTTGGTTTTACCCTTCTTTCAGCGCTTCTATGTAAAATAGCGCTTCTGTTTAAACGCAGACTAGCGCTATTGCAACAGAATATTGTAAAACTCACCTTGTAACTGAAAAATTGAAAATCTTAGGCTTGTGGAAGCCCCCCCTTGGACATAGATTTTACTAACAAATTGTGGTTTGTGCAGGTTAAAATTCACCTCTAAAAATCACAAATTTTCCTTTTGGTGCATTAAAAACTTGAAACAAAGAAATTTTTCATGCTTTCTAGTTAGGATCATTTGTCTTTTGGTGAAAAACAAATTTTCTTTCCTTGCATCAAACTTAAAAATCACAAGCCACACTTCAATTTTTGGGCAAATAAAAAGAACAATCCACTTGTTTTGATTTTTTTTGCAAAAACAAATTTTACTTCAAGCAAACGTGTTTTTCATTAAGTTGACTAGGATTTCTGAATTCTAGATTACAAAAGACATTACCTTTGAAGTTAAAAAGAACACCATGGCTGTTGGAGCAGCATCTCCAAATAGTTAGACCACATTTGCGATGATGGATTAAAAAGAACAAGTGAATTTTGTGTTTGGCACGCTTGTGCAAAAAGTCAATCGAGTGGTCCTACCTCTAACACACACTATCCTCTCCCTTGGCTTTCGTGGTCCTAGGTGCAAGAGAAAAGTGTTAGTAACACTCAAAATTTTATCTTTTTAAGAGAGGCCTGCCAAGGGATTGATACTCTTGGGAATGACCTCGAGCGGTAAATCCTTCGAGCCGCTATAAAAATCAGGTGAGAGCGAAAGCTGTAGCCTTGGGTATAGCTGTTCCTACAGTGTCACTGGCCGAAAGGACAAATGGGCCCCACCACCAGTTACAAGGCTCTTAAGTGAGTCACTGCAGAATGAACTTATGTCCAAAAACATCAAACATAATTAAACACCTTTAAGTAGTATCCCACCTGTTCTATTGATTGAGGATATTTGAGATATAATTTAGTGCAAGAGCATAGATGTTTTTGCTCCCAAGATACTCACCATACATATTTCCTTGAGTAGAAACATAGCTTTTTGAAAAGTCACTTGTGGCTTGATAAAGGTGGTGACTCCCCCATCGTAGGGATCATCTATTTGTTATACTCGTGCAAGACTTAGTATATCACATCCTTACCTGCCACGACGGGATTCATAAGGTATGTAGTACCAAAGTCGAAGAAATATCAAGATGTGGGCTAAATTTATCACAACTGGCCATTTGACCTTAGGGATAAAAAGTGTTTGAAGTGTGTTCGTTTTTAAAGACCAAGTGCAAATTGAGCCGACTTCAGACTTTTGGAAATACACCTTAAAATACATCTAAAGAAAGGGTCATATACAAGTCCAAGGATTGGGTTGATCTAGACCCATACTCATTTGTGTCTTTTAGGCAACATTCTTGTGTTTGTGTGCTTGCTTTGTTTTCTTGTCAAAGAAACATCAAATCAGAAAATCAATCCCAAAAACAAAGTATTCATCCAACATCTTACAAAAACAACCAAACACATCAAAAAACAAAGTGCAAACAACAAAAAATCAAACCTTTATGACCATTCTTCACATCTTGTGAAAGAAGAAGCGTCATCAGAATATCAACTTGAAAAGAAGACCATTGAGCTCAAAGGCTTTGATCAAAAGGAGGAAATTCTTCTATATTAATAGACAAATCTTTGTCTCACATAGAGTCTTTCTACATCGCATGTGTCTATACCTTCAAGGTAAAACAAACGAATTTGATTCAGAATCATTGAACCGCAGAGCTTTTATGCAATATAGAGCTCTGAGTTATCACAAAAATCAAGGAGGAAAGATTAATCCAAACTTCTTCCCAAACGTCTGTATCACCTACAACACAGCTCGAGAAATACCATCAACACCTGAAAGGGAACAAGTAGAGTTTGTCCCATTTGTAACACAAAGCTTTTATTGAAGTTAAAACATTTCATCCATTATCTCATTCATATATCATCACCTCATCATCAATCCGTTCCAACTCTCAAAACATTGAGAGGTTCTTGTCCCAAAGTTCTCTTTTAGATATTGCTTGAATCAAACACATCACATCACTTTTTAGATTGTTTCTACATCTAGGATAAGCTCATCCTAAGAGACACATCTACGCAGGTTAAAACTAGTTCATGAGTGAATCTTCTCATTACTAGGTAGTTAAATCTGTAACACATCTCAGATTTCTCTACACCTTATCACATCAAAATCTTATCAAACAAGCAAGCAATTGAAAGAAGGAATTTCGGTTACATCTACCTTAAAAGTGCTAGAGATCCATATGCAAAGCACTTCACCAATCATCAAATCTCTCATTTCATCAAAAACTCATCATCATTTTCACTCAACTTCAACAAAGACTCATAAACAAAATGGCTCAAACCCGATCACAGTCAAGGCAACGAGAAATAGAAATAGAAGAAGAAGAAGAGGAAAATCTCAATGAATTTCAAGAAGCACTTGGAGGAAATGCAAATGACGAAAACCCAAGTACTCCTACTCCTGCAACAATAGAAAGGGCTCAGCATAACCCTCTCTTTAACAGGCTGTTTGATGAAATACTCAGGAGCAATGCGGATGCTCACTTCTTAAAACTCGCTCAAGAAGGAGCAAAACTCCCCTCTGACTTTGATCTTGCCCAATTAAGACAAGCATCCGAAAGACAAAGTTGCCATGAAGAGGAAAGAGGTAGATATCCCATCAGATATAACATTCCTCGAGGTAACCCACCACCTCCTCCTCCAACTGAAATGGAGATGTTGCGGCAACAAGTCGAGAATATCGCCCAACAACTCCATAGTGGTGTCAAAACTAACCAATTCTCACTCAATGACATCTGTCCTTATCCTTTTGATCGGAATCTTTATATGCCACCCTTTCCACGAGGATTCGAAACACCCAAATTCGAAAAATATAGAGGAAAGGGGGATCCCCATGATCATGTCAGAGAATTTCATTCTGCTTGTCTTGAAGTGGCATATGAAGACACCTACCTAATGCGCCTTTTTCCCCAAAGCTTGGGAGGAACAACCACATCATGGTTTTCCTGACTACCAGGTGGCATTAGAACATTTGAGGAACTCATCCAGAAGTTCCTAGCTCATTACTCTCATAACATTGAACGCGACATCACCATGGCTGATCTGTGCAACACCAAACAAAAACCAGGTGAACAATTCTCAGTATTCCTGCAACGATGGCGTCAAATGTCTAGTAGACGTTCTCTTCAGTTACCTGAACGAGAACTAGTGGAAATATTCATTTCCAACTTAAACGAAGAAATGGAATTTCACCTGGATGTCAAAGACACAGACTCTTTTAATGATATGATCACCAAGGGTTTGAAATGTGAAAGGGCACTCATCAAGAAAGGACTCATCAAAATCTTTAATGAACCAAAAGATGGTCCTCGCCCACGCTTCAATAGTGATAAACCAAGCTTCTGGAATAAGAACAAGAATATCGTCAACGATGGGGTGGTGGATGCCCGGACTATCCAAAATGCACAACCCGTGGTTCGGTTTGCAGGACAAAATCCTCCACCTCAGAATAACACAAATGTTCCTTCAAATCAAGGTCGCATCACATCTCATGATGAACCAAGACCTCGTCAGCAAAAACAGAAACGCACATACACTCCCTTAGGGGAACCCATTGAAACAGTATTGTGACAACTCATTTCTCAAAATTTGGTCACTCTACCTAAGCTATCAAACTATGAGCCTCAGGTCAAACCGGCATGGTGGAGAGATACTGAACACTGTGAATTCCATCAAGGAAGAGGGCACAAGACAAGTAATTGTCACCGATTGAAAGATCTCATTCAGGATCTTATTGATCGAGGAGAAATTGAAATTGAAGGACATGACCCAAAAACAACAAATAATGATCATCTGATGTTCAAAAATCCACTTCCATCACAAGATCAAAGGGGTCCTTCCACTTCTAGGCGAGGCACTGATACCACTGATTATACACAGGCTGCGTATAATTACACTGTAAATCATCTGTATGATGCCAATGAACAAGTTGCAACTATAACCTTCAAAAACCCCAACTCAAATTGCAATGTTGTTACGCATCATGGAAAAGTTACTATAAAGGCAGCTCCACAAGGCACCACCTCCATCCGAAAGCAGTACAATCTTGTGGAACAATTAGATAAAACGCCAACACTTATATCCATTTTAGAGCTATTGCGCCTATCACCATCTCATAAAACTATCTTGGATCAAGCACTCCAAGAGGCATCAGTCCCTGCAAATCTGAATACAGACCAATTTCAAGCCATGGTTGGAAGTCTAAAGTCATCACCTTGTCTCACTTTTTCCGAAAGTGACAACTCTTCCTTCCAGCAACCTCATAACGCCTCACTCCACATCGAAGGATTTATTAACCAACATAGGATCAAGCGAGTCTTGATCAATAATGGAGCAGGCCTGAATATTTGCACACTACAATTGGTCACAGCATTGGGATATGCGGTAGAATTAGTAGATCCTCGTCAAAAGATCACAATCAAAGCCTATGATGATGCAGAGCGTTCATCCAAAGGAGCTGTGGTACTACCAATCTGAGTGGGCCCTGTGGTAAAGCACATCATTTGTCAGGTTCTGGACCTTCCTCTGCCATACAATCTATTGTTAGGAAGACCTTGGATACATGCCATGCAAGCCGTTCCATCTACCTACCATCAATGTATCAAGTTCCCACATAATGGTGTAGAGATCACAATTCTGGGCAATGCAAATCCCTTTGCATATTGCCATAATATCAGCCATCAACCAGATATTACCATTCCTAATAATAGAGAAGCCATTTCTTCCACATCATATATAAGTCCCGCTTCTCTTGCCAGTTCGAACACCACTATACCCAAGCAAGAAAAGCTTAAGATGAAGATAGCAGAGGAAGGTCCTGGGGAATACAACTTGAGTCAACTCTTTTGTGTGGGACAAATGCCCACTTCTCCTAGAACACATGGTAAACCACAGCAGGTACTCCAGCAACCACTAAACCTACCAGCATGTACTTTGACTCCTTTCATCCTTGGAAAGAGTCAGGAAGAAGAAACCCAAGATGAGGACTTAGCGGAATGGATCTATAAAGATCCCATCACCACTAATATACCGCGAGTTACACTTCCTACGGATCAGTATGGCAAAGGTCTCCTCATTATGCAATGAATGGGGTATGATGGTCAGAGTGCTTTGGGATATTGCAAACAAGGACGACATGAACCCCTGCTGGCGGAATTCAAGCCCAAAGGTAATACAGGCCTAGGCTTTGAAAAAAAGTTTTTTCCTAAACTTAGATTCAAAGGAAAACCCAGCAAACCATTTTGTCCACCTACTGCAAAGAGGACACCTTTCATAATCAAAGCACCATCAAGCACCATCCCAACTGCCCCACTGAGGCTCAAAAACCCAACACAACCATCACCAATACCGCTCATCCCACCAATCGAACCAGTAATCCCATCAATAGTACCATTAGCAGCAGCAACTGTGTCAGAACCTGTAGCAGCATCTATAGCACCAACAGTTCCAGTAGAAGCAACTAAGTCAATATTATGGATACTCCCTGTACCAGATCCCTTGATCCCCATCAATCTTCCTGCAACACCGATCACTACAAAGGTACATCAACCAATCACACCTGCAGTATTTAACTCAAAAGACATCCCAGTATGGTATGGTAATCGGATGCTGGAAAGTGACTTAGAGACTGACTCACATGAGTGGGAATTTGATTCTGTACAACTTAACACTTTAGATGAGGAAGACACATCACCGCCTCTGCCACGCAAAGACATCCCTGTTTACGGAGAAGCACAGATAAAGACCACTTGGGTTCCTAAACTGGAAACATCTTCCACAGACCCTACGTCTCATCCTACGCCTGATTCTGACGGGGAGAGTACCATCAACGACCTTCACCATAACGTCTTGACCCTCACTGATACATCTAACACACTTAACCTAATCGATGAAGTAATGCCCATTATCCACCCTGAACTCATCGAATGGAACCAATCAAATCCCCCATGTCTTGACTTCTTCCAAAATGATGAGGCCATCATTGACTTTTTGGAATTAAGGGATAACCTACCAAGCGGGGATCACAAAGCTGGATTCGCCATCGAACTTAATAGCGCAACATACTTCGGGGCGGATGCCAAACCTTTCAGCTGCAAAAATATAACAAAAAAACATGGATCTTCCAGTAAAAACCACACTGTGGCATTGTTTGATCCAACAAAAGTAAAAAGAAAGAGCGTATCCAATGGTGAAAACCTCTCTGAGGCGCCTGAGGATGAAGGGTTTGACATTCTCCCTAATAGTACACAACAGGAACGATCAATGATTCTCATTGAGGAAACCAAAGAATACAATGTGGGGACTCTTGAAAATCCTCATCTCATACATCTGGAATCTCTTCTCACTTCAGAGGAATAGCCTAAGTTTATAGAGTTCTTCCAGAAGCGTCAGATCAACTTTGCATGGTCGTATGCAGACATGCCTGGGCTTGATCCTGATTTAGTCATGCATCACCTTACCGTAGCAGAAGGAGCCAAACCTGTCAAGCAAAAGCTTCGTAAGATGCATCCTCAGATTGCAGTACTAGTCAAAACAGAACTCAAGAAACTCCTAGATGTTGGTTTCATTAGACCAATTGATTATGCAAAATGGATCTCCAACATTGTGCCTGTCGGCAAGCCAAAAGGGGGCATCCACATTTGTACCGACTTCAGAGATATAAATAAGGCATGTCCTAAGGATGACTTCCCCCTTCCCAATATTGACATCATAGTGGATCTGACAACAGGACACGCCATGCTTTCACTCATGGATGGCTTTTCAGAATACAATCAAATAAAGATCGCACCAGAGGACCAACATAAGACAGCCTTCACATGTCCATGGGGCACATATTGCTGGAATGTAATGCCTTTCGGTCTCAAGAATGCAGGAGCCACCTATCAAAGAGAAATGACCACCATCTTCCATGAAATGATGCATACTATGATGGAAGATTATGTTGATGACTTACTAGCAAAATCACTCACCAGAGAAGGGCATCTCCACATCTTAGATAAAATCTTTGATAGACTGGAACAATACCATGTTCGACTCAACCCCAAGAAATGTGTCTTTGGAGTGACCTCCGGGAAGCTTCTAAGATACATTGTCTCAAGCAAAGGTAACGAGGTCGACCCAGCAAAGGTAAAAGCAATTATGGACATGACACCTCCAAAGAATATCAGTCAATTAAGGACATTACAAGGACGACTTCAATCCATCCGAAGATTCATTGCACAATTGGCTGATAAGTGTCACCTATTCACACACCTGCTACACAAGAACATCCGCTTTCAGTGGGATGCCCGATGCCAACAAGCATTTCAGACGCTTAAAACCTATCTCATGAATCCACCATTGCTGATGCCACCAGACCCAAGTAGACCGTTGTTACTCTATATCTCAGCAACAAGTACAGCATTGGGTGTACTACTGGCACAACATAATGTAGAAGGAAAAGAGTGTGCTGTTTACTACATCTCTCGCACACTGGTGGGCTATGAACTCAATTACACCCCTATTGAGCGAGCTTGCCTAGCAGTAATCTTAGCAGCCACTAAACTGAGGCACTATTTGTTAACCCACAAAGTACAACTCATTGCAAAGATTGATCCACTCAAGTATTTACTCAACAAAGCAGCATTGACAGGCCGCTTGGCCAAATGGGTGATGATTCTAAGTGAATTTGACATCGAGTATGTGGACCGTAAAGCTATCAAAGGTCAAGTTATTGCAGATCAGTTGGCCGATGCACCATTCATAGGCGATCATCCTCTCATTTCCAATTTTCCAGATGAAGAGATATTCATGATCACAACAGCACAACCATGGAAACTATATTTTGATGGTTCATACACTAGGCACGGCTCGGGGGCAGGCATTCTGTTTATCACACCTCAAGGTGATAGCATCCCGAAGTCTTACAGGCTCACATTTCCATGCACAAACAACATAGCAGAGTATGAGGCCTTGATCACAGGACTCAGGCTAGCCGTACAATGGAAATTACAAAAACTACAAGTATATGGTGACTCCCAACTGGTCATTCGACAAGCCACAGATGAATATCAGACCAAGGATGATAAACTCATGCCATATAAGCAAATGGTGGACAATCTAAAAGCATCATTTACTACAATTACTTTTGAGCAGATACCAAGAGATCAGAATCGAGCTGCTGACGCTATGGCTACCATCGCATCTCTACTAGATCTTCCATAGAATTCAACACGCTACGAGTTCTTGGTAGAACAGCTTTGGATCCCCTCTTATGATATCCCTGAATCCGAAATGATATGTTGCCTTGTCGGTTCTGGATCCCCATGGTACGGTGAATTCTACATCTATCTTCGCGATCATACCCTTCCTCCCAACCAATCGAATAACCAACGAAAAACCTTCATTCGCCAAACTGCTCGATATACCATTATTGCTGAAACCCTCTACCGACGCGGTCTTGATGGTACTCTCCTTCGATGTCTGGAACAAGATGAGATAACAAAGGCTTTGGAAGAAGTCCATGAAGGAATTTGCGGGACTCACTCAAGTGGTCCATCACTAGCCAAGAAACTCTTGCGCAATGGATATTATTGGCCATCTATGGAAAAGGATTCCTACTACTTTGTTAGAAAATGCAAGAAATGTCAAGTTCATGGCGACCTGATACACGCACCAGCCCAGGAACTGCAACCAATCACGACACCATGGCCTTTCTGTCAATGGGGCCTTGACCTTGTGGGTAAGATTCATCCATCTTCATCCAATGGCCATAAATTCATTATTACCGCCACCGAATATTTCACAAAGTGGATCGAAGCTGTTCCACTTACCCAAGTCACCGGCAAACAGATCGCCTCATTTATCCTCAACTACATCATCTGCCGGTATGGTGTACCCATGTCCATCATCACAGATAATGGTCTTCCTTTCAAAAATCAGGATGTTCGTGAACTTTGTGAGAAATTTCATATCCAACACCCCTTTTCCACTCCCTACTACCCACAAGGCAATGGTCAGGCCGAAGCATCCAATAAAAACATATTGAGGATCCTAAAGAAGATAGTCAATGATGTTGGCCGTGATTGGCATGTTCAACTAAATCCAGCGCTATGGGCATATCAAACTAGCATTCGAACCCCTACAGGTGCAACTCCTTATTCATTGGTCTATGGTGCAGAAGCTATCTTGCCTATTGAGGTTGAGATACCATCACTACGGGTTTCCTTGCATAATCTAATAGATGATGAAGCGTATAGAGTCTCACGCCTCCAAGACTTAGAATTACTTGATGAGAAGTGACAAGCTGCATACAACCATCTCAAAGCCTATCAGCAGCGCATGAGCAGAAGCTACAATCACCGAGTTAGACCTCATACATTTGAGGTAGGTGATCTTGTTCTTCAAGAGAATCCTCGCAACCAACCAAACCGAGAACATCAGGGCAAGTTTGAATCAAACTGGCTGGGCCCATATGTTGTCACTGCTGTATTCGAGTCCGGGGCATATTAGTTGGCTACATCAGAAGGAGGACCGCTTGCAGATCCAATCAACAACATGCACCTAAAACGGTTTATACCTAAGGTGTACAGAGCATCAGGCTCCCCTGCATACCAGAAAATACCAAAAACATTCAGAAAAATGTCCTGAAGAAATACAAAAACATTCAAAAAAGTAAAGAAAAATCATGCATCCAAACGGTGAACAACCACTCCGGTGGCACCTTGGGTAAGTGCGATGGTGAAAACCTAGCAAACAGGCACCACTCGTAAAGGCAATGGCTCCAGTATCTTTCAGGCTCGTTGCGATCACATTCATACATACATCCATCCGTCCAAAAACCATGGCTTGTTATTTGTCTACAATTATGATAGTACTCCATGCGTCTAGCATCCCGCTTTTTCATAGTCATGTCTAAAACTGGGGGCAATGCCCTTAACCTATTGATGGAAGTGGATTCTACATTGTCTTATGATTCATTAAGTTCTTCATTCAAGCAATCATCAAAATACCAAAAACATTGGAAAATGTCTCAACAAAATCCAAAAACGTTCAAAACAATTCAAAATCCAAAAACATTGACAAAACATCGAAAATCACACAAAAACATGGCAACACCTTGTACATACTCATCCATGCAGATACCAAAACAAACATTGACATAATACTCACACAATGACCATTTATCAATCAAACCACACAATCAACATCAACACTCAAAAAACTGTCTTCAACAAGGATGCATCCTTCCTTACCAAAACAAAGACAAAGTGACATTTTCTTTGACAAGAAAATTATGTTAAGCTATCAAATACTTGGTTGATTTGTGAGTACAATCATTCGTTTATCTGTATCGGGATCTTTCAGCATTGTTTTGTATTGTTTGTGCATTATTCCGATGAAGTTCTGGGGCATGTACTAATGGTGTCTACGTGGGAAGTTCACCAAGCTACATGATCATAGGCAAAAATACAGTCATAGATCACTACGGTTTGCTGACTACAGCATATACCTCGACCATATGAGCATGAACCATTACCAAGGATCCATATTCTTTATTCTTTATGTATATACTATTTGTTTGCAGGTACAATGCTCTTTCTTTGGTTCCTCCTACCTCATCCAAACTGGATAAACGTTTTATCTCTTATTACGGTATGCACTTGTCTCAGGATATGATCAGCCTAAGATCAAGGAGGACGATCCAAGTCATGCATGAACAAAGATAATCCTTGTCTGTTCCGCAAGCAATACTCTGGTCAACTTGATCCATTATATCAAGTTGCTTGTATTAACTTGCTATATTAAAATCCATGAAAGGAATACTCAGGTCATCTTGAATCATTATGTCAAGATGCTTGTATTCTCTTCCAACATTTTAAAGCTCAATGATGAAAATAGAGCACTATGGATCATCACTTCATCTCATCTGTTTATATATATTGCATTCTGTTGCATATCACCCATCCATTCACTCATTCATATATAGGATTTATATGCAAAATGTAAAAATTAAGCTGGTCTTGGATACAATCACGACCGAGTACTCTGATACATCATCAATGCATCATACCAAGTCTTACAAACCTTGCATTCCTCATGGTCATATCATCATTACATTTAGTTGCATCTTGCATTAAGCAACATTCATGTCATTTTTTTAACTTAACATTGCATTTATTCATTTTGGACATTAGTTTTCATTAAAACATTTGCATCATTGCATCAATCATCAAAAAAATTAATTTCATTCGTGGGATTAAATTGTCTTTGATTATATTAAGTCCTTTCCTAGGCATTCATTTAGTGACAATTATCCATCATCATTTCATCATCCTTTATCATTTCTTATTGCATACACTCATTTATCCATTTAGTGGGAAAGTGCATTCATTCATCCATTAAACTAAGTATCTTATTATACTCAGTTTAGGATTCATTCACATTGCATTCATTATCATCTTTTTAATTGCATTAAGGTGCAGTTATTAAACCCATAAGTTATAATATCATCACATTATCATTTTTTACTTAAGCATATTAAAATCATAAAATCCACTTGTTTATAAAACATTGGTTCATACCATTTTATATATATCCATTTTACATACGCATTCATTTAGGCATTATCATATATAGCATTTGTACTTTACATTTTGTTTATCCATATTGCATTTATTTAAAAATATCTAGATGCATATTCATACATAAACGTCATTCATTCGACCATTGCATTAACATCATCACATAAATCATCTCATCATTATATCAAAATAGGAAACACCAAAAATCCTGTTCATAAATCAACACAAGCATACATCATCATCATGGCATTACATACATAAAGCATTACATAAATAAAATAAATAAATAAAAAAAATCATACATACATAAACCTGCATTCATATGTCAGTATCCAACATCGTACATCATCATAAACACATGCATACACAGAAACATCTCATCAATGCATACATATACACATCTCCATCTAAACAATAAACTCATCATCCTGCATAAACATCCATATAAATCAAAAGGCATATCATCAAAATATGGGATCTCCTCATATATCTCATCTCATATATCAGAGTACAATGAAGTCTACAAAATTGGCTACCAAGAGCCATCCAAGATATAGTCCAAAAAAATAGACAAGGATACAATACATATATGCAAAAATGCTCTCTCAAATGCCACTCTGGACCGATGCCGTCCCAACACCTCCACCTGCTCCACCACTAGTGCCTGCACCCCTTGAACCATCTCTCTGTGGAGGCCTCATCGAACCACCACTCCCTCCTGCATCCCCTGATCTCTCCCGCCTCAAAGGACCCATCACTCCCCCATTGCTCTGCATCCTCTGCGATCGCTCTGATCTAGTATGCCGCATTTGAGTATAACTGAGAGCTCGCTGACTAACTGGCACCACCTGCTTATATAAACCCCGCCAGTACTCTATCTCAGCCTGTGCTCGTCCAAACTGCCTCATCACCTCCCCTGTAGGCCCCTGTGCTCCTACTCCAACCCGGACTCTCTCCTGTAGCTCCGCCAATCTCTCCACTATAATATCTCTCTCCCGCAGCACCACCGTCAGCTCTGACTCCCGTGCAAATAGCTGCACATCCCTAGCTGCCACCTCCACCTCCAAATCCTCTATCCGCGTCTGCAAGCGTACTATGATGTTATCCCGCAGATCTCCAGTGGCTCCCTCCCCAGTATCCATAGCTGCCTCCCCTGCACCACCCTCTCTAGTAGTCCCCTCTCCTCTATCCATCGGGATCTCTCTCTCCATCCCCCTCCCACTCAGCTGAACTCCTCCTGGTATCAATGGTCCCTGAGATATCTGTAGAGGTAGTCCACCTCTCCCTCTCCGCTGACTCCGCATCCCCAATCCTCCACCTCCACCTCCTCCACCTCCTCCTCCACCACCTCCTCCACCTCCTACTCCTCCTCCTCTACCTCCTGCCCTCCTCCGGCCCTGTCCCCTCTCATCCTCAAATGCTGGGATCGGCTCTGCTGGATCCGATATCCGTGGGATCGGGTGTGCTACCCGGTACTGCGTATACTCATCTGTTACCCCTGCATCAACGACCCTCGGTCGTATGTCCCATGGCCTCGCCTGCAGTGTCCAGAACTCTGCCAGTGCCTGATCATACGGTAGCACTGGACCCCATGCATACCGCTCCCGAATAACTCGAGCATACTCTCCTGATCCACTGGGTAGTCCCTGCTGCCGTCCAAACTGCCTCATCACTCGCCCAGGCACCTATCTCTCCACATGATATGCAATCCTCCCAATGAGGAATCGAGTCATAAACACATAAGGTAGTGCCTCTGCGTCATCATCCCATGGCTCACACTCCAAGTATGGCCGCCATATCACTGCATCCAGGTCATCTAATGCCCGCCGCCACCACTCTAACTTCCCCAAGTGGGGCTGACTCATCATGCCGCTGTACATAAACATGTACGGCTGGTCCACTGCCCGAAATCTAAGACTCACTAGTCAAGTCACTGGTAGATGCTCCCACGCCCAAATATGTAGCAGCGTCATGCCCACTGCTAAGGAACCCCTCCCCCGGTAAACCACCTCATGGAGCTCTTGGTACATGTGCGCTAGCACGCACGACCCCCACGCAAATCAGGTCCCCTCGGTCATCATCATCTCGATAACCTGCCCCCATCCCACCGCCAAACCATGTGAACGCCTGTCTGGACACAGCAGACCTCCCACAATCCCTGACAAAACTACTGGAAGCGGCTCATATAATACCGCTATATCCTCCCAAGCAATGGAGCCATCATCAATAAATACATCCTCATCAAAAATCCTCTGCACTGCCACAGTCCCCTAGGATCTATCGTATGTGATTAGCTCCCCTCGAATCGGAATCCGCAGGATGCGCCACACATCCTCTAGCGTCACGGTCATCTCCCCCTGTGCCAAATGGAAAGTGCACGTCTCACTGTGCCACCGCTCTGCTAGTGCCGTGATCAATCCGTGATTCATACGAATCACGGGCATGTGCATCACCTCGTATAGACCAGTCACGGCAATGCAGTCTATCTCCACCTGTGTCAATCGATCCCGCAACCCCTGTGTCGCAGGATGGCGCTCCCGTAACTGCAACACGCGCAGCTCCTCCTGCACATAGACATTCATCAATCACCATCAGTTGTTTTGTTTTCAAACTTTCTTAAGTTTCAACCTAGACTATCAACAGATACTTTGATCAAGTATCTTCGGGTCTCAACAGGTAAGGAATCATGGCCACCTAGACTTCAACGGGCATTTATCCTAACAAATGACCTAAGTCTCATCAAGCTACTATGGTTCAAAACAACTCCCACTTCACCTCACCATCCATCAATCATTGGCATTGGGAGATTTTCTTCATCCAAACTAGGACATCTTTTTATCCTAAGACAAAAGCGCTATTTTACCATCAACAGCGCTAGTTTCCTAACAATAGCGCTACAACCCTAACAAAAGCGCTCAATCAACTATACCATAGCGCTAAAACTACAACAACGCTAAATGAACTACGCAATAGCGCTACTTGACATCAATAGCGCTCAATTAAGCCCTCACTAGCGCTAAAACTGCAAAAGCGCTCAAACTAGCATACCATAGCGCTAATGCAGAGCAAAAGCGCTCAAACAAGGGGACAATAGCGCTATTGCGGCACAATAGCGCTAGTTTATGGAGCAAAAACACCAAAACCATAGTTCCAGTGCTCTTGCTCCGACTTGACTTGGACTCAGCTAAAAACCTATCAAAAATGCACAAAAATTAAGTTTTCAAATTTGCGTACCGCTGGTCCGTAGTCATCTGGGTGCTGGAACCGTCGGACTCGCTTGAATCTATGCTTGGTGATCGGAATCGGCATCTTAGCTGCTGCTCGCTCCTCCAAACGTCACTATCAGAGCTCTCTTTTCAACTGGTCGTGGTCACAAATGATCCTGTTTTCACCCCTTTCACCCCATTTATACCCTTCGCCGACACCATAACTTCTCTCCGCTCACCGCCGTGGTTCCCGTGAACTTCCCGAGCCCCCCATTTCTCCATGTTTCCCCCGTTTTCTTCTATTTTTCACTCGTATGGCTAACTCCTTCTCTTCTACCACCTCGCCAATTTTCATTCTTTTTCGAGAGATCGCCCGATTTTTTGAAATTTTTCGGCCCATCTCTCGAGGGGGCATACCACCCATTAAATTAACATTTTATGGGGCATTTTCTTCACACCTATTTTTCTTTCTTTGAAACGATGCGATAAACCACACCGTCTCAAAGAGGGGCAAATGTAGTCATATAAATCTGTCCATTTTAATTAAATGAATATTTCGTATTTATTTGATTAAGAATCCACTAGCCACCAGTTAATTAAATTAATATTTAATTAATTCATCCCCAAACATTCTTCTATTAATTAAATAAATTATTCAATTTATTTTAATTAATTCATTAAATCAAATTCAAATCAATTAAATAAATAAAATCCCCTTTTCCTTTTTTAAATAAATTAAATAAAACATTTATTTAAATCATTATCCCCACCCCACTTGCATTTTCCTACAAATGCAACTTGCACACATTTATTGAAATAAATGAATTTTTATTTTAATAAAATCCTATTTTCCCTCACCCACCAAATCCACTTGCAAAATCTAATCCCCTTTTAGATTCTTCTAAACCCCTTCCTAATTAGCTTAATCCATCCCTTGATTATTGTCACATTCCTAAGCAAAATGAAGTCACTTCTCAAAGACTCCAAAGTCTTTGAAAAGCATTTAATGCTTTGTGTGTTCAACAAATTAACCCCCAAAGTCTCCCAAGACCACTAATGGCTCTTACATGACCATTTATGGCTCTTACATAACCATTTATGGTTATTTCAAACTTGTCTCCCTAAACATTTATTGTTTTGACCATATTCATCCATTTCACATTTGCACAAGAATTTATCCATTGGATAAAAGCTTTATTCTTTGAATAAAGAGTTTATTCATTCAACCAACCTTGACTCTAAATCTCAAAGTCATATCAAGCATTTGATGCTTATTCCCTCCCCTCTCAACCTATCCCACATTAACACTTGTCATCCTGGGATTGGGTTGAAAGCCCTCACATGGATTTGAAATCATTCAATCCTGGCCCTTGTTGAGATTGCTCAATCTCAACCATCCATTGCTCCATTTTTCCTATAAATAGAGCCCATTTCTTCATAATCCAGATCCTGAAAACTTGTATGCATTTAAGCTATAGGCATTTTAAGAGAGCATTTTAGCATAATTAACTAATATCTTGTCATTTTGGATAAAATCAATCATTTTAGCATCAATAGCATAGTATTAGCTTTTCATTTCAGATTTAGAGCAATACTACAATCTCAATCCTCCATAAGCATCCATAGTGCAAAAAGCTGCTGAGAGCTACACTATTTTGGAACTTGGAGAGGAGAGGAACAAGGGAGAAGAAGCCAAGAGCATGTTAGGAGGCATTTGGAGATGCCTCATCGTATTTACCTTCCTAGTTAGACATTCTATCACGCTTTTGGTATCTCTCTTGATATGCCTGTTTAGATTAGTCTTTGATTGAATAACATTAACGATTTTCTTGTGTGTTTTGTGTTGTTTCTCTTAGACTACTCTTCCCTTTTTGCAGAGCATCAATAAATATATCCATTTTCTCAGAGTCTGGGATAGGTGGAGAATACCTAAAGAACATCTTTCTCCAGCGTTGGAGGAAAGTAAGAAGAGGCTCTCCTATTTTTTGTTTAGTATTGCAAAGCTCGATCATGGTCACAGGATGTCGAATGTTGTATGAGTATTATTGTAAAAATAGTTGGATTAGTTCTTCAAACGTTTTTATTCCTTTGGGTAGACTTGAGAACCATTCCATTGCTTGACCCCCTAAACTCCTTGGGAAAAGGTGCATGAGGTACATTTGATCGTGCATGAAATCCATACAGGCGACACAAAACTCTCTGACATGATCTTGAGGATCCGAGGTACCATCATATTTGTCAAATTTTGGGATCTCAACTTGTGAAGAAAATGGAGGCATGTATAGATTTTTGTCAAATGGAAAGGGACATAATGTTTCCAGAGAATATTGTTTTGGGGACTTTTCCTTATTCTTCAGTTTTGTGACCTCCATCCATAAGGCTTGTAATTGTTTGTGTACCATGAGTATAGGTGATTCTTCCTTTTTAGTAACGAGTGTCTGAACATCATATCTAATAGGAAGTTTGGCACCTTGTTTTGCTAGTTCTAAGAAATAGTCTTCCTTCTCTCGAGCTAGGATAGCTTCATCATTTTTCTAAAGTCTTTGTCCTTTTGACAGTCAAGAATATCTTTTTCTGGAGGTTCGGTGTCTTTTTCAGCCTCACTTGATGAGGAATCATTATCGGTTTCGTGAACATTAAGGTTGTATTTGTTCTTGTCATTGTGTTCCGTCTCATATATAGTGGGAGATTCAGGTTCATCAAAAATTGGTCTGCCTGATGACGAAGGTATGTCAGCGAGTGGATCCTCCACGTAAAATGGGTTATCTTGATATGAGAAGGGTTGTCCTTTGCCTTTGGCCTATTTCTTACGAGAACTCTTGGTTTGAGTAGGCATTTTTATGGATTAGTGTGACCTAAAGCTATTTGTGATGCAGAGATCAAGATCAATTTCAGAGCTAGTTGTTCGGTTAACATATTGTTTGAGAGAAACAACTGAGATTTAGTCTGGTTTTAGGAAAGATCTATCCTGTATAAGATGTCTATCTAAGTTGATTAGAAGAGTAGTGTAAGATTTAGTCTGGTTTCAGGAAAGATCTATCCTGTATAAGACGTTATCTAAGTGACTTAGGTTTGATAGGTAGTTGATTGAGCTAGCTGAAAGATGATCGACCAAATCGTGCAACGCAAATGGCAGAGGTACACTATCTTGATCTGTTTATGCTTAGGATGATGATAACCAGTATTATGTTCGCTGTAGACTGTTTTTAGGTAAGTTTGACTGTTTTGTACTGACAAAACCAGAGATTCGTACGACAGGATTTACTGAACCGGATGACAATTTTGTAGCTTCAGGATGACAACAATTCTGTTTCGTACGAGTTGCTGCCTCGTACCGTACAACAGATGGGTATGTGTAGGACGACAAAAGATTTAGTGCAGTTCTATTTCGTACGACATAGGATTTAGCTTCAGATGACAGACTTCTGGGTTTCGTACGACACAGGATACGGTGTAGGATGAGAAATCACAAGACTTGTACGACACAAGATGTGATGCAGGATGATAAATGATCAGATTCGTACGACTGTGCATAGAGCAGAGACTAAAATTATGAGTTTTTTCGATTGCTGAGTATGATAACTGAGTATGACCAATTCTGAGATGGACTGAATTTTTACCAGGATAGACTAGTTTTGAACATAATTTCGACTTAGGATGGACAAGTTCTGTCATGGATAGAGTTTCGACTTAGGATAGACAAGTTCTGACACAGATAGAGTTTTGACTTAG
Organism: Cryptomeria japonica; assembly: GCF_030272615.1. Taxonomy (NCBI): domain Eukaryota; kingdom Viridiplantae; phylum Streptophyta; class Pinopsida; order Cupressales; family Cupressaceae; genus Cryptomeria; species Cryptomeria japonica. The sequence continues at coordinate 334,500,272 of NC_081412.1, forward strand.
GATAGACAAGTTCTGACATAGACAGAGTTTTGACTTAGGATAGACAAGTTCTAACATGGACAAAGTTTTTGATCACTGAGCTTGTTTCTTGCTTTCTCCAATTTTGGTATTTCAGCTTTTGTTTCAGGGATGAAAACACATAAAATATGTCGTATAAATAGTAACTCCAATCACAACATGCAAGCCCTATGGAATTTGGTGAGAGAAGAAAACCTTTGCTTGTAGACTCAGGTACACACCCAATAGCTAATCAGAATATGGCCGCTGAGTCTTACGCAATGGATTTTCAACGCCGTATTATCCGACTCCAAACGCTAATGGGGGCATGAAATGACAAGTATCTTGGGAGAGTTACTATCTCTCTTGCACAAAGATTATCCCCCTTTCAAAGGTGAACTAGGTAGCTTCTAATTTTTAATTGGAACTAGTAAGGGATCCGTTCGACGCGTCGAGGTATAAACTCAATTAAGAGGTCTCCCAACCTTGAAAACCAAGGTTTAATATACCCGAAAGTACAAAGGAGAGCTATTCCCGAGCACTATCGTTGACTTGCTTTTCATCAAATTACGTTTATTTTATAGTGGGTTGGAGTACTTGGCATTTAGCTGTTCCCCTCACACCGACTGTAATGGCTTTAAGAGTTTTTCAACCCCTCGGGAGGGCAGACCTGCTAAAGATGTACAACTCTCAAACAAAGAAAAAGCCTCAAGGGTCTGGATTTCTGATTGTCTAGAAAAAGACAAGAGAATACTCTCCTACCTCTCAGAATCTTCTAAAAACATGAAAGATAGATTTGTTCTTTAACCAGATAGCAATTTAGGTGCCTAAAAATGAATTGAAAGAATACACGATGTTTGGTCGATTTTCCTTAGGCAACCTGCAAAGACAACGAATCAGTAGTCATATTGTCTTTGTACGACAAACATATTCTTTGGCAAGCGTTCTGCAAAAAATGATTAGGTTATGAAAAATTCTAAGATAGACGAATAAACAACCAAGGTCAGTCGTCAGAATAATCAATTTGAACAAAAAACCAAAAAAATCAAGAAATTTGCTTTTTTCCTCTTTTTAATCAGAAATTTATAGAATCATACGAAAGTATTTAAGCTCGTACGAGACAGGATTCCGACTCGTACAAGACAAGATTCTAGTTCATACGACACCTGCAGTTTGTCATTTCAGCCAGTGGGAAATGTCGTACGAGATGTACGGACGAAAATCCAAAAAATCTGAAATCTGGAAAAAAAAATAAAAAAATAAGAAGTCAGTCTTGGAGGCCGAAAAATGGAGTCTTCTGCCCCACGGTGGGCGCTAGAGATGTGTGTGTGAAAAAGGTTCTGTAGTTGTAAGCACACCACTTCAATTAAGTCATTACATGTATGGTTAGTAAATAAATAATCAATAAGTAATAAACCATAACAAAGTGACTAATTGCCTTCTAATGCGAGTATAAGATTGCTCTCAGATTTTTATAAGCAATACCAGTGACTAGACTACACCAAGATGAAGGATTTAATCTATATGATATTTAACTATATTTAACTATAGGGAAGACAGATTAGGGAAGGCAGTTTTTCTGGGGTCAGAATTGGCAATCAGGCAAGAGGACAGGCATCTCAAGGTACAAAAGAGGACAAGGAAATAGTCAAATTGATAGAGGATAAAGATTCCAAAACTGGGGACCCACATGATAGAGGTAAAGGTAAAAACTGGTCTTCGCTCTTTAGAGTGAAGCCGCTGGCTAAATCAGAGCTTCCGAAAGTTAAAAATATCTCTGATCCAGGAGCGGGGAGAGGAGGAGCGGGATGGGTGCGGAGCGATAAGGAGAGGGAATCCCAAATTTCAAATCTGGGAATGGTGGACTTCCTAGGGAAGGTGGATTTCCTGGGGAAGACAGTTTTTCTGGGGTCGAAATTGGCAATCAGGTAAGAGGACAGGCATCTCAAGGTACAAAAGAGGACAAGGAAACAGTCAAATTAGTGGAGGATAAAGATTCCAAAACTGGGGACCCACATGATAGAGGTAAAGGTAAAAAATGGTCTTCGCTCTTTGGAGTGAAGCCGCTGGCTAAATCAGGGCTTCCAGAAGTTACAAATATCTTTGATCCAGTTTCAAGGTTAGTTGCTATTTCTGTTCTGGATAAACTAGTAGATCTAACTGTTGCTAGTTTAACCATGACTTTAGTTGGATGATTTACTGGCTTTACGCCCAACATTGATGTTGTCAGGAAGTTCATAAGGAGGAAATGGGTTTTAAAAGGTCAAGTGGATGTGGCAGCGCTGCCTAGGGGTTTTTTTCCTTTGCTTTTAACTCTGAAGAAGATATGAATAAAGCTCTATGTGAAGGTCCATGGATGTTTGGCAAGTCAACTTTGGCTCTTCAGAAATGGATCCCGAACCTCACCCTTGATAAATCCTTCTTTGTTTCGGTGCCAGTCTGGACTTGCCTCTCGAGTCTCCCGCTGGAATTCTGGAATGAGGAAGTCTTTAAGGGTATTGCGAATTCTTTTGGAGAACTTCTTTCGATTGATCCAATGATAGTGGCTAGATCAAGGTTAGTCTTTGCTCGCATCTGTGTAAATGTCAATCAAATGACGGATATGCCCCAATCCATAGAGATTATTTCTATACTAGGGAAATGGATCCAAGCTATTGAATATGAATCACTCTCGTTTGCCTGTTTCCATTGAAGAAATCAGGGCATTGGGCAAAATCTTGTTCGCTTAAGAAGAGTAAGGAAAGTAAGACTGATAGCAATGTGAAGTATAAAAAGATTTGACAAATGATTGAAAAAAAAGGAGACTCATCAGCTGAGTGTGATCAAAATAAGGAAGTAATGGAGCCAGTAAATGAGGTTAATAAGAGTGAGAACAGTAATAATGAAAAACAGGATTGTGTCTGCTCTAATATCCAAACAGAGAGTACTAAAGAAGGGGAACAAGGTAGAGAGTTGAACAACAAAAATAACCCAGAGTATCAAGAGGTTGGATCTGTCAGTCAGGAGAAGGAAGAGGTAAGTCCCAATGAAGCTGTGCCTGTTTCTTCTTCCTCAAAATCAATTGAGAATTTTTTTAATGAAGCTCAAGAGTTTAACCCTTCTGATACAGAGCCCTTATTGCTTTTAACTAATGGAAGCCCAAAGCCTCCTCAATGTAAAACCCCATCACATAGTGGGGTAATGGATATCCTGGAAGGAAATCTTAGGATTCTTGGTTCGAAAGAGGGAAAATTGAATAAGGAGGAACTCAATGGAGGTATCTCAACTAGAAGCAGGAATAAGAAAAAGGTAGATGTTGGAAGCCAAAACAAAAAGCAGGGGAGGCCATCTCTAAAACATCAAAGGGAATAGGAAAGATGGAAGAACCATGTTGATGGAACACAATGTTCCATCGAGTCAGCTCTATCTCCGGTTAAAGTATGAAGATAATATCCTGGAATATTAGAGGGCTGAATGCCCCCCATAAGCAGGATGTGTTACGAAACATCATAAGAGATCATAAACCGGATGTGGTCCTTGTTTAGGAAACCAAGATGTCTAAGGATAAAGTGGAAAAGATTAGAATTTTTAAAAATAATGGTGTCATAAGATCTAGCTCGGAGGGAGCTTCTGGAGGAACATCAATTTTTTGGAACCAAAAAACCATTAAAGGTAAGGAAATCATCTCTGCTTTTAATAGAAACTCTGTGCAGCTTGAGCATATCAAGGATAGCTTTGTATGGGTGTTAAACAATTTCTATGTGCCTAATACCAAAATTGGGAGAGCTAAATATTGGAGAAGCCTTGCTGATGACAGACTTAAGTTTGCTGATCAAAGTTGGATAATAATGGGAGATTCCAATACTCCGCTAAAAGAGGAAGAGAAGATGGGAGGTCTCCCCTTGCAGCTTGATGGGAAACAAGACCTTATGGAGTTCATTAATGATCAAGCTCTTATGGATGTGGATCTTCAAGGGATTAACTATACCTGGACTAATAGAAGAACTGGAGCTGACCTGATTCAAGTGAAGTTAGATAGAACTTTAATTTATCCCGAGTGGTTAGCCAAGTATAGCTGCTCTCTTGCTTTTATTATCAAAATTGGGTCAGACCATTATTCTATCTCTTTCATTGCCAACTCTTTTTTGGCTAAAAGAAACTTCCATTTTAGGTTTGAAAAAGTGTGGTTGTCCCATCCTTCCTTGGAAGCTTGTGTCACTGATTGGTGGAATTCTGAGGTTGAGGGTATGACTCTCTTTAGAATAGCTAAAAAGCTCAATATTATAAAGGCTAAAATTAAAATCTGGAATAAAGAGATTTTTGGGGACATCTTTAAGAGTAAAATTCAAATTAAAACTGATATAAAAGAAGTTGAGGATAAAATCCAAGAGAAGGGGTTGTCTGATGATCTGAGGGAGGTGGAAAACGTTCTTTTGTCTAAATACCACACCATTATTTCTAATGAGGAGATGTTCTGGAGACAAAGATCTAGAGCCCTGTTCTTGAAGGAAGGTGATAAAAATACCCGGTTTTTTCACCTAACTGCTCTTAAGCATAGGGCGGCTAACAGGATATCCAGATTATCCTGTAATAAAGGGATTTTAACGAAGGATAATGATATTAGAAAGGAAGCTCTGGAGTATTTTGGCACCCTTTTGGGAGAAGTGGATAACTTGGATATCAGTAATCAAGACATCCTGTTGCAAGCTATTCCATCTACCTTGACTGTGGAAGGCATTAACTACTTATCCCGTATCCCCTCTATTCAGGAAATCAAAAAAGTGGTGTTTTCATTTCAGGGAGATAAATCTCTTGGACCGGACGGGTTTCTAATGTTTTTCTTCCAATGTTTTTGGCATATTGTGGAGACTGACATCTGCAAAGGTGTTAAAGAATTCTTTGGCTCTAGAAGACTTCTTAAAGAACTGAATGCAACCTTCATTGTCCTAATCCTAAAGATCCTAGGAGCTAATTCTCTCAATAAGTTTAGACCCATTAGTCTTTGTAACTCTGTTTACAAGATTTTATCCAAGGTTCTGACTTCTAGGCTGCTGGAAATTCTTCCAAGAATTATCCCTGTCCAGCAGAATGGTTTTATCCCTGGTAGACAGATTCTGGACTCCATAATATCTGTTCATGCAAATATCCATTCCCTGAAAGTTGCTAATAATCAGGGGTTCTTTCTAAAGTTAGATATGGCTAAAGCTTATGATAGAGTGAACTGGCAGTTTCTCCTAAGGATTATGAGAGCGTTTGGTTTTGGTGAAAAAGTTATTCAACTTTGCTCTCAACTTGTGGAAACTTCTTCTTCAGCTATTATTGTCAATGGATCCCCGTCAAGTTTCTTCAAAAGCTCTAGAGGTCTTAGACATGGGGACCCCATATCCCCTATCTTGTTTACTATTTTAGCTGAAAGTCTGGGTAGATTTATATTTAAAAATGTGGAAGAAGGCAATCTTACAGGTTTGAAACCATCTTCATCCAATTTCACTTGTACTCATGAACAATTTGTTGATGATTCTATCACTATGGGGGAAGCTACCATTACGAAAGCTAAAAATATGAAGAATGTGCTGAATATTTATGAACTACCTTTGGTCAAAAAATTAATCGGGATAAGAGTTCTTTGTTCTTCATCAGTACCCCTGTTCAAAGGCAATTAAGGATTGAAAGAATTCTTGGATGCAAAATATCTGAGCTTCCCTCTTCTTATCTAAGGCTTCCTCTGTGTATTAAGCCTGAGGATTTTTCTGGAATAAGTTGGTTGATAGATTTAACTCAAAACTGGTTGGGTGGAAAGGGGTAGTCCTTAGTCAAGTGGGCAAAGTTACTCTGCTGAAAGCTACTCTCCAAAACTTGCCTGTTTATGCTCTTAGTTTTTTCAAAATCCCCAGAAAGTTTGCGGAAGCAATTGAAAGAATTAAAAAAAAGTTTCTTTGGTCGGGGGTGGAAGTCAAAAACAGAATTCCCCTTATTACTTGGAATAAAATCTGCTCCCCCAAGGCCTCAGGGGGGTTGGGTTTAAGGAATATCAGCTCTATGAACAAGGCTTTATTATCTAAACAAATTTGGAGAATGAAAGGTGAGGAAAGAGATTGGAATTTAATCTAGAAAAACAAATATCTTTATATGCAACCTTCTGAAGAAGAATTTTTAGATGATTCTTTTATTGTTGAAGGATCTGCTATATGAAATGCAGTCCAATCAGCTAAAAGTTGGGCTGTTGCTGGTCGAATTTGGAACCTTGGGGATGGTAGGAAAATAAGATTTTGGGAAGATAGGTGGATAATGGATAAACCTCTAGAGGAAGTTCCAATCCTTAATGAATGGAAAGAATGGTTCAAAAGCAGGCTTGGGGAGCTGGTCAGAGACTACTGGAGAAATGGGAAATGGATTGATTTTAGCCAGCATTGCCCGGGGCTCAAGTTCCTTCAGATTGCTCTCTGCTAAAGTTCCTAGAGACAACAAAGATGACAGATTGATATGGAGGGAAACCCCGGATGGGAAATATTCTGTGTCCTTAGCTGTGGCTATCCATAATGAATCTGTGGAAGAAATTCCTATTTGGGCTAAAGTTTGGAACAAGAAGTTAGTTCCTAAGGTTAATATTTGTTGGTGTAAATAATTATTCATCTTGGATATTATTACACTTACTTAAGTTTACTTAGGAAATGCATTTTATAGTAGTTTGGGTATGAGACACTTGGGTGTTTGTGCCACATTGGGATAGTGTGTGTAGGAGAATTTCCACCTTTTATGGTGTTGATCTTGTTATTACACTCCACATTCAGTGGGTGATCCACCTCATGTGTAATATTATATTGTTTCTCCTACCTACCCACACCTATTTCCTACCTACCTTTGTTTCTTATTTAGCCACATGTCATGTTTGTGTGCTCACATATCCATATAGCCCTGCCTATATAAGCAGACTCATATTCATTGTATGTAATGTTTAATGATCCAGTTGATCATATTTTTCATCTTGATAGAATACAATTTATTTCTATCATTTATTTTGTTCTCTCTTATTTGTGCTTTCCATTGCCTCTTGATCTTGGCAAAATCTCACATGGTATCAGAGCCATTAGAGTCTCATTGGTTTGCCAATTGAGAGAAATTTGATGCTGTTTGGGGTTTGCATTTTGGAATTTTCTATTGCAGGTTATTATTGAAGCTTAATGGATCAAATATGAGGTTACCATTGGATTGAGGAGGTCCAAGAAAGTCAGTTTTGCCTTTTGTTTCATCCAAATCAAACTTCGAAGGCCAAATCTAGAGGCATTTGAAGTTTGTAGCTTCGACGGAAATTTTCCAGAAATTATAATTTTGCAGGCGATTTTCAAATAGCGATATCTCACTCATCCGAACTCCTTTTTTGGAGCAATTTTTTTTGTTTTGGGGTAGAATTTCGCGATCTGTACAATGGTGCAGGATTTTTCTATTTCTCGGATATAGGTTTTTTCCGAAATCATGAAATCCCGATTTTAACAACTTTGGAGGCTTCATTTGGGCTCATATGGCCTCCTTTTCAGGTGCCATTTTTTTTGAAAGTGCATATTTTTTCATCTACTTTCATAATCTGCCATTTGTTTGTAGTAATTTTAAGTAGAAATTGTACTTTCATTATTTGACCATTTGTGGCATATTTGGTACTTGCATTTTGCTTGGATCTCAGTTTAGATCACTAGCAGTATTTGTTGAAGTCTCTTAAATCTCATTTTGAGAAGTTGTAAATTGAAATAAAAAGTCCACTTAGCCTTGTTTTGCAAGTGGCCTATTATACACGCACTACATATAAAGTGTCAAAATCATCATTTTTGAGGGGTACTTTGATTGAGTTAATTTGGGGGGGTGTCTCTTATGCTTTTGTGCTCTTGTGTTCCTTCCTTTTTGCTGCTATGGGTTCTTCTAAGTTTCCTCTCTTAACTCCTCACAATTATGTTGCTTGGAAAATTGATGCATGGAGTAAACTTATGGAAAAAGGACTAGCTCATTACATTGATGGAACTATTGTTGCTCCTGCTGATCCTAAGGTTGATCCAGTTGGTCACTTGGATTGGCTCACTAAAAATATCATGGCAATTGGTACCTTAAGAAAGTATGTATCAAAGGATCTCATTGTTCATATTGAGAAGTGTACTCTAATCAAGGATGCTTGGCAAAAGTTTCAAGACTTGTATGGTCAAGTTGATGAAATTAGGAGATATCAAATTGATAGTAATCTCACCATGTTAGATCCCAAGAACTTTGATACTATACAAGATTATGTCACTAAGGCAAATGAGTTGAGGGCACAACTCAAAGATTGTGGCATTGATAAGAAGGATACTCAATTGATCTTCAACTTGATGGGCAAGCTTCCACAAGAATATGCAACATTTGTTTCTAGTTTCCAAACCCATAGGATGACAATGGGTTCAAGCTACACAATTCCTACATTTGATTCTTTCAATGAAATGTTGATGATGGAACAAACTAAGTTGATAAGCATGGGCATTCTTAAGGCTTCTAAGTCTCAAGCATTAGTGGCAAATAAAGGGAACAAAGGAAATCAAGGAAAGGACAACTCAAACAAGAAGAAATGGCAATCAAATCCTAAGGACAAAGCACCATCTTCTCCACAACAAGGAGATACATCCTCTTCTAAGAGGGAAATTCACCAAAGAGGGAGAGACCTACTTGTGCCTATTGTAAAAATTTTGGTCATGAGGAGCATCGTTGCCATTCTAAGAAGATTGATGAGCTCACACATATCATCAAAAAGCATAACATTGATTTGCCTAATGTCTACAAGAAGGATGATTCATCAACTTCCACTTCCTCACATTCAAAAGGAAAAGGGCAAGCATTCATGGCTTCTACAAGTGGGAAGAATCACTCTTTTGGGACAAGAAAAGGAAAAGCTCTATAAGCTACTATTAGTCATGACTCAGAGAGATGGCTTCTAGATTCAGGGGCTTCTCATCATATGGCATCTTCGTAGTCTATGCTCTCTACGTTTGAGCCTTGCACCATGCCACAGATATTGATGGGCAATCATACATACATGGATGTGATTGGGAAAGGATCTATTGAAATTGGGGATAACTCCTTCAATAATGTGTTGTGTGTACCCCACTTGACAAACAATCTCCTTTCTATCTATCAAATCACACATGGCGCAACTAAGAGAGTTGTGGAGTTCACACCTGAGTCAATTTTCATTAGAGACTTGGATACTAGAGCTATCATTGCGACTAGGGTGGTTGATCATGCATCTCGGTTATACTCCTTTTCAGATTTTGTTGATGATGATGATTTCATATTTGATGATTCTACACATGATGATCACACTTCTTGTGATGGTTCAGATTTTGAGGAGAACTTTGGGCACTTGAACATGGGGATTCTCACATGTGAACCCGTTCTTGAGTCTTGTATTTCATCTCCTCATATTGATATCACATCACCTATTGCACCCGATGATGCAGATAGTGCGACAGTTTTACCTTCATGTGATTCAGTGCAGTAGGATATTCATTGTCTTCCAACTTCAGATTCATGGGATGATTACTTGACAAATATTGCAGGTTTATTTATGGAATCCTACATTGTAGATTTGGGAGACATCATTGATGACATTCATCTTCTCTTTGATGAAGGTGATCCTTCTTCGATTGTTGCAAGGGAACACTCTGACCCTCTTGTTCATTCTCTACATGATCATTCTTTCGAGGTTGACATGATTGTGGATACTTATGTACAATAGTTGGAGGAGGTCTCTTTATTTTTTGAGGAGACATGTGAGTCTTTGGGACATGTTCTACATCCATCTCCACTAGATCTTGGAGTTCCTTTTTCAGCAGTGTGGCACAGTTTACCACCTTTGGAGGGGGTATCTTTCAGCATCAACATGGGGACACTTGAGTAGTTTTCAGAGATTCCTTTCATCATGAGTTCTTTTCATACATCTTCCCTTCATGATTGGGGAGACTTCATGGATACACCTTTGGTTTTGTTTCTTCCTAAGGGGAGGAATGTTGTTCGATGTTCGTGGAGCAGTTTCTTCATACATCGAGCTTCTATCATTGGTGTAGATTCCACATTGAGGGGGGGCTTCCTAGCTTCTCTTCTTCTCTCATATGGGCTGACTTTTTTCTCACATGGGGTTTTGTCCTTCACATTCTTCTATGAGAGTTCTTTGTATCTAGTTTTTCATCTCTCTTTTGGGGGAGGGTTTTTTCCCATTGGGTTTTTCTCTCTTTCCCCACTTTGTGAGAGATTTCATTATATTGGTTTTCATGCATTTGGATTTGTTCATGGGTACCTAACATGGCCTTGTAGCTGGGACCCATCTTGCATTGCTTAGTTGCATTGTAGACTTAAGTGCATCCCCCTAAGTTGCACTTAAGGGGGGGTGTGGGTGTAAATAATTATTCATCTTGGATATTATTACACTTACTTAAGTTTACTTAGGAGATGCATTTCATAGTAGTTTGGGTATGAGACACTTGGGTGTTTGTGACACATTGGGATAGTGTGTGTAGGAGAATTTCCACCTTTTATGGTGTTGATCTTGTTGTTACACTCCACATTTAGTGGGTGATCCACCTCATGTGGAATATTATATTGTTTCTCCTACCTACCCACACCTATTTCCTACCTACCCTTGTTTCTTATTTAGCCACATGTCATGTTTGTGTGCTCACATATCCATATAGCCTTGCCTATATAAGCAGACTCATATTCATTGTATGTAATGTTTAATGATCCAGTTGATCATATTTTTCATCTTGATAGAATACAGTTTATTTCTATCATTTATTTTGTTCTCTCTTATTTGTGCTTTCCATTGCCTCTTGATCTTGGCAAAATCTCACAATATCTTTTTTGGGATTTTCATCCAAAACAAGGTTTTAACTCTGGACAACCTTCAAAAGAGAGGTTTTGTTTTTCCTAACAGGTGTTCTCTTTGTTGCAGGGAAGAAGAGACTGCTTGCCATATTCTTAATCAGTGTACATTTAGTCAGGAAATTTGGAAAGTCATCTTAAGCAGGTGGAATTTGAGCTAGGTTTTTCCGAATTCCCTAGGGGATTCTTGGCAGCAATGGTAATGCCCTAGTTCTAATCCAAAGATTGTGGAGACTTAGAAACTTACTGTCCTGAATGTTATCTGAAATATATGGAAAGAGCGCAACAATAGGATTTTTAGGGATAAAAGTGCTACTCCTGAAGTGGTGGTGGATAAAATTTACAGGAGCATATTTGAATGTATCTATGGTACTGATAATGGACCAGCTGCTAAAGAAGATTTCAATGATAGGTGGAACCTCTCTACTACTACTACTAGTAAGGATAAGGGCAGAGAAGGTCTTGTTTGGTGTTTTCCTCCTCAGGGGTTGATTAAGGCTAACTTTGATGGGGCCTCTAAGGGGAATCCGGGTAAAGCTAGATATGGGGGCATTGTCAGGAATTTTGCTGGAAGTTGCTTAGTGGTGGTGGCTGGTCCTTTGGGGAGTCAAACTAGTCATTTTGTCGAAGCCTCAACTGCCTTGAATACCCTAATTATAGCTAAGAATCTTAATCATGATAAATTATGGCTCGAGGGAGATTCACTTCATATTATTAAGTGTTTGAAGAGGGAGTCAGAGCCATCTTGGTCAATTGAAAACATCATCCTGAAAGCTAGGGAAATCATTGCTAGTTTTAAAGAAATAATTATTCAATATGCCTTTAGAGAGAAAAATATGGTGGCAGATTGTCTGGCGAACCTAGGAGTTAATTCTGATTCTCAAATGATTTGGCATGGGGAAGATATTATAATGAACTTTAAAGAGCTCCTTAGAAAGGACAAATTTATGGGGAGGGAAGGACCACATAATCATGATAGGGTATATGAATAATTTATGATTTGATGGAAAGGTAATGATTACCTAGCAAAGCGGTAGAATCCCAACCATTTTTAATGTTGCGTCGCACACTTTCTGGGTCACCCTTTTCAAAATCCCAAGTAACTACAAGAAATAAGTGTTGAGTTTGCAGAGGAACAGAGCTGAGAATCCGAATTTGAATATGGGAGGAGATTTAAGGAGGGAGGAACCAGATAATACGTTAAGATGGAAGGCGATGCCGAAAGTGTGGGAAAAGCTGGAAAAAGGGTCCCTCACAAGCTTTATGGAGAAGCTGGTGGATTATGACAAAGGTAGGGTGAATCTCGCCGTTTCCGTAATTTTTGAAAATTGGTCTAATGGGTCCTTTAAAATCTATGGGGTTAAGTTCAAATTGGATGCGGGACTCATTGCTACTGTGACTGGCATGCCCCATTCTAGGCTTAATTTTTTTAGAGACCTCAAAGTCTCCAATAACGCGGTTAATTTTTTCCCGCGCAAGGAAAAAGAGAGAGCTAGAATTGGCAAAGCCACAAGGGATTACTATGAAGCTTCTAATATCAAGAAAATCTAGGGCTGGGTTTTGAACGCCATAATGGAATATATGACTGTTGAGGGCCGATTTTCCAGGGCCCACACTTACCACTTTGTTCTTTTAAACCATTTCAGACATGACAAAATGGTCTCCCTGCCCTACTACCTTTTTAGGTCCCTCAATAAACACAATAAGAATCCCTCTAATCCGGTTCTCCATTGCGGGCTTTTGCTGCTCATTTATGAGCACTATAAAACCCTCGCCATTCTAGAAAACAAGAGGTTATCCGCCTCTTTGGGGAAGAGAAAGCTGGAGGGAGGTGATTCCAGCAAGGAGAAGGCGTCTTCTAGCAAAAAAAGTAAGAGTGCCTCTGGGACGGAAACCCATGAAGAAAAGATCGAAACAGAGGAAACTGGAAAAGAAGGTAGCGAAATGGATACATATGATTCTGATGGTGAAGAGAGCTGGAAAGATGAGGAGGTGGGTATTGAGGAAGAAGGTGGTGATAATGAGTCTGACAATGAAAGCCCTATCCACAGTGATTGCCCTGGCAAGGACAACAACAACCCTATGGAGGATGTGGACTATAAGGATAATAAGGAAAAAGATGTGAATTCTGAGAGGGAGGAGAACAAGGATCCTGAGAAGGATATGACTAAGGACAGTTTAAGTGAGGATAAGGAAAGTGCGGGTAAAGGGTTACTCCTGGATAACCTTAGAAAACTTAGTGAGGCGAGACTGGATTATGACAGATGGACCTATGAACTCTTGAAGAACTTGGAAAAAAATGGGAAACGGGTGGGCGAGAAGAGGAAGGATGACGACAGGGATCAGATAAAATGGAAGCAGGATATGGAGGAGAAGGTTAAATTGCTGGAAGAAGGGAGTGTGGCGATGAAAAATTTGCTGGGCATTATCCCGAATATCCTATCAGCAGTCACTAAAAACCTGGAAGATATTGCTAAGGTCTTTGATAATTCCAGTTCTCCTAAACTGGTGGTGGACCTTGACATGGATGAAGATACTATCCAGATTGGCAGTGGTGAAGCTACTCCAGCTGGTGCTGCTAAGAGGACTAGGGCAAGTGTCAAGAAAGTTGTGGCTGCTTCTGCTAAGGATATCCCTAATCTTAGGAAAAACATTAAAGAACTGCATGGGATTAGCAACACCTTGGTTAATGCCCTGAAAAAAATCAATTAGTTTCTTCTCTTGGGTCATGCTGGTTTTGCTGGCTTTGTGGGGCTTTAGCCGGTTCTCTATGGTTTTTTGCTGGCTTTTCGTTGGTTTGTCCCTTTTTGTCTCTTTTTGCTTTTTCTACTAAGTTCCGCTTGTAAAGGGTTTTGGGGCCCCTTCAAAACTTGTTTTTACCTTAATCAAAAACTATATGGATGCAAGATGGATGAATAATTCAAGCAATAACGAATTCAAGCAATATGGATAAACTAAATATGGATGCAAATAATCTAAAAAAGCACAATGATCTTCAATGACTCTAGAGCGAAATTGGCGTGATAATAATATCCAAGCGTGTTCTCAAAAATCTTTGGGGTGAATTGGAATGAGAGCTAAAGGCTGAATTTATAGAGAATTACAAGAGAGATGATAAAAAAAAGCTCAATTTAGGATTAATTGAAAATAATTGAGAAATTAGGTTTAGTTAACCTTGAGATAGATTCCAATTATAGTTTAATTGAAATGTATTTAGATAAGAAGTTCAAGTTGCATTAGAAATAATAATTAAATTAATTCCATACATTTGTGATAAAAATAGATAATTCTTTTATTTATTCAAGAAAAGAGTCTTTTCAATGCAACTGAACTTCTTTTTTCTAAAAAGCTTCGAGTTCCAATTTTAGAGAATAATCAATAATTCAATTAATTGCTTTTCTGATTTCAAGTTCTAAATTTAGAAAAATAAATAATATCTCAAGTTTGATTTCTCTCTCAATTCAATTCTTTTTGTGTTTAATTTTGAATTCAACTCTTGCTTTGTGATTAATTCTTCTTTTGTGATAAATTAATTCCTTTTTTTGCATGATTAAATGGCAAATTTATTAATTAATTAAATATGCTAGGATATTTAATAAATTAAAATAGGATAATTTGATCAAAATGATATTCTTAGAAATGATTCAATTAATTAAATAAATATTTAATTAATATTGAGTAATTGATTTGCCATGTGATATTTTATGATTGAAGAATGAATAATGTGCTCAAGATTGATTTAATTGTCTTTGGTTAGGACCTTGGTGATGTTGTCGAGATTAGGGGCCCATGGTTTAGATGACCATTTTTAGGGTATTACAGAATTGAAGTATGAATTTGACGAATGCTAGCAAACTGTTCAGCGTGGGGTTCCCCATTTGGTAGACGATGCAGGAGTAATTGAAGATAAGACCATATGGCTTTCTGAGTGTAAGTTTTTACTTAGTGTAGCCCAAGCCATTGCCAAAACAGATATCCTTGATATGAATGACACTGCCAACCAGTTTGAGAACTTTTACATGATCGAGAATGCAACCAAGGATGCGATCTTCAATGCTACAACCTACAAGGATGCGGGTTATTTGTGACATATTTGGAAATGTGGACAACGACTGGATCGAAAGTCTTAGTTTTTGTAATGTAATTGATAATTTAGTTAGGCTGTTTAGTTACTGTTCAGTTAGTTGTCAGGATAATGGAAGGGTGTGTCCTTCCATTCATATCTCTTAGCATATATATTTATAGTGAGTCATTTTGTATGAAAAAAGAGGTGAGGACTCAGAAAAACAAATATTTGCCTGGCAGGACTGCAAGTCATATGTATTAGGGAAGTCTATAAAACAAAGAGGTATCTTTTTATGCAACACAGACAGTAATGGATTATTGTCAGGTGTAGCTTGTATATGAAATCATCTCTTAAGGATTAATATATGAATGTTCATTGTTTCTTTTCCTAAGTATTGTGCATACTTATGTGTTGATGAGTTATTATATCCTCTTGATAAATCTGTTACATGATTTACTATGATGTGCCATCACATGTTGTTATATTAAATGTGATATTGGGTTCTTCATTGATGTGTAACACATACTGAAACCTTCATAGTTGATAATTAATATTGTCTCAGGAGTTGATAGGATTTTCTATCCACAAAGTATCATAAATACCCCTGGATAGAGGCACTGGTCTGCTATTTATCTTTTAAGGTTTTGGTTGGTCATGCATTCAAGGTCCCTGATAGAGAAATATTCTTCTTGAATTCTATATGAACTGATCCTTACATATTTCTTTATAGTCCTGAAAGCATTCTTATTCTTAATATACTATTATAATCATTTTCATTTCTTTTCAAAGGCATTTTACTTAAAGCACTTAATAAAGCATAAATTGCAAAACAACAGATTGCCGGTTTTTGTAATTTGCTAAAAAGCTTAAATCTACTTTAAACAATCTCTTTTGCGCTTGGGAGAAAGAGGTATACCCACCTAGGTTCAGTGGAGCCTTAAGTGTAGAGGGATTTGGTCTTTGACCATCCCTGTTCGTTGGCCAAAGCTTGTTGGATAAGTGAGGAATTGGCAAACCCTTAAGTTTTCCAATCTGTGGTTTTGGGAACCAACAGGTTAGACATTCTTGAGGCTACATGTCTATTATATATGAAATTGGGATAAATAAGTTTAATGTGGGTGTCTTGCATTATATAAATATTTAATATTTTGTAAAACTTATGGTTTATACAATAACACTTAATGGTTTTATGCTTATTTCCATAAAAGTGAGTACATGAGTTGGCTTTTAAAGATGGTTTGTGTAACCCTTGGTTTTTGGATATGTTTGTATTAAATATCTCTTGTCTATGTTGTATACAGGAGAAGAGCAAACATGGATTGAGATGTGTGGTTACATGATTCTAATTTTCTTATTCACATAGTAATGGTTTAGAGACGTATGGTTTATTTAATACCATTTAAGCCTGTTTTCATAAAAGAAAGTACAATCTATAGTTATTTAAGTTGGTTTGTGTGACTCTTGGTTTTTGGATAAGATTGTATTAAACATCTCTTGTAGGTTGTACATGTGAGGAGAGGAAACATGGATTGGGATATGTGGTTACATGATTCTAATTTTCTCATTCACATCTAGAGTCATGGTTTAGAGGCATATGGTTTATATAATGCCACAAAGTGGTTTTGTGCAAGCTTGTTTCCATAAAAGAAAGTGCATGAGTAGAATTTGAAGTTGGTTTTTGTCACTCTTGGTTTTTGGATAAGATTATATTAAACATCTCTTGTAGGTTCTATATGTGAGGAGTGGAAGCATGGATTGAGATGTGTGGTTAAATGATTGTGTAATGTAGTGAAGGGTAAAAGCACAAACCTACGTCACATTGTAGGTCAACTAAAATATTTCTATCAAAACATTTTCAGCCAAAAAGTTCTAGTTGGAATAATTTTGAATGAAACCATGTAAGCTACATAACATATATACAAACTCTAAGAATAGATCTGAAAATAGGAATAAAAAAGGAACCTTGTCTACAATTTGAGCCTGAAAGTGTCAGACTATGTCAATAGGAACCACTAACCTAAACGTTTAAGATGCAAATATTGTGAACATAACCCAAATCAAGATGTTGTAGAAATTATCTCCTTGAAATTTTATCAAAAAAATGTCAGTCACTAACAATGGTTGTCAGTGATGGGTTTTCTGCTTCTTCAAAGTCTAAATCTTTTTGCCTAAGTATGCACCTTTTGAATTTCCAATCCTTCCCTTCTAAATCTGAATCATACACATAAAATAATGGCAAAGAGCTGTTGGGTTTTATAGGGGCTTGTCTAAGTCAAATCCCATGTAGGTGTAAACCTCAACAATGTTGATAAGAAAAAAAGAGCTTACCCTACAAGGAAGAGGCTAAATCTGAAGTGAAATGCTTGAATGCAAATGTTGAATTGAATCGATTATACCTTTGATTAATGATACAATTATCTTAGGATAAGTCCTCCAAGTGCCGATCATAATAAATCATAACAAAATCCATCATGAAAACATAATTGAAGATGACTTGTTGTAGCTTGATGCTCCTTATACTCAATTTTTCTCTTGAGGAAGAATACTTGCTCTTGAATTAGAGTGAAAGCTTGTGTATGAACAATAAAATGAATTAAAAATGATTCTTTTATATTTGATTCTCAAGGTATTTTCACTTTTAGGCCAACTTCCAATAGTCATATTGAAAATTCAAGATTAGATCACAAATGGTAGGAATTAACACTCTAAGAGGTTCAAATTTGGGTCCTTTAGGACTATGACATTAGGTGCCCTAGTATGCCAAGAATATGACACCTAATATCATAGTTCACCTAAAAAGGAGTGGAATAGAGGCAGGTCTAGAGTCCATAGGTCTAAGACACTAAATTAGGTCACCAAATGAGCATATGACAACATTTTAAATGTGGAAAGTTGAAAATAGGTTGGAAATGACCTACAAGGAGGCACACTAACACAAGGGCCAAAAAGGAGTGTGAAATTGCAAGGGGTTATAATTTACGACACTATACATTCTAATTTTCTCATTTAGATAGAGTGCAATTAGGGAGCTTGATGTTTTAGAAACCTTACATGGAGAGTTTAGAAGTGTATTATAATTTTGTTAGTTAGTGTTGTCACCAAGATTACACCCATGAATGCTCAGTTGAAAGCTCAACAATCTTGTGAAACATGGGATGATTTCCAGGCCCATGGGTTGCCTACGATGGAAATCATCCTCCAGAGTGCGCTGGTTCTCTGGTGAAACCTCCTGCAAACTTGACTTGATGGGAAAAGGGATAGGAAGAAAACTTGAATTGGAACCTATCCTTAGAGGTGATACATCGAAAGATTGAGAAACCTAATCAGTTGTAATAACTCACAACCAACTTTCATCAAAGAGAGTTTTAAATTCATAATTCAAATAAGGACATGCAATCCATAAATATTTCACAGAAAGGATCAGATCTAATGCTTGTATGAAGGAAAATGCCAATTTTCTCAACCTCGAAGCCTTAGGATTCCCCATCACAATCTATGACCTGAATTGAACATGAACTTCCTTGTTTCACCATTCTTTGAATGAGACATAACAAAAGGATTTAATAATAAACCATAGTAAATACATCCAATCATTCAATTACATCACAAAATCAAGAAAAATATTGAAAAGGAACTGTTGCTCTTTATTAAAACTGAAAGGAATTGTTGTTACAAGCTAAAAAAGCTTCCATTGAGCTACAATACTCATTCCCTATTGAAAAGCTAAGGCAGAGAAAAAGGAACTAGAGAAAAATGAAAGAAGATTAGAAGATAAAAAGAAGAAGAGGCCTTGAAATGAACTGAAAGTGGACTGATTGCTGGACTCCACCTCTTCATCTTCTAACTCAAGCTGAACTAAAAGTCTTCTTTCTTGAAAATATCTCCATCTACATGATTTATCCTCTTGGGGTCGAATTTGAGTAAAAAGAAAGAAGGAAAAGAGGTGGAATTACACGAAACTGGTGCTTGACTGCTTCAGAAGTGACCTTAAGTGATAACCAACCCATAAGGAAGCTTTAACTGATGTAAAACTACTAGAATCAACTCCTAAACTTTTTATTTGAAGGCCTCAAACTGAAACATGCTTCTAAACCTCCACCTTCTTGCCCTGCTAACTGATTGTGCAGCTGATTCATGACATGATATTAAGCTTGAGTTTGGACTTTTTGGACTATCTCTAAAGCTTTCACCATGATTTAGGAGGCGACTCGAAAGAGGACTGTAACAATTCTTTAATGCACTGTCTACTTGTTGTCGATGCTCAAGGAAGTATTATGTTCCTTGCTCTTTCTTTTGGATTGTGATCTTTCTCTATAGTGTTAAAGACTTCTTTTGACAATGAACAGGTCATTGTATACTATCATAGGAGACTGTGAATGACTCTTTGGTAGGGTGACTATGATGCATAGGTTGTGATTAATCTCTATTATCTTTTCCATTGCCCTTCAAATGACTGTATCTGCTCTTTGGCTGTGTAAATCTTCATGATTGTGTTTTGACTGTAAAATTCTTTGATTTGGTCCTTATACTATTATCAAATGGATTATCATAGTATTCTCTATTCAAGGGCTGTTCTATGATGGTTGCATTGTACCAAAGGCTGCTTTGTACATTGCTATAGCAGTCTCAAAACTTCACTTGCCATGCAGTTTTTGAGTATACAATGATGTTGATAGAGAGATTACCTATTTTTCTACTGATTACCATTGTTGTTCATGGAGGTCGGACTGTGTTTTGATCATGAGAACTTTGTGAGTGATGTGTACCTAAAAATGAAACTTGCTATCATATTAACTTTCTCTAAGACTAAAACTTCATCCCTTTGTGCACCTATCACTATCTTAGGCCTCTGTGAATAATACCCTCTTGTATGCTTATTGTTAGATCTCTGTCTTTCTGACCCTGAATTGGTTATCATACTTCTTTGATGCATATTACCCTCTTTTTTAGATTTTTCAATCATGGATGCCTTTAACGTACTGTACCTATCTATTGTGACCCTTGTCATGATTCCTATCATTGGCCTGCAAAACGCCGTCCTTCACTCCTACCAGCTATATGGACTATCTTGAGGATTCTAAATGTACTGCTCATGGACTAATATTCAACAAGAATCCCTCATCTTTCTTTATGGTTGGAACTACTCTATTCTTTGTGTTATGAAAGATATATTGAGTATTCACCCATGAGAAGCTCATTGTCCTTCAATAGCTTGTGACTGCAACCATTAAGATTTTGTCTTCATTACTTGGCTTGTAACTTTGATCTTTGAATATCATGCTTTTGTTGAGGCTCTTTTGTATGACTGATCTATCTCTATTCTTGATCTCATTGTATGACCGTGGATGCATTATCTTTACCATTCTTAGATTTTATAACAGTCACATGCTTGTCTCTGATCTTGTATTATGACCTAGATCACTATATTTATTGACATGAATCTCTTCATGCTCTGTCACAATCATGCTACTGTGACCTTTGATTGACTATTGTCTTGCTATTACATAGGCACTCTGCACTTTAGAGGGTTTGATAATGATATCTATTTTTGATATTTTCCATGACCATGAAAACACTGTGATTGTGATAGTCATATGACCATTGTGACAGTCATATGTGATTGTATTCTCTTTGCCATTTTATAGGACTATCATTATTGAGCCCTTTAGCTGGTAATGGCTGATCTTTGTTAAAAGGCTATGCCTTAG
The DNA here is from genome assembly GCF_030272615.1 of Cryptomeria japonica. NCBI lineage: Eukaryota > Viridiplantae > Streptophyta > Pinopsida > Cupressales > Cupressaceae > Cryptomeria > Cryptomeria japonica. The sequence goes on from NC_081412.1 coordinate 334,520,915, forward strand.
ACACTCATGACAACCCCTCTCTCTAATTGTTATGAAGTATCAACACTTTATCAAAACTATAATAGCCTCCCATTCACTACCATGATAGTTGATAATCAATTATAATTACCTTCATGGATACTTTAGCTTTTAATACTGTCAAAATATATAGATCTTGGAATCTATCCTTATGGCCCATCTTCTTTGATGGACTGCTTTGTATTGGCTTCTCTAAAACTCATATTTATACCAGTCCTTATTGATTGTGTACTTTTGATCATTGCATTCTCTATTGTCTATTGAATATCTTAGTCTCCTTTATAATGCTCTATGACCTATTACACATTTATCTTTGTCATTGCTCTATATGTTGTCATATGAAATATGACTATTGCTATGATCTTGATGATTATGATAGTGACGTGTCTTGTCTGTATTTTCTTTGTGTCTTCTTTTGTCATGCTATGGGACTGCCTTTGAAATATGAAGGTGAGTCCTTTAGACTGTGGTACTTATTCATGATCATCAAATGATTGCCAACATTGCTTATCTTTGATCTTTAGCTTCCTTGCTGTCACTGTCAAAACCCCTATCTCTTAACCTCTAGGAGATGCATTTGTCATTAGACAAAAGGCTTCTCATTGCTTGGAGACTGTCATTGTCCTCCTCAAAAGTCACTACCCTCTATGAGTATGACTGCATTTGAACCCTCTTGAAACTGTCTTACATGTGGCATTTCCTTGACTTGAGGATTATCCCTTTTGATCTTGATTAATTTATAGACTTGTCTTTATGCTTTTCATGACATGCTCTATGATAACTCTATAAAAACCTCATGTTGCTACTGTTGGTTGATCTTATGACTTCTTTGAAGCTGCTTACGCCTTTGATGCACTAACATTTATTGTCTAAAAGTGATTTGGACTGTCTTCAATATCTTCTTGACTTCCTTTGATTGATGGTGACTGTGAAACAATGCTATTTCATCATTAATGATTGTTGTTATCATGAAGATATGACTGCTCGAGACAATCAAAGTACAAGAAATCTAATAGCTTCTTATACCCTACTATTTAGAATGAGTTTGAATATTGCATGATACCCTTTTGATAAGTTATTTGCCTCTTTGATTAAACCAAAAGACATCACCTATCTTCACTATGACTATAGCCAGTCTTTTTATGGTCAAGCTTGAAGGTTGCTCTTAACAAATCTTCTCTTTTGGTGCAATATATTGTGATCTATGGCTCTTCACTTGAAGTTATTTCAACTGTCTTTATTGTGACTGTTATAGTTATCACAAATAAGTCTTTATCTACTTGGCATTGCTCAATTTTATTGACAACATTGTGCTCTTGCTATGACTATCCTTTGGATGACTATCATAGAGAAATGACTCTTTTTGTCCAAACTCAGATTACCATTCTTTTCAGATGTATGTGATGATTGATGTTGTTCTTCACATCTTTGTGAATAGATTGCCCTTTGGACTATTTGCAACTAATCTTCATATCTGATTTATATTCCTCAAGGCTTTTGTCATTATACCCATCTTATGACTGTGATTTGATATTTTCCTGAACTGTTGTTAATACCTAGTGTAGTTATACATATTGACCAAATAATTAATAATTTCTATGACAGAACTCTTATGCAAGATGCACCAAGAGCCTTCCAATATGAATATATAAGTATCTTTAAAAAAAAATGTAGTAAGAAGCTTGGTTCTTTTGAGAACAATGCTAAAACCCTACCTCAAGGACGATCTTAATATAACTCCTTGTTAGCTCCTTGATAACTCTTGAAAGCTCCTATGAAACTGCTACTAATGACTTGTTGATGATCACGAAGACTGAAAGTCATTGGAGTTGTCCCCCTTTCTTAGATGAACTCCATATAAAATGATGAGAACCGTGTGATCTATTTCTCAAAGCCCTCATTGAAAACTTGGAGCATGCATTTTTATTTGAAAGAAAACTCAAAGCACAACCTTAACTTGACCTAACTTGATATTTAGGCACAAACTCATCAACACTTGATAATGGCAATGCGGAGTTAGAGATCAATGCAGATTTGAACATGCTAGGCAAAATTTTGATCACTTGAACTTGATGCCACATGGATGAACTTTAATTCCCTTCATGCAATACATGGATCTTATTTTGACTTTTTCCTTTCTTTATTTCCCTCTGATGCATGAATTTGAAACATAAAACCTTTTTTTTGACTTCATCAAATGTGCATGTTTTGATTTTTTGACTCCATTGGATATTCTAATAAAAATCAATGGAATTTGCTTTAATTATTCTTTTTGATAATTTTTTAATAATCAAAACCGTAGAATCTTTGTAAGTACCTTTTCCCAAATTTTAAATACCACGTAAACCAAAGTCCTTGTGTGAGATAAAATTTGACCTGAAAGGTAAATTTTGGCAACATTTTGGTGACCTCTCAAAGGTGTTTGCCTACTAAACACATTAGACCAATGGCCTTAAGCAATCCATTTGGAATAAGAGTCATTAATATGGCTTGGGAAAACTCAGATCAAACCTTTACTTGCTACTAGAGGCATTGAACATCAATAGCTAAACTACAAAACTAGAAAAACAATACTGAAAGATGTGCAACACTTAGAGGAAAGGGAAAAACTGAATGAAAAACCTACTCTACCCTACGCTAACCAAGAAAGAAACTTGGTCACAAAAAACCATTCACTAGTTTTTGAAAATAACTACCTCTTCTTCCCAATTTGGGATTTATTACAAGCTGATAAACAACTAAGAAGAACTGAAAAATGAATGGGAATATAAACAATTGTTACAATACTTCTTCAAGAATGAAAATACAGTGGATTACCTCTTCATTTTGTTCATTCATATTGCTGCTTGAAAGAGAATAGGCCAGTTGAGAATGATGCTCTTCAATTGAAGCTTCGAGCTTGGGTATAGGCTCGTCTTGTGTTGTCTTCTTGGCCTGCAAATAGACTAGATTCCTTATAGGACAACCCCTTGTATGAATGAAACTTAATCTTTCCTTGCTGGTCTCAGTTTGATAGACCGCTTCTTCAACCTTGATCTGCTGATTGGAAAGAACTGATTCATGAACCATGGTTTCTATCTCATCCTTCTCTTGCTGGTCATGAATTACCTCTTCAAAAGGTGTTGATTTATCCTCCATATTTGAATAAAACATTTCCAAATCATGCCAAAATAAGTCCTCCTCAATGTCTTCTTTACTTTTATGCATAAAAGGACTACACTTATGGCAACTTTCTACAAGGTTTGATGAATGGTCAATAATGTCTTCTTGAGATATAAGATCAGATTTAAGAATTTTCTCAAGTTGAACAACAACTTCTTGTATAAGAACATTATCATTTCTTTGTTCATACTACTCAGCCACTTGATTTTCCATTGTTATGGGCATAATTTCTTCATCTTGATCATAAAAACAAGGGAGTTCATCAAATAGGAAATCAAAAACTTCAACATCATTACCTTGATCTTGTTGTCCCTACTGATTTATTGGCGTTGAAATTTGTATAGCCTCTTGCTCTTCAAACAAATTAGGCAAAACTTCACATTGATCACCATCTTCTTGTTGTGAAACTTGTTGCTCCAACTTGTTTTTTACTATATGGCATTCTTCTAGGGATACAATAGGATAGATCAACTTGAGGAGCTTCTTGAGTTATTGAAAGGCAAATAGGTTCTTCAAGAGGCCGCTCTTGAGGAATTACAAGCTGATCTTGCTTAGGTATAGGCTCATTTTGCATGAAGCACAAAGTGTTGATATGAGGAATCTCTTTACCGAAGAAAGGGTTTGGAAAGGTAATGGGTAAATGAACCTTTTGCTGAAGTACAAGTTCTTTTAATGGAGGTTAAATTATTAGAGCCTCTGACTTTGCAAGCTTCTCATATTTTTTTTTTCTATGTAAGTGACTCTCTTGCAAAATGATTTGCAAACTCCCTACATTTTGCCTCCAATTCTTGCTTATGAAGTTGGGCTTGAAGAGCCAACTCTTCCTGTAGGCCCACTCATCTTGTTGTTCACTAAGATAATCTTGGAAAGCTAATTCATTATATTCATGTTGGCTCTTGATCTCTTCCATCTGCTCGGTGAAGCCTTGCAATATACTTTTTATTTCATTAACTCCCAAATCTTCATTTTGGAGTTGGTTCAAAACTTCTTGAGATTGGTTATAGGCATGGTTAAGCTGCCAAGAAGACTTAGCAGTGTTGGGTGGGTGGTAAGCAAGATAAACTTGCTAGTTTGCTGCTGCAACAGAGTTATTTGGGCTAAAACCAGCATTATGGCTACTAGGATATGACTGATAAGGAGGTGTGGGAGCTGCATTCTCATGATATGGAGGGGGGTATACATATTGTATTTGAAAATTTGACATCTCTATTCATATAAGAGCTGGAAACTCAGAATTAGTAGATTTTTTGAAATATACCAACACTTGTGTCTACTTGAAACTAGTGGTATTGAGCTCGGAGTCACCAGGTGTTTGTAGATCTTGCCTCCAAAGGCTAGAATCACTGCTGCTCACACCAAAACAATAGTAAATATGTGACTTTTATGAGCCTAGATAGCTCAATCTATCCCACCGGGCATGCCAAAAATTGTTGTCACCAAGATTGCACCCATGAATGCTCAACTAAAAGCTCAACAATCTTGTGAAACATGGGATGATTTACAGGCCCATGGGTTGCCTATGGTGGAAATCAACCTTCAGAGTGAGCTGGTTATTTGGTAAAACCTCCTGCAAACTTGAGTTGATGGGAAAAGGGATAGGGAGAAAACTTGAATTGGAACCTATCCTAAGAGGTGATGCACCAAATGATTTAGAATCCTAATCAGTTGCACTAACTCACAACACATCCTAACAAAAGAGCTTTGTTTATCACAGTTAAACTAAGCATGTAACACATAAATATTTCATAGACAAGGGACTGATTTCAGAGTTTGCTTGAAGGAAAACAAATCATTATCACAACTTCAAACTCCTAAGATCAGCTAAACATAATCTATAACCTATATTAAGCATGCATCATCTTGCATTAATATTATTTGGAAGAGACAAAATCAAAGGATTTGTATATAAACCACAAAATTTGATCAAATCCTTCATTCAACACAACACACGAAGTATTAAGGAGGAAAACCTGCTGCTATTTTATTGAAAATATGAAAGAGTTGCTGCTACAAATCTGAAAAGTGCTTCCATTGGGTTCCTTTTTCTCTCTGCCTTTTGCATTCAACATTAAGGAATGAGACATTGTAGCTCAATGGAAGCATTTTTAAGATTCGTAGCAGCAACTCTCATATTTTCAATAAAATAGCAGCAGGTTTTCCTCCTTAATACTTTTTGTGTTGTGTTAAATGAAGGATTTGATCAAATTTATGTGGTTTATATGCAAATTCTTTGATTTTGTCTCTTTCAAACGGTATTAATGCAATAAGATGCATGGTTAATATAGGTTATAGATTGTGTTCAGTTGGTCTTAGGAGTTTGAAGTTGTGATAATGATTTGTTTTCCTTCAAGCAAACTCTGAAATCAATCCCTTTTCTATGAAATATTTATGTGTTACATGCTTAGTTGAACTGTGATAAACAAAGCTCTTTTGTTAGGATGTGTTGTGAGTTAGTGCAGCTCATTAGGATTATTAAATCATTTGGTGCATCACCTCTTAGGATAGGTTCCAATTCAAGTTTTCTTCCTATCCCTTTTCCCATCAAGTCAAGTTTACAGGAGGTTTCACCAAAGAACCAACTCACTTTGGAGGTTGATTTCCACCATAGGCAACCCACAGGCTTGGAAATCATCCCATGTTTCACAAGATTGTTAAGCTTTCAACTGAGCATTCACGGGTGCAATCTTGGTGACAACAGTTAGATAATTGCAATGAATGCCAGAGTGCTTTTTAAAGATTAACTTTTCCCTCTTGAGGGTTTTCCCAACTTACATGAAGTCTCATCTTGATGGTATGTTTGTTTATTCTTTTCCATTATGAATTCTAAACAATTGTTTATATATTTTTCTCTTTTATGATTTTATGGAGATAAGTTATTATGGTTGTGGAAATTTCATTTCAAGGTGATCCACAAACATGTGTCAACATTTAACAAATTATGTAGTGATTTTATTTTTCAAGATAAATTGTTGGCATAACTATTTTTTTTATTTTTAAAAAATATTGTGTTAGACTCAATTTGCTCCATTTGGATTATTCTAATTTCTAATTTGATCAATTGGTAAATAAATTCTAACAACATGTTTACTAAAGTATTGGTCTTGTAATCTCAAATATTTGAAATGTGAAACAAAAACAAACTAACATGCGAGTCACTATTCAAAATAAAGAAAAAATTCTAAAAGCAGAGCTCATAGAAAAAGTGCAACCATTACAACACCATTAAAAATCAAATTCAAATGTTCCAAATCTTCCATGTTTTAATGATGTTCTCCTTGACTAGTTGATATGTAGATAGTCCTTTGCTTGAGTACTACTTGATTTAACATGTACTTAGCTCAAGTGATGACGGATTTTGAAATGAGTGAAAGAGTACCTCAATTTATAGAATTTTAGGAGGAATGGATGGTTTCAAGATTTTATGACAAGATCACTAGTGGAGGATGGTTGAGATGATTTCCCTAGAACAAGGAGGAAGTGAGGGGTGGGGATGGAGGTTGTTAGATTGTGAATGGCTAGGATGAATTTACTAAGTTTAGTAAGTGATATCCATCATTGGAGATATGAAGGACATGTGCATCTAGGAAAGATATATTCTTAGGGTTGGTGGAGAGAATAATAGAACCATTAGGAAAAGTATTTAATTATCTTAGCCACATGTGAGGGGGAAAATAGGTGAAAAAGGGTAACTGATTATTTATATTGTTTATGAGATGATTTGGAAAAGGGGATTACTCAAATAATATGATTATCTAATTAAGTTTGGAAGATATTAGGTGAAGGGGACTTGTACTTGGAAATATGGACTTGGTCTATTAGGACTATGTGATGGGGACTTGGTCTAGGTGATGGAATTGATTGATAAGGATTAGGTGGCCTAGGGATTATTTTAGTCTATTTATGTTTCTGCTTCTTTGTTTGTGTGTCAAACCTTATACACATGGTGCATAATGCTAAGTGCTACAAAAAATAAAAGGTTGTTCTTTGCACATGAAATAGTCCAAAATCATGTGTCATCTTGTTTCCTTACATCCTTGTGATATTCCATCATCTAACATGTACATCCATGCAAACTAGAAGTTTATCATCCAATCATCCTAGCAACATGAATCAAATATTCCTATTCCTAATACATCATCTAGTATTTATTCATGACATGTATATCATCCCAATATGATCTCTCTTTAGTCATCTTTTATGCATGATGACACATTTTATTATCATCTCTTATCTTTTCAAAAGAGATCCTCTACTCCATTTCACACAAATATCTTGAGGAAGAAATTAGGGAAAATTGCCACCAAAGCTTCATTTCGTCTTACTTTAAATATGCTTATTTGTCACAATGCCAAGTAGTCACATTATATTAAAGAGGGGCAAAATGTAGACACCTAAAATATTTCCCACACCACCTAGTCCTAATTAATAAATTTCATCATCTAGTCCTAATTGACCAAGTTCACATTTCCTAGGACAAGTCCCCTTCAACTAAGTTCTTCCACATGTTGGTGTTTCCAACTGAATACCTGAATTCACCTAAGAATAAGTCAAGTTCTATGAACAAGAACTCAGATCAGTGACCAATGGATGAGACCTCAATCAAATATTGAATGATCTCTTGCACTTTAGGCTCTACAGGACCTAGGGGGTGACCCTTTGCAATATTTAAAGAATTAGTGATAAGATGAACTGATATTGCAACAATGCAAATTTACTCCCAACACATTTTCAACAGAATGCATAAATTCAACTTTAGATTGGCTTAGTTCATAGTTATCAGATGTTTTCATGCATAGTTGGGAGCAAATTCTAGCCTACTCCTACTCCTACGAATAGAAAAGGGAAAATGATCAACAATATTTTGAATGGTATCTGGAATTCACTTGAATTTTTCAAATAGAGGTGCCTAATCGAGGTAACAAAGTCAGAATGTAGCAGTTCTAAAATTTTTTATGATACTTAAAAGACTTGAAACTGATTGGAGATCAAACATTTATGCCTGACACAAATGTTGGATAGTAAATCATTACAAATTCTCCTTATAGATCACTATTATGTTCCTCAATTCATTGAAAAATACATACGTAATTTAATCCTTCCCTTATAAAGAATCTACAAGTACATCTCACATCCACAATACAAATTCTAGAGACAAATGTTTCTTTCCTTAACACAAATGATTCATATGAAATGAGAAAACAAGAATAGGAGACAACTTGTGATAATCTTTATTGCTTTTCAAACATGATTGGTACATTCCATAAAAAAGAGTTCATAAACAATAAATTTCCAACATTGTGTTACTCAAAATTGCAACTCGCTATTCTACCCACTGCATTACAAAATTTGGAATATCAGAATGCCTTTCAACTGGCCTTGAATTCCCTTTTATAGAAAAGAAGGGAGCAAAAATAGATTCAGTTGAATTTACTGACATGTCAAAATTTAATTTGCCTATATGAGAATATTCTAAGTACCTTTTGTTTACATCATATAAGAAAAAATTATTTGCACTCCAAAAGAAGGGAAATGCAAATATAACTACTCTTTACTAAATTGCCGCTACAAAATTTAGTGATGTGGCATGATGTTGATGTGTGCACTGTCGGGTGCCTACTTAACTTGAAGACATTTTTTTTGCTAACGTTGTTGTTGATGATGAAGCTGAAGAAGAAATAAAATAATAATAATTGAAGACACACCTTGTAGACTGACCAAGACATTGGAGAATATATGACCAAAAATATATATGCTTCCAACATAATTAGCTACTCTAAATCTTTGTAGGATACCCATGATCTGGATTATTTGGCAAGGCTCCTATGTATGCAACTAAATTATGTGACAAACATAGTATTTCCCTCCTAGAACTATGTTTTTCTACTCATTCGTCTTCAATGGTGCAATACTGCTAGTGTCATTGTTCAATTTTAAGGTTGATGGGCCACTTGAAACTCTGATTCTCTTGAATTCTACTCGAGGTTTCCCTACACTTGCTGTCAATTACATTCTTTACCTTCGCAATAAACTTCCTGTACAAAATATCAATCTTAATGACTTTATCAGTAACTAAATGGTATGTAGACATTTGGAGTTGATCCCCTTCAACAATTTTATTGATAGCTACCTGTATTGCCTTTTTAAGATCCGTTTTCCACACATCAAGGCCCTAGACCTCCTTACATTCATCCATTTTTTTTGGAATTGTCCAATGTTGGAGGGATTTAAATGAATCTATCTTTTATTTATCAACTAACTCCTTACCTTCAATATACTAAAACTATTTGGTCAAAATTCCAAATATTTTCCACGTAGCACCGATAACTGATGGAGCTGCTGATAGGTTCCTAGTTGCCATGTACAATTCTCTCAAAACCCAAGCATGTGGTTGCTAGGTATCACTCTATGGATTAAAAACTATAATGAACTCCTTACATTGCTTCAAAACTTGGAATAATGTCTGATATGACATGTTGACCTCAGCCAATTTATTCAAAACTATTTGTGATAAATGCAAAATCATTCCTATCATTACTTGCAGAGATTTCTCTTTGGCTCTCATTTCTACATTGGCCAACATCCTCTCCCTCATTTTCATTATTTGACCTAATGCCTTATTTTCATCTTTGAGCTTCTCAAATTAATATTGGGAGATGGAGGCAATATTATCTTTGGTGACAATTTTTTTTTTCTCACTTGGTTCCTGAGGAAGAGGAGTCTGGTGCTCAATCACCACAATAGAAGAAGAAGATGCCTCTGATTCTTTCTTTGCCATCTCTTTCGTCAATCTGAAATTCTCCATACAAAGATCATTATAGGTTTTAATCAAGGCAACATACCTTATTTTTAGGGGCTCATGTCTCTTCTCCTCTTCCTCAACCACAACTTGTGCAAAGAGAGTTGAGTGAGCTACAACAATAGTTGCCTCTAGAGAAGAGGTGTCTTTTAGTGTTCTTATCATAGCACCCTTCAACTACTCTTCTACACTTATCAACAACCTAAGCTTATTGGTTCTTGGGGCCTTGTACCATTGGGCTAGAGTCTTGATGTTGGGTTTATACCCTTTCCCTCTTATGCCCTTATTAGTACTGAATTATTTTGCAAAGGTAGGATCCTCCTGCTTTATTACATGATCAAGAACAAAAATTTCTTTTAGGTCCCAATCTGGGACTAATAACATCTTGCTCTCCTTGACCATTATTTTGGATTCATTAGGAGTAAAATCAATAATCTCTTGATCAACATTGGCTACCTCTTCATCTGACAATTCCTTCAATTTAGCTTGCAACCAGAAACTTTGGAATTTGAGAGTTTTAATGAAATCATCATCAAAAATAAATTGTAAGGATGCAATCATTCTTTCATTTTCTACCTTCTCGAATGGAATGACATTTGACATAATAGCCCTTTCAGAATCCATGGGCTCTTGTGTATCTTCCTCATCATGGAACATATCATGTGGAGGGGAAGGGAGAGGTTGATGCATTTCCTCTTCTTCATCATCAATTTCTACAATTTTTATCTACTCTATTGCAGCCTTTTCAAGAGGTCGATTTGTTTGAGGACCAGGCTAAATTTTGTATTTCTCTTGGCCCATAATTTGCTTTCCTTTGCCTACAATCACCACTGGCTTTGGTGGTTGGCATGTGTGCCTTTCCTCCATTGATCTTGATGGCTCTCCTTGAGCCTGGGCTTGAGTATAAAATTATTCAAAATTTTATAGTTTCAACTCCATTCTCAAGGTATCATTTTTAACATTTGCATAGAAACCCTTGAATTCAAGTTCTCTCTGCCTTTTCTCCCTTTCAATCTTTTCCAAAATTTTCCACTTTTTCCTGTTATTTAGAATTTGCCGAGGGCTGCAATTTCTTGCTAAATCTTCAAATTCAAAATAATCATGGGGAACAAATTTTCTTTTCAATTTATTTACTCTCAAATGGGTGATGTATCCTTCTAGATCATACTCTCTTACCTTCCCACTTTGAAGGTGGTAGTTTCCTTTTAGGAAATCCTAAACCTTCTCCAAGGATTCACACCTTACAATAAAATCATTGTACTAGATCTATCTGGGGAGATGAGTCCCCTTTCTTTCTAGTTCAACCCATTGCTTCTCCATCCACATTATCTGCCACAAAAAATCCATGAATGTCAAGCTTGGAGGGACAACAATTGGTAGACGATGTGGTGCTTGGGGGCACCCATACACTCTCATCATTGTTTATTCAACAAAGAAGGAAAAATCACCAAAATTGTGAGAAAAGGCATTCTCTGGAAATTGCACATTCGTCAACCTCTTTTCTTTGGCTCTTAGAGCCCTCTCAATTTTTTTTGAGTCTTTGATATCCTAGGCCACACCATCTCAAAACTTTCATAACAAAATGATCAAAGAGTGCAACATAATTAGACCTCAAAGATCCTTTATCCTAAATCTAAGTCCATCTCTATACTGGCCACCACTCACCGTTAGAATCACTCATTGCCAATTTGAGACTTGGGCTCCATTATGTCTTTTCTTGAAAAAGAATAAGGTGACACGATAGGTTGTAATGCTTGAAAACCACTGTAGATTGATTACCCTTCACACTTATAAATCCTTTATCTTATATCTCTTGAAGATAAGTGGTAAAATCATACAACTTATTCACATGAAAATGTTGGATTCTCATTGAAATCAACATCAAAAGTACATGCATCTTTGTTCTTTGTTCATCTATTCCCAAAATTTGGCACAATGAATAATAAGTTCTAACAAAGTAGTGCTCAAAGGTAATCAAATAAAAAGGCTTTTACTCTAATTGTAACACATAATTTCTCATGACTTGGTACATCCTCTTTCTGTACCTAGGGATTTAATCCCTCCTAAGAATCAACTTATTTCTATTGTATTCATCTTCAAATTTGGTCAAGTTGGTTTCCCTTAATGCTTCTCTATTTAGGTCAAAACAAGATACTATAGCCTCTTTGCTTATGTCCATCATAATGTTTCCTTTCGTAGTCGTAATGATCATGGACTCAAGATGATATCTTCTTACCATAAATCTAATCAATTCAAGTTCCACAAAAACATTCAGTACTACCATTTTACCAAGGTCTAGAGTCTAGGGATTTGACACTGATATATCCTTGTCTTTGTTGCCACGAAAGATCTAGAAAATGTCCCACCCTTAGCCCTTTCATCATCCATGGGCTCTTGTATATCTTCCTCATCATGGAACATGTCATGTGGAGGGGAAGGGAGAGGCTGATCCATTTCCTCTTCATCATCATCAATTTCTACACTTTTTATCTGCTTTGTTGCAGCCATTTCAAGAGGTGGATTTGTTTGAGGACCAGGATCAATTTTGTGTTGCTCTTGGCCCATGATTTTCTTTCCTTTTCCTACAACCACCACAAGATTGGGTGGTTGGTATGCGGGCCTTTCCTCCATTGATCTTGATGACTCTCTTTGAGCTTGGGCTTGAGTATACAATCATTTTGCAGTTTCAACTGCATTCTCAAGGTGTTATTTTAACATTTGCATGGAAACCCTTGAATTGAGGATCTCTTTGCCTTTTCTCCCTTTCAAGATTTTCTAAAATTGCCCACTTTTTCTTGTTATTTAAAATTTGCCGAGGGTTGCAATTTCTTGCTAAATCTTCAAATTTAAAAGACTCATAGGGGACAACTTTTCTTTTCATTTTGTTTACTCTCAAGTGGGTGATGTATCCTTCTAGATCAGACTCTCCTACCTTCCCACTTTGAAGACAATAGTTGCCATTTAGAAAAACCCAAACCTTCTCCAAGGATTCACACCCTACAACAAAATTATTATACTGGATGTATCTAGGAAGATGAGTCCCCTTTCTTTCTAGCTCAACCCATTGCTTCTTTATCCACATTATTTGCCACAAAAATTACATGAATGCCAATCTTGGAGGGACAACAATTGGTAACTGATGTGGTGCTTGGGGGCACCCATACATTCTCATCATTATGTATTCAACAAAGAAGAAAAAATCACCAAAATTATGAGAAAATACATTCTCTAGCAATTTCTCATTTGCTGACCTCTTATCTTTGGTTGTTAGAGCCCTCTCAAGTATTTATAGTAGTCTCTAGCATTCTAGGTCACACCATCTCAAAAATTTCATAATAAAATGATAAAAAAATACAACATAATCAGACCTCTAGGACCATTTATCCCAAATCCATGTCCATATTTGTACTGGCCACCACTCACCATTAGAATCACTCATTGCAAGTTTGAGACTTGAGCTCCATTTTGTCTTGTTTTGAAAAAGAATAAGGTGACACAAGAGGGAGTAATGCAACTTCAAAACTAAGTTGTAGATTGATTACCCTTCATCCTTATCAATCTTGTATGTAATTGGTCTTGAAGATGAGTGGCAAAATTATACAGCTCATTCACATGAGAATGTTGGATTCTCATTACCATCAACATCAAATGTAAAAGCATCTTTGTTCTTTGTGCATCTATTCCCAAAAATTGGGACAATGCATAATAAGTTCTAGAAACGTAGTGCTCAAAGGCAATCAAATTAAAAGGCTCCTGCTTTGATTATAACACATAAATTGTCATGCCTTGGTACATCCTCTTCCTGTACTTGGGAAATTCATCCCTCCTGAGAATCAACTTATTTCTATTGTATTCATCTTCAAATTTGGTCAAGTTGATTTGCCCTAATGCTTCTCTATTTAGGTCAAAACAAGATACTTTAGCCTCTTTTCTTATGTTCAACATAATGTTTCCTTCTGTAGTCCTGATGGTCATGGACTTAGGATGATATCTTCTTGATAGAAATATAATTAATTCAGGTTCCACAAAAAACATTTGGTACTACCAATTTGCTAAGGTCCAGAGTCTAGGGATTTGACACTAGTATATCCTTGTCTCTATTTCTCATAAAGAACCAAAAAATTTCCCACCCTCTCTCTTCGGTTACAACATCTCCACATTTACTGCATTTATCATAAAGACCCTCTCCAGGTTGTCTTGCATGGTCCCCTAAATTTTTTGACCAAGTCCTTGTGTAAACCCCTAACTTCTTTCTTCTTGCTCTCAATTTCTGCCAATTGCTCTATAACTTGATGGTCTAGGGTTTATGCAGTTACTACTACCATAGGTGGGTTCTCTATAGGCTATGGGGTTTTTGTAGGTTTTGGAGTTTCAATAGGTTTTCTTCTTTTGGGTTTTGAGCTTTCACCCTGTTGAGGATTCTTTCCCATAGTTGGCTCAATTACAGTCTTCCTCTTTGGACCGATTGTCTTACCTAGGGTTTGTATTTTTTTTACTTTGCGAAATCTATTACCCTATTGATCAATTCACTTCAAATTCTATAGACCAAATTTTGGAAGCAACAACGATGATTGCATTACTTGTTTTTTTTTAAAGCTCTGCTAGGTGATTCAATCACTGTAAAATTGCACTCCTCACTTGAAAACCTTGTTCACTTGATCTCTTGATTGTAGTGTGAGAAAATGAATTGTGAAATTAAGATCTTAAACTCTACAGGCAACGTTGAGTCTTGTTTCCATTAATTCACATCATGGAAATGTTTTAAGTTGGTGGCCTCAAAATTTGAACTCAACCCTTGATATTGCAATGGACGACTGATCTATGAAATTTTGACCTCCTCTGATTCATTGATGTGGCAACCTTTCTGTCTTTGTCACCTTCCTTTTTTCTTTTATTTCTCTAGCCCCTCCATCCCTCACCACCTTTACCTTCTTATTTCAATGCCGCAGAGTAGAGGGGAACACTTATTCCCTTGTTTATCCACTCCGTTAGCTCGTGGGTCTCATTTTCTTCTTTGTTTCCCCCTGCAGGGAAGAGGGGGACACTTTTATTCTATCTATGTTTCCCCTCTATCCGTCATGGCTATGTAATCTTTGAATTTTCTCCTGTGGGGCCGAGGGATGACATTTTCAATAGTAGGCTTTCCCCATCTATCCTGTGGTGCTTCCTTAATCTTGAATTCAACAACGTAGGGTAGAGGGAAAGCAAACTGTATAACGCAAACTACTTTCCCCGCCACCTTGCGGTGCTATTTCAACTATTGTGACATCCTCGTGGGGCTGCGAGATATGAATAAATGTAACCACAAGATTCTTCCCCTCCATCCCACATTGCATTTAGGGTCTAAGAAAAGACTAGGGGAAGAGTACCAATAGCTGAAATAGTTCCAATAACCATCACCTTAATACCATGTTGACCCCCCAAAACATAAAAAAAAATTGTTAGTAAATAAATAAAAAAATACTAGTAAATATTTATTTTAACACCAATACATGTTCACAAATGAATTAGTAGTTGAAAACCAAAAAGTAAAAAAAAAAACAACTACTGGTACATTTCCTATTTTAATACAAAACATCTTGCACAAATAATAAACATTTTTATTTTTTAAAAAACTTAATGTTTACATTTGCCACTTTATGCAAGTGGCTTAAGACTACAAATGTACTCCAATTACAATTACATATGCACAACTATTGGTGCATTACATGACATAAAAACAATCAATTGTAAACTTCTTAGACAGTCAAGTGTACTTCCTTCCAAATATCACTTCACAACTTCATGCATTAAATGGATCTGCATTTGGTACCTGCATTTGCAACAACTAGTGTAAGGCTCCTCGATATCCAAGAATTTGCATAAAATCCAATTTAAAAAACCAAGTTTCATTCAAAGCAGGGAAGAAAATTGAATAATTTGAAGCAATGGAGGACTGCATATTTAATATGACATGACCGACTGTTTCCCACAAAAATTCAAAATTGAAAATAGCTAGCTACCACAATTGAATGCATTGCACATTTGAATTATATTATAAGACAAAATTTTCTGTGTCACTTTCACTACAATCCAATTCATTTCATATTCCTGAGCTTTGCAAATACCCTTTGCACATTCCTTACTCAAGGGCGCACATTCAGGTTGGTACACAGAAAGTAACTAAATTCCCTGCGTTCAATGGATACTATTAACTAAATGCTATAAATCTTTCAATTCAAATTATATTGTTTTCAATAAACCATCATTTCTTTCAATATAGTCACTGTAAATAATATAAACTAGCATTTCTTTCAATATAGTCACTGTAAATAATATTAACAGCCATATTGGATGTCCAATGATGGTTTACCTCCTTCGTAGCTGCATTATGCTTTGTCTATTGATGATTTCTTTGTATGCGGTTTACAATTTCATTTCAAACCAACTGAATATCTTTTCGTTTTCTTCAAAACCCCTTCATTATTTATCATTTCCTTTTATGGGTGCACTGTTAAATGGTGTCTCTCTGTTTATAATGCCAAAATCATTACAGTGAATGCGAAAAAAATTGATTATTGTTCATAATTGTTCGAAACCCCTTCATTATTTATATTACAACAATGTGTATGCCTGATACTATTACTTACAGTGACTATATATTGGGTATACACACACACACACACACACACACACACACACACACACACACACACACACACACACACACACACACACACACACACACACACACACACACAGATATATATATATACCAGGCCAAACAACTTTTATTGCAGAGTTTAAAATGGGTGGTCAAAAAATTATGTTGAACACCCATAACATCCTTCCCACGGACACGTTATGGGCCCATGTTGCACAAACTCCCGCTATCTTTTTTGCCCTCAAAACATAGGGAAATGAAGATTTTTTGTGGCATTTTCATTGTTTGCTCTCCCTTCAATTTGTTAATATACTCACTGTAAATAATATTATCAGGCATATCATGTAGTACTTCCATTAAATTTCATATGAGAAATACAACAACACCATGCAACCATTTACTCATTTGAGAAATGAATCTGCATCTTCGTACTATATCAACAATAACCACTTTTTAATCACATCACAATTACATCTTCCACTCATGCATCTCGTGCTTGTAGTTTTTCTCCTTGTTATATAAGGTTTCAAGTTCTGTACCTATGTCTGTGTGTGTCTACACACACACACACACACACACACACACACACACACACACACACACACACACACACACACACACACACACACACATCATAGTTACATGTTGAACTCCTGCATGGCTTTTTTGAGTTCTCTAGCTATATGGTTATTGTCTATATTTTCATGCATACAGAAATAGAGACACAATACCATTTTTTTTTGTTTCCCTTGATGTTCAATGATGAGTTACAGAAATAGATTTGTTTTCCATCATTTATCTCAATGGCATTGAGGGTTTCATTTCAATGATCTGTCTCTCTCTATATATTTATACGGTAGCATTTTTTTGGTTGTTGAAAGATGTTCAATGATGAGTTACAGAAATAGATTCATTTTCCATCATTTATCTCAATGGCATTGAGGGTTTCATTTCAATGATCTGTCTCTCTATATATATTTATACGGTAGCATTTTTTTTTGTTGTTGAAAGATGTTCAATGATGAGTTACAGAAATAGATTTGTTTTCCATCATTTATCTCAATGGCATTGAGGGTTTCATTTCAATGATCTGTCTCTCTCTATATATTTATACGGTAGCGTTTTTTTTGTTGTTGAAAGATGTTCAATGATGAGTTACAGAAATAGATTTGTTTTTCATCATTTATCTCAATGGCATTGATGGTTTCATTTCAATGATCTGTCTCTCTATACGGTAGCATTTTTTGTTGTTGTTGAAGATGTTCAATTATGAGTTACAGAAATAGATTTGTTTTTCATCATTTATCTCAATGGCATTGAGGGTTTTATTTCAATGATCTCTCTCTGTATATATATTTATGCTGTACCATTTTTTTTTGTTGAAAGATGTTCAATGATGAGTTACAAAAATATATTTGTTTTTCATCATTTATCTCAATGGTATTGAGGGTTTCATTTCAATGATCTCTCTCTCTCTATATATTTATATTGTACCATTTTTTTTTTGTTGAAAGATGTTCAATGATGAGTTACAGAGATAGATTTGTTTTCCATCATTTATCTCAATGGCATTGAGGGTTTCGTTTCAATGATCTGTCTCTCTATATATATTTATACAGTAGCATTTTTTGTTGTTGTTGAAAGATGTTCAATGATGAGTTACAGAAATAGATTTGTTTTTCATAATTTATCTCAATGGCATTGATGGTTTCATTTCAATGTTCTGTCTCTCTCTATATATTTATACGGTAGCATTTTTTTTTTGTTGAAAGATGTTCAATGATGAGTTACAGAAATAGATTTGTTTTTCTTCATTTATCTCAATGGTATTGAGGGTTTCATTTCAATGATCTGTTTCTCTCTATATATTTATACGGTAGCATTTTTTTTGTTGTTGAAAGATGTTCAATGATGAGTTACAGAAATAGATTTGTTTTTCATCATTTATCTCAATGGCATTGAGGGTTTCATTTCAATGATCTCTCTCTGTATATATATTTATACTGTACCATTTTTTTTTTGTTGAAAGATGTTCAATGATGTGTTCACTATCTAATACAATATCAACAATATCCAATTTTCAATCACATCGCAGTTACATACTGAACTCCTGCATGGATTTTTTGAGTTCTTTGGCTATATGGTTATTGTCTATATTTTCATGCATACAGAAATAGAGACACAGTACCATTTTATTTTGTTCAATGATGAGTTACACAAATAGATTTGTTTTTCATCATTTATTTCAATGACATTAAGGGTTTCATGGAAATGATCTGTTGCAAGTTCACTGAACATAATGGCACGAGGTAGAAAGGGAAACAAGTCTGTTAGACGTCGAACAGTTAGAGTCACTCATGGGGTGCACTTCCCTGCTAAAGATAATTTTGTCCAAAATGAAGACCCACCGACTCCTGCTGTAGATGACCACTCACCTAACAATGCAACTGATGTGGATACTGCTGCTATACATGACCATCCTACTGCAGATTCTAATCATATTCCACAAACACCACAAGTAGAGGTGGCCTCAAAGGATCCTAAACCAAAATGGAGCATATCTGACATGAAAGAGGCAATTTCATGCATAGAAGACAGGTACATGTCTCTTAGAGGCACTGTTGAAATGTGGCGACTGATCAGTAAAGTACTACACACTCAGTACGTATCCTCGCCAGGGTCTGGGGCCGGGTTGGGCCTCGGGCAGGGGTTTGGGGGTGGCAACCCCTGAGAAAAGCGGGGGTTCGGGGGCGGCAGCCCCCGAGAAATTTTTTTTTTGCCGTTTTTTCGTTGATGAAAATCGACATTGTAATAAAACCCTAAAAAGGCCGACTTTGTTTGTTGCCCTAAAAACGCATGTTATAAGCAGCTGGGATGCTTAAGGCATTGGAAGGTTGATGTACTATTTTTGCTGGATAATAAGAAAGATTGGACGACTGTGTATGGTGGACGTAACCCATTCTGGGTGAACCACGTTAAATCTCTGTGTTATCTGTGTCATGTTTTATTTCTTTATCTTTTTGTATTTAAATCTGCATATAATTGTTAGTTCATATTTGCTTCGGATCTGCTTGAAACCCTAACAGGCACATCAATCAAATATGGTATCCCCATTGCTTCTTTGAGGGCATGGCTGATGGGAACCACAACTACGACTGTGAGGGGTCCACACACCATTTTATCAACAGAGGAGGAGGATGTAGTTGTTCAATGGTACAAAGATATGCCTGAAATTGGTCACGGTCTCCAAATTAGTCAACTTCAATCAAGTGTTGTACAAATTACTGAGAATAGGCCCAATCCATTCAAAAACAGAATGCCAGGGAGGTCATGGTGGGCAGGTTTTAGATGAAGGCACCCTGATTTGACGATGAGAACAACAGAAGGAGTGGACTCTGATAGGGTTATTATACTTCGACCTTCTATTGTTTCCTCTTTCTATGAAAACTTGGAGTTAATGTACAACCTCAATCACTATGGTAGTAGTCAGATTTGGAATTGTGATGAGACTGGTGTGCAAGTTGGGAGGAATTGTGGAATGAGAGTGATAGCCAAATTGGGGCAGAGGTGTGTACCACACCTACTTTCAAAGAGTAGAGAGTGGACCACTGTTTTGGCATGTGTTAGTGCATGTGGTTTCAACATTCCTGGATTTTATTTGTTCAAATCTAAGAGGCATATCCGAAACTACATAGCAAACTGCAAGCTAGGACCATGCATGGCAGTCCAAGAACATGCATGGATGACAAAGGAGCTATTCTTAAATTGGCTGGAACATTTTGCATGTTTAGTCCCTGGTGGAGTTTCACCCTCACATAGGGCCCTACTGATCTTCGATGGTCATGGTAGCCATGCTTCAAGACAATTGAAGAAGCAAGGCAGATAGGTATTGATTTGGTGACCCTTCCGGCTCATACAAGCCACAAACTGCAGCCACTTGATGTCTATGTATTCTCACCTTTCAAAAATTATTTCAAACAACAAAGGAGTATATGGATGTCTAAGTTCCCACAAATTGAAATTGGAAGGGAAGAGTTGGCAACTCTTATGAGCAAGGCCTTTGCCCAAGCATTGACATCGACCAATATAATCAGTGGCTTCCGTAGGACAAGGATTTGGCCACTTAACCAAAATGCATTACAGAATGATATGAGACCAAGTGAGGCATTTGAGGTTGGAACAGAACATGATGCTGCTTCAAGGGATGAAGAACCAGAGTATATGGCAGTGGAAGCGTGCTTGTGATTGGCAAGTTTTAATGAGGAACAGATTCAAGATTTTGTAGAGCTCCATAGTGGAACACAAGCAACGGTTGAGGGTACAAGTTTGACACCAGAAACTGCCAAAGTAGGTCTGCCCCCACAAACCAGCCAACCAAATGAGGGTTTTAAAAATACATCAACATGCATGACTTTGCCAACAAAAGCTGACATACCAGAGTGGACCCAAGATGCAACCAACTGTGATGATGAAACGCTTTCCATGCCTAGTCTGCCAAAAATTGATCCAGCAAATGTCATTCATTACTTCACCAATGCAGTCAACTGGGAGCAACAAGATGGTGTTGATGGTGAAGATGAAGTTCACATAAGTGAAGATGAACTTGAGTTTGTACCATGCACACAAGATGATGGGCAACAACAGCCAAGGCAAATCAACCAATTCTTAAGACTTCCAGTGCAGAGAATGAACCAATCTTCACGTGGAGGTAAGAAAGGGGTTCTACGTCTTAGTAGCTAGTCACAGATCTTGACATCTGATGAGTACATTCAAACGGAAAAAGATAAAGAGGCTGGAAGGAAAAGAGAAGAGGAATTGGTAGAGCGAAAGAAAGAGCAGATGAGACAAAGGAAGGCACAACGTGAAGCATAAGCGATAGAAAAGGAGGCTATGAGGGTGGAAAAATAGGCCAAAAAATTGTAGGATTCCCAAGACAAGGAAAAGAAAGATGCAGAAGCAAAGCTTGAGAAGGAGAGAATGAAAGCTAAAAAGGCAACCAAGCGTGCGAAGAGGACAAAAGATGTTGCCACAGTGGCAGAACCTCTACCCATCCGACACCCAATTCTCATGAAAATGATGAACCTCTTGTCCCCAACCTTTGAAGCTATTAATACTATGCAGGTTGGGATTGCACCTGGACCCTCAAACACCATGCAACTTACTTCAGGTGTAAACCAGGCATTCCTTACTCAAATAGCAAGTTGCTTACAAACCTCTCACAACGAAGAAAACAATTCTGGTGGGCCAGACCCTAGTAGGCCACAGTCCGTTGGGGTTGGATTTGTCACACCTCCTCCATTTAATACCCAAATGGAGAATTGATATACCCGTGATGTGATTAATACCCAAATGGAGAGCAGATTTTGAGTTTCGATATAACTGTGATGTGATTATAGAATGACATACTGCCATATTTTGCAATGTGTTCAAAACTCCATTGTTTTCAGATATATCAGATGGATATTCCAATGAATTGATGGTGTTGTTGTAAATCTGATATGTTTGTTTTCTGTGATGTGATATTTCTCATATATCAGTTGAATTGATCTCGTATATTTCTCACTATCAAAAAAGGCCACATAAGTGTTCAAATTACTCACTATCAAAAAGGCCATATCAATGACATTTGATTATTCACATGCCACTGATATGTCCTCTTTTGATAGTGAGAAATTTGAACACTTATAAATATTCAAGTTGTAGTCATCATATTATAAGTATTCAAATTGCAGTCATCATATATAAATTGCAGTGTGTAATATGTCTACTAGGTCAATGCCTCGAAATAATAAAAGGAAGTGTCCCATTTGTAAAAAGGCACCAGACAAAGAACTATTTTCTACTGCCTTAAAAGATATCTTGTTAGCTGCCAAGTTATCATTCTTGGCAGTATCTAACAAGACATCTTTTAAGGCAATATAAGACAATTCTTTGTCTGGTTCTTTTCCTTAAATAGGGCACTTCCATTTGATCATTGAAACACAAATAATTCAGAAATTGAAACACAAACAATTCAAAAAGTGAGGAATTTAAACAAATTGAAATACAAACAATAGGGCACTTCCTTTTTCTACTGCACTAAGTGAGGAATTTAAACAAATTGAAACACAAACAATTCAGAAATTGAAACATAAATAAATAAGAAATTGCATTGTCTACTAGATCATTTCCAAAGTACAGATAAAAAAAAGAGAAGATTGAATCATATGAACTAAGTGAGGAATTTAAACAAATTAAAAAAAAACAAAATTCTGAATTTGAAACATAAGCAAATCAGAAATTGCATTGTCTACTAGATCATTGCGAAAGTACAATTCCAACAAAGAGAAGATTGAAACATACGAACTAAGTGAGAAATTAAAACAAATTGAAACATAAACAATTCAAAAATTGAAACATAAACAATTCACAAATTGCATTGTCTACTAGATCATTGCCAAAGTAAAGTCATATGGACTTTACCTGAGAGGCATGCTTGTTGTCTTTGACATAGTGAGTCCTAAATCATTGCCTGCCATAACAATCACAACAAAATGCAAAACAAACTAAGGTGTGTTAAGAAACACATTTAATAAGAAATGCATAACTACCTAAGATATCTACACAAATTAATATAAAATGTAAGCATTAAAGGCATAATCTCCAAAGAATTGAAGTGTGTTAATAAACACATTTACATTGATATGATGATCTTCCACAAGTATGGTTCTTCCCTCGATGCTCTAGCACGCCTACAAAAAATAGCAATATATGATGAACTGTAGAAGGAATTTACTTATTCAATGTGTACCAATCTAAATGATCGCCCTTGAATAAGGAAACTATTGTTGATTACAACAAGTTCTATGGCTATATGGTTATTGTCCATATATATATATATGGACAATAACCATATAGCCAGAGAACTCGCATCAACCATCGTTATAGAATATATTATGCTATTGTGTGTTTCTTCATGTATACATATACATGTATATGTACGTACATGTACAGTTGTATATATATATATATGTGTGTGTGTGTGTGTGTGTGTGTGTGTGTGTGTGTGTGTACATATATATGGACAATAACCATATAGGCAGAGAACTTGAAAGTGTATATAACAAGGAGACAAACTATAAGCATGAGATGCAGGAACAAAATATGTAACTGTGATGTGATTGAAAACTGGATATTGCTGATGTTCTATTAGATAGTGAACAATTCCATCATTGAACATGATTTTCAAAAAATAAATGGTACCGTATAAATATATAAAGAGAGACCGATCATTGAAATGAAACCCTCAATGCCATTGAGAGAAATGATGAAAAACAAATCTATTTCTGTAACTCATCATTGAACATCTTTCAACAAAATAAAATGGTATTGTGTCTCTATTTGTGTATGCATGATAATATAGACAATAACCATATAGCCGGAGAACTCAAAAAAGCCATGCAAGAGTTGTAAGTATGTAACTGTGATGTGTGTCTATCTATATATATATATATATAGACACACAGACATAGGTACAAAACTTGAAACACTATATAACATTAACCATATAGCCAGAGAACTCAAAAGAGCCATGCAGGAGTTATAAGTATGTAACTGTGTGTGTGTGTGTGTGTGTGTGTGTGTGTGTGTGTGTGTGTGTGTGTGTGTCTATATATATATATATATATATATATATATATATATATAGGTACAAAACTTGAAACATTATATAATAAGGAGAGAAACTAGAAGCATGAGATAGTGAACTGTGATGTGATTGAAAATTGGATATTGTTGATATTCTACTAGATAGAGAACAATTACATCATTGAACATCTTTCAACAACAAAAAAAATGCTACCGTATAAATATATATACAAACAGAGATCATTGAAATTAACCCCTCAATCCCATTGAGATAAATGATGAAAAACAAATCTATTTCTGTAACTCATCATTGAATATCTTTGAACAAAATAAAATGGTATTGTGTCTCTATTTCTGTATGCATGATAATATAGACAATAACCATATAGCTGAAAACAAAATGAGTAAATGGCTGAATGATGTTATTGTATTTCTCATATGAAATTTAATGGAAGTACTACATGGTATGCCTGATAATATTATTTATAGTGAATATATTAACAAATTGAAGGCAAAGCAAACAATGAAAATGCCACAAAAATCTTCATTTCCCTAAGTTTTTAGGGCGAAAAGGATAGCGGGAGTTCATGCCACGTGTACACCCCCCCCCACCCCCCCACACACACACACATGTGTGTGTGTGTATCTGTATATATGTAATGAAAAATAATGAAGGGGTTTCGAATAATTATGAACAATAATCAATCTTTTTTGCATTCTCTGTAATGATTTTGACATTATAAAAAGAGAGACACCATTTAACTGTGCACCCATAAAATGAAATGATAAATAATGAAGGGGTTTCGATTAATTATGAACAATAATCATTTTTTTTTGCATTCACTGTAATGATTTCGGCATTATAAACAAAGACACACCATTTAACAGCACACCCATTAACCATTTAACAACACACACACACACACGCATATATATATATATATATATATATATATATATATATATGCGTGTGTGTGTATATATGTAATGGTAAATAATAAAGGGGTTTTGAACAATTATGAACAATAGTCCATTTATTTCTGCATTCACTGTAATGATTTCGACAGTATAAACAGAGAGACAACATTTAACAATGTAGCCATAAAAGAAAATGATAAATAATGAAGGGGTTTCGAACAATTATGAACAATAATCAATTATTTTCGCATTCACTGTAATGATTTCGGCATTATAAACAGAGAGACACCATTTAACAGCACACCCATTAACCATTTAAGAGCACACACACACACGCATATATATATATATATATATATATATATATATATATATATATATATATATCTATATATATATATATATATATATATGCGCGTGTTTGTATATATGTAATGCCAAATAATAAAGGGGTTTTGAACAATTATGAACAATAGTCCATTTATTTCCGCATTCACTGTAATGATTTCGGCAGTATAAACAAAGAGACAACATTTAACAATGCAACCATAAAAGAAAATGATAAATAATGAAGGGGTTTCGAACAATTATGAACAATAATAAATTATTTTCGCATTCATTGTAATGATTTCGGCATTATAAATAGAGAGACAACGTTTAACAACGCAACCATAAAAGAAAAATGATAAATAATGAAGGGGTTTCAAACAATTATGAACAATAGTCAATTATTTTCGCATTCACTGTAATGATTTCGGCATTATAAACAGAGAGACACCATTTAACAACACACCCATACAAGGAAATGATAAATAATGAAGGGGTTTCAAACAATTATGAACAATAGTCAATTATTTTTGTATTCACTGTAATGATTTTGGCATTATAAACAGAAACACACCATTTAACATCGCACCCATAAAAAGAAATGATAAATAATGAAGAGTTTCAAATAATTATGAACAATAATCAATTATTTTTGCATGCACTGTAATGATTTCGGCATTATAAACAGAGAGACACCATTTAACAATGCACCCATACAAGGAAATGATAAATAATGAAGGGGTTTCGAAGAATTCTGAACTATAATCAATTATTTTCGCATTCACTGTACTGATTTCTGCATTACAAACAAAGACACATGATTTAACAACGCACTCATAAAAAGAAATGATAAAAAATGAAGGGGTTTTGAACAATTATAAACAACAATCAATTATTTTCGCAGTCACTATAATGATTTTGGCATTATAAACAGAGAGACACCATTTAACAGCCCACCCATAAAAGGAAACGATAAATAATGAAGGGGTTTCAAATTAATATGAACAATAATCAATAATTTTTGCAGGCACTGTAATGATTTCGACATTATAAACAGAGAGACACCATTTAACAGCCCACCCATAAAAGGAAACGATAAATAATGAAGGGGTTTCGAACTATTATGAACAATAATCAATTTTTTTCGCATTCACTATAATGATTTCGGCATTATCAATAGAGAGACACCATTTAATAGCCCACCCATAAAAGGAAACGATAAATAATGAAGAGATTTTGAACTATTATGAACAATAATCAATTTTTTTCCCATTCACTGTAATGATTTCGGCATTATAAATAGAGAGACAACGTTTAACAACACAACCACAAAAGGAAATGATAAATAATGAAAGGGGTTTCAAACAATTATAAACAATAATCATTTTTTTTCGCATTTATTGTAATGATTTCAGCATTATAAATAGAGAGGCATCATTTAACAACGTACCCATAAAAGAAAATGATAAATAATGAAGGGGTTTCAAACAATGATAAACAATAATCAAACTTTTTTGCATTCACTATAATGATTTCGGCATTATAAACAGAGAGACACCATTTAACATCGCACCCATAAAAGGAAATGATAAGTAATGAAGGGGTTTCAAACTATTATGAACAATAATCAATTTTTTTCGTATTTACTGTAATGATTTCGGTATTATAAACAGAGAAACACCATTTAACAACGCAACGAAAAAATGAAATGAAAAATAATGAAGGGGTTTCGAAGTAAATGAAGAGATATGCATTAACAGAGCATACGAAGAAATCATCAATAGGCAAAGCATAATGCAGCTGCGAAGGAGCAAAACCGTTATTGGACATCCAATATGCAATATGGATGAGTTATCGTTACCTGGGAGCCGAGGTTGCGGAGGAGGCCGCCGAAGGCCAAGGTTGCAGAGGGGGCTGCCGAAGGCAGAGGTTGTAGAGGAGGTCATCGACGGAAACAATTTTCCTAAATTGCGAGTGCAAATGTTAGGGAAACAATTTATTTCCCTAAGTTTTTAGGGCAAAAAAGATAGCAGGAGTTCGTGCCACGTGGGGCCACCATACCTCCGCGAGAAGGGGGTTATGGGTGGTCAACATGTTTTTTGACCACCCATTTTAAACTTGTTTACATTTATCATTATTTTTAATTATATGCATATCATAATTTTTTTTATAAAAAGGTGAAAAATATATTAGCTTTTAGGTATTTTACAAATGGATAATGGTGTTTTGGTGTGCGGGTATTGGCGCAAAAGAGGTCAGGTATCGGTCAACACTTTGAAATGACCACTTTTTGACCTTTCGATGCATAATGACCCATAGAGATTGGATCGTTACTACCCAGAAGCCAGATCAATAGGTTTAAGAAGTTAAGTCGCATATGAAGACAACCCAAAAAAAAAATTAAAATTCGATATATCGTTTAGGATCTGTGGGTGCGCGAAGTTAGCTATGATGGCTACTGGTGCTCTTCCCCTACACGTGGGTGAGAGGAAATGAAAACTTAAGTGATATAATTGAGCATGTGGGGATTTTAAGAAATACTTAAGGGTTGGGAGGACTGTGAGGGACTTAGCCACTAGGAAATTTAAGGCCTAGGTCAAGACATTAGAATATAAAAGAAATACGTAACTGATGGAGAATTTCAATTCTAACACAAGGGTCTGGTCAGCAAATGATACAATAGGCTCGAAGTCATGGCTTAAGACCTTGCCGACCGGTTTAGTGGGTCAACAAAAAATTAGAGAAGGGAGACACACCCAAGGTAAAAATGCTTCTCTTAACACTTAGGCAAAATTTTAGAAACCCTATTGCATACAAGAGACTTAGAGCACTTCCAAAGCACAACAACTAGCAAAATTGGACAGTCGTAACAACACAATTAAATAATCATAATAAATTTAATTAATTCCTTGTTCCATCTCATCACATAAATAAATAAATAATTTCCTTTTTACACCTATTTTTCACTTCATGAATAAATATGATTACTACATATGTAGTCTAATAATTATATACTCACCTACTTTTAAATTCAACATGAAGGAAATATTTTTTATTTAATTTAGTTGTAAATGACTTTATGAAGAGGTAAGTAGTCAAACACTTATACATAATTTTTTCCTACATTTTACTCTACAAATTTTGGCATTTGAGGTCATGGAACCTATCTTCTTCTTGTTTGATATTCATAGGGAGATGCATTTTTTGATCCATCTAGAATTTTTTATCAAACATTTTCAATTGTCCCTTGTAAAGGTAAAGGTGGCCATTAAGGAATTGAGGTAGAATAGATTATTTTCTATCTAATTTATAGAAACCTAATCAATTAATGAAAATAATAACTTGTTAGTAGAATAATTTTTTACTTAACTACAATTCAAACTTGGGTTAGATGTAGTGGCAAAAATAAGCCATCGAATCCCACAAGAGAATTTACTAGTTATTAGGGATGCATTTAGAGGTGTGGATTCCATGGGAGCATTACACAAGTTGGACTAGAGAATCATAAGGTTGACCTGGAACCTCTAAACACTTTAAGAAATCTTCATAATTGGTAATTCTGGAATTGTGACTATTGGAGTTGACATAATCTTGGGCACTTGAAATACATAGTCCTTTCATTAATTTTGACCCCTTTGCATATATAGTTTCATTTGAGAACAACAATTCAGTGGAATTGGTTATTCTAGGTATAACTTGTAACTAAGATATATTTTTGTAAAAAATAATAATTTAATAGTATATTAGTTGGCCATGCTAAGATCTTTCCCCCAAAGAAGAGTGAAGGAGTACAATTCATATATTATACAAATTATAGGAATATTTTTATAAAAAAAATAGTGTTACTGTTAGAATTAGTTATATGGTTGATATATACAATAAAACACATATGCTTACTAAGTAGTTGAGAAACACAAATTGATTTTAACCATACCTATATAAACTACCTATAATATAACTATATTGAGTATATTGTTAAATATATCCTTTCTTCATTTTAAGTTTTAACCATCAAAATATTAAATAAAACTATTGTGAGTCTTCCAACTGACATGCCGCCTTTTTAAACCAGTGGTGAACTATCTCTTTCTTTCACAATATTTATTTTCTCCTTGGAGACCCATGTGCCACTAACACACAATAAATAAAACATAGATCATTGAGGTCAATCATTAGATTATCTTTCATAGTTAAAATTGATTAGCATTGCCATTCAATATGTAGTGGTTAGAGAACCATACACATGTGATTCTATAATAATCTTTATGTTGTTGAGATTATTTTCTCCCATACATAACAAACATTAAAATGATAAATTCTTTCTTATTTATTTATTTACTTCTTCTCTATAGAAATAAATATTTGGACGAGTTTCCAAAATTATTGCAATATCAATGAAAATTTATTAATGAAATAGAAAAAGAATATTGTGAATGTGGTTGATTCCATCAACTCTTGGGATATAATTTGGGGGTTTTTGTTTACAATATTGTGTCCTCTTATTTTTTTCTTAATGTTATAATATTCTATTTGTATATGTCTATAGGATGGTCATTTTCTATTTGTAGTTTTAATTATAATCTATCTAGTTTCTAGTTTGGATTTTTGTCTTAAGTTTTAGGTGAGTAGGTTTAGATGTTTTTTCTTTTTTATATTCAAAGTTCCATGTTTAAAGGGTTGTAAATTTTTCTACAACTTATTATTTAATATCAATAAAGACTCACATGTGAATGCACCAAATTCTATTAATGTATAAAAAAAGATGGATTATAAATAAGAGCTACCCAAAGATGAAACTCTTATAAACTTAATCAAATGAGAAAATAGTAAATTTCTCAACAATAATATGAGAAAATATGACATAAAAAGACTAAATAATAGAGACATGAATTACCATACAATAGTATAAAAAATAGTTTATAAGATCATAGATGTAGTAATAATAGTAAAATCAAGTGGTTTACACTTTCCAACATCATCTCTAATATTTAATTTTATTGCTGAGCTTTCTTATTTAGATTCTTGTATACTAGGAGCTCTAGCAACTATATGAACTACCAATATTTAAAATTAAAAAATAATAATAATCATAAATCACTTCTCTTTCACTAAAATAAATTCATAGATTTCCTTATTATAATGAAGTACCTTGTCAAATTATTTAAAAAAAACTGTATTATATAATACATCTTATTAAGAACAAATATTGTAAGAGAGTCATGCAAGCCATTAGGTGAACACCTAAAAATACCCACATTTGACCATCACTTATAACGGTTACATTTTCACCATATAAGGCTAAGTACTTTTGATCATATCAACACATACATAAAAATTCTATATATAGATGCATTCCGATATAGTATACAATATCTAGATCTTATAGATAAAAGGAAGATAAATACTAAGCATCCTTGTGAGCCCACATCCCTATCTCAAGTATATTATTGCATTAAATATTCAAATATGAGTATTATTTACCATAATGCATGCCATATTGAGGACACAAGAAGTAAAATAAAAACCACTTAATGTAAAATGAATTATTAAAGAGTTTATAAAGGAGTTTAAATAAGAGATAAATATGATACAAGAAGCAAATTGAAGAATAAAATACAAGAATAAAAAAACATTAAGAAGATGCATTTTGGTCTTAGGATGAGGATGATGATGGTTCATAAGGTTCCTTATAAACTATATACCTCAATACTCATATTTCTTATTTACATTTTGGCCTCTTCCTTATGTCTTGGTTTTTCTGCTTTCACATATCAATTTCATACATTGATCCTTTTCCACTTAGGGGTATTTCCTTCCTTCTTACTTGACATATTTGAGTTTTTATGTTCTTGTTTGCATATATTCCTTATTTATGATTGTTTCCTTAAGTAACTCACTTATTCTTATGTTTTCTCATAGCTACCACATAAATTTCTCACTACTTTAATATACATCATAATGCATATCCTTACCATGACATTTTCTAGATTTTCCTCTCCATGATTATCCCCACATGTTCCTATCTTCCATTAAATAAACATTATCACATTTTTATGATAAATTTGCCTTTTTATGCTATCGTACTTATGCTACTTCTCATGCATACTTGACTCCTATTCTTATTGTTTGCATATTATGCTACCATATCACACCCCCTACTACTCACGAAGGTGAGCAACTTGCTAGAATAACTTGCCGTATAATTCGGATGGGTAATTCAAGCATGAGGTAGATTAATGTGGGAGTTATAGTTGAGAGAGCCAGATAATGACTCCCTAATGAATGGAATAAAGTAGAGAAGCGGATTGGACAAATATCCATCAGTGCAGGTAGGGCGGGCTGCTTATTCCAACAATGGGAGGGACGGCTGAGGAACAATAACAAGAAGGAGCATCCAATCTATAGGGTTGGGTGGGCTATCACCTTCGAGTTTCGGGATCTAGGTATCATTCTGGCAACCTCTTTTGATTCAATGCTTGCCCACCATAGAATAGTAGGCATAACAATGAAACAGATTGATGAATTTGATAGATAGGGAATCACACCCGATCTACTACACTCATAATAAATAAGAGCATACGTTCAACCAACCAATGAGAAGAAACAACATGTTCTTGATGAACTAGCGGGATGCACCATGCTTCCCCATTCTATAATATGTTTCTAATTGCACATTTATCTTTTTCGAGAGCTATTTTCTAGATTGGAGAAATCTTGATTTTCCCATTCACTATTGTGCTAGGATTGCTTATCCATTTATGTTGGGAGGCCTTATTATCACTAAATTCTCCGCACACACAAAAGAGTTGAGAGATGGACTCCATTGCCAGCCACACACACACAGTAAACACATGCATGCTCGTTAAAATAAAACAGGTAGAGATGTTTACGTGATTGATCTATGTCACACACACACACACCAAAATAAGTAAACACGTGCTCGTTAAAATAAAAAAGGTAGAGATATATACGCCATTGATCTATGTAAAGTCCTTTCAATAACATATAATTGTATTTTGTATTTAAATACTAGTCATGGTCAACAGTAGTGTTTCTAAAACTAGGAACACAAGAAAAGAAATGAACTTGAAGCTAATAAGAGCTACTTAACGTCCTCTGCTAAGAGAAAGGCAATATACCTGTCATTAAACAGATTGAGAGTCTGTCATGTCATAGTGCTACAGGAATTGACATGATGCCAATCGGTTTCAAACTAGTATAATGGATATATAATAATGATGTGAATCATTCATTCTATGTTTATAAGTAGTTGCAGTGCTAATTCATTATATGTTGTAACGAGATGCTTCATCTTCCACCTTAGATGCATTAGTACTGCTGAAACTGATCTGCCACAACATTGATAGTATATGTTGTAAGGAGTGTTGAAAAGTAGAAGTAGGAAGGAGCAATATGATGATATAGTATGTTACCAGAGTTGAAGAGGTGGTCGCTGCATTGGGTTGTCCTGGAGATTGGGCTGAGTTGGCTGCAGACGAAAAGCAGCCGCTCCTTGCATCTGCATCTGCATCTGCATCTGCATTTGAAGCTGCATTGTATTCGCATTCGTATTGGTATTGATCATATTGTAATGAAGTGGTGCAGGTGCGGCATTTCTGCTTGATTCCCCTCCATACAACACTCCCATATCCATCATTGCACACTCTGCAGCAGCCCCTTCCACTGCTGCTTGCTCTGCCACCTATCATTACCAATTACCAACCCATATTCATTGTCTTTTCAAAATCAATCAATACAAAATTTGCAGATTGCAGAAATCAAGTTTGGATTGCTTACTAGTCGGCAAATTAGTTGACTCTTTTGCTCCTCCAGTTGCCTCTCCTACACAATAAACAACAATATGGCCATCGCCAGCTGTGAACACACCCAGAATTGGAATAGGAATTATGAGGAACACAGAAAATCTTACTACCTTTCTTCGTAGGTTATCTACTTGTTGATGCCACAGTTGACTCTGTTTTCATTAAAATATGAGTTGCACATGAGCTCAATAATCAATAGTTTCTACAGCTGCTAAAAATGCATGGAAAAGATGAGATTTTCGGTAAACAATGTCGTTTAAACAGTTGAAAAAATTCAGAATTAGATATATTTTAATGCTCTCGCCTTTCTAGCACGAACACGATTGGCAGAGAGTTCGAGTTGCTGTTCCAACTGATGCAGCTCCGCAATTGGCAAAAACTCGAGATCTTCGCCCATGAGATGCCTGTTGGAATTGTTAAAACATATCGTTAATAATCATATATACATTCAGGGTGATAGAGGCATATACATGTCTTGTTGTCACCTGATATCGGCTTGAAGTTTTTCGTTCTCATTCTTCATTCTTGACATCTCGCAGAACAGATGCTGTGCAAACAAATGGAAATCCAAACACTAGATTATCATTATTTATCCCTTCATCGCATATGCAGTGCATAATGAAAGTAAAAGTAAACCTGATTATCGAAATCGGAAAGGCGAGCTCCTGATGCTTTCTGATATCTCTCTATGATCTTCCTCATGCTGTTAACAATCACATTTACCATACATCTCAGTCCAGTCAAAAATCAAATTATAAATAGAAATTCAGTCCCTTCTAAAAAAGGCAATTATAAAAGGGAAACAATTTCTTATAGTTTCTTAGACTTGTATTACAGGTTGTTGAACAACAATAACAGAAAAAAAAGATTTACATTGCAAATAATATTAAATAAATAAAAATTTTATTATAATTTTGGCTGGTCTATTATATCTAATACATTGGCTTTATATTATTTTTCTGTTGAATAACTTCCCACTCAACTATCTAACCTAACAAATAATTTATTAGATGTAAATTTGACTTTCCTAACAATTTCCCTTAAACACATTATGAAAAAGGAAAAACAGAAAAGAAATTGAATTAGCATCAACTTAAACTTCTTTGTCTAAGCAAATGATCTGATTATCCAATTTTGCAACAAACATCAATCCAAACTTTTTTTGTCCAGGTGAATGTCTTGATTATCCAACGCTACATCGACATCAATCCAAACTCCTCATGTCTGAGGAAATGTTTTGATTACCCAACTTAACATCAATATAAACCCAAACTCCTCATGTTTGGGCAAATGTTTTGATTACCCAACTCAACATCAATATCAACCCAAACTCCTCATGTCTAGACAAATGTTCTGATTTCAAACTAACACACAAAGTTATCCATAATTTGTTTGTGAATTCAACTATCCAAAACACCAACAACAACTCACCAAGTTTATGTATTCAACTATCCAGAAAACAACAACAATCCACCAAGTTTGTGGATTCAACCATCCACAAACCAACAACTCATTGCACACCCCCTCTTGCTCTTGAAAGGACTAGCAATGAAAAGATGCTTCTCATGCAATGCATCATCCTTGAACGAGAAGCTAGCTCGGGATGATAGATGTCCTCCCACTTCCATTTCTTGCAACCTTCAATTAAAATTGTTTAATTCCTTAACTTAATAAAAGATACACATATATAGTTTTCCAACGACCTTGATATCAACAAGATTATGTGTACCACTTTTTTCAATACATTGGAATAAGAAAAAGTATAAGCAAATCTAGAGTCACCTCTCTGTCTATTGAACTGGTAGCAACTTTTATATAGTTCTTTAATGGCCTTCTTCTTTGCTATACTCATGCTTATCCCATCAATAGGCATTCCAAACTTGAGTCAAATTGTTTGTAATCTTGAAAAGCCCATTATCATAAAACACAACTAAGTCATTGCTACAAACAATAAAGAAAAATATTAATGACTATGACCTAAGTCATTGCTACAAACTTTTCTATACTCATGCTATACTCGTTCTTTTCTTCTTTTATTTGTTGCTTAAATTATTTGTATACCACTTTTTGAAGATATTGGAATAAACAAAAATATAAGAAAATCAAGAGAACAATAGGATCATCTTCTTTTCTTCCCCAAGAATCGATGAAATAAAAAATCTTGGTGACATGAGTATGTTTGAAACAATGATATCTAGCATGTTGACTGGGGTCTTCTAGTGTGGTGGTCGTATCTAAATCGCCATTAATTTGGAGATCAATGTTTATTTGTGTTAGTGTATAGATGCACTTAGGCTTATCAAGCCTACTTAGTCATCCATTTACGCTTGATACTTGTTCATGCAAGATGTCAATTTGGTTAGGAGTTGTCAGAGAGGCGTCGACTCAGTTTCGAAACCTCATGCTACCTTTGTTTGAGGAGTACTATCCTCATTTCATGGAGATCGGGTACCTTTTCTTCTTCCTATTTATATGTGCTCATAAGCTAATACATTTGGTCGATTTTTATCATATTCGTGTAATCTTGTGCTTATTTTTAATTTCATTTATTCCTAGATTTGTACATGGTATCAGAGTGGTTTGAGTTTTTTTAAGGCAAGAGCCGAATACACAAATGACGCCTGTGTATTGAGGCAAGTCAGACTGCAAGGCGAGGGCTTCATGCACGACTCAGTACAAGCGGGACACCCTTGCACCTTAGTGTAACCCATGTCCCTCGCGGTGCTCATAGTGTGGTCCTCTACCGACCCGTGCAACCCTCGCACACAACAAATTTTTTGGACTTTAGCCCTTGGTTCTTTCCAACCCAAGGGGGTTTAATGGACTCCAGATTTTTTGGCAAATTTTCTTAAAATTGATTTTTTTTTTTCGGATGAGGTTTAATTTTGTAACAAGGCAAAATTTTTTTTGCTCGTAACTTTTGATAGGCAACTCAAAATCGAGTGCTTCTTTTTGTAAAAGTGCATGGTTGTTTTCCACGAATCCAACAAGAAGATTCCCACACTCTCATTATAAAGTTCCAATTTATGTGTTTTTTGGGGGTTTTGGTTACAAAGCACTCCTTCTAAATTGTCAAAAACAGGGGGGGACAAAAATATAACCAAGGGGGGTGTTGTGTGTGGTCTATTTTTATCCCTTCCTCAAGAAGTGCTTTCTTCATTTTCGCATTCTACAAAAGCAACAATCTAAGTCTAGCAACATGGATTCTAATGTGCCTATACAACCTCTAACACCTTTCAATTATCATGATTGGAAGTTGAAAGTAATTCTTGTACTTAAGAATAAAGGCTTATTTAGGGTAACAATGGGAACAAAAAAAAACCTAATGCAGCTAAGGACAAAGAAAAGTATTTCAATAAGTGTGACCAAGCATTTGGTTTCTTGTGTTTCAATCTATCTCCTAAATTAGTATTTCATGTTGAGAACTTGAAAACACCCAATGAAGTTTGGGAAGCTCTAAAAAAACTATTTGGGACAATTGATAAACTTAGAAGTCAAGAGTATTTTTTCGCTAGATTCAAATATTTAAAGTTGCAATTAAAAGATTGTGGAATTGATAAGAAAGAGGATCAATTAATCCTTTTTGTACTTTCCAAACTAGGTTAATTTTCTGTGTTTGTCTCTACTTTTTATTCTACTAAAAGAGCTCTTGGTAGCTCATGGAAAATTCCCACACTAGATGACTTCATTTCTGATTTATCAAGGGAGCAAGAAAAGTTAATTCAAATGGGCGCCTTGAAATCTACTAAGCCTCAAGTTCTAATTGCAGGAAATGAAAAGCAACAAAACACTAAAAAGGGAAACAAAGGGAAGAAATAAGATAAAATTGACAACTTCAAAAAAGATAACTCTTCTCAACAAAGTAAATCAACTATTGAGAAAGTTAAATGTTCCTTTTGTATGAAAAATTGTCATGAAGAACACTAGTGCATGAAAAACTAGATTGAGCACCTTATTTTTCTACTAAAAAAGAATAATATTGGGTAACTGATTTTGTCAAAGCATCTTCTTCAAATTAGGAAAACACTAAGGACAAAGAGAAATTCAAAGGCAATGCCTTAGTTTCTACATCATCATCATCGTTATCTCCATTGATTATAGATTCTGGTGCTACACACCATATGGATTCTCTTGTAAGAGCTATGTTGTAACACACTTTAATAAAAAGTTCCACACATCTTTGTACTTTGTCATTAATGACAAATTTTATGTAATCCTCTTGTACTTCGTAGATTAGGAATATCTTGTGAGACTTGGTGCATGGCTCTAACGAGACTTAGATTGTATCAATCTACCATTGATGAGTATTCAACTGATGCTCAAACTAGGTGTCTCCATGCTTGATATTCATTTTGTTGTAGTGAGTGATTCATTGATCATTCTTCATTGACATTAGTACTTGGTTGTGTCACACTTTGACATTCTTGGAGCAACATTAGCTTCTTTGTAGGAGATTCTACTTTGAGGGAGGGCTTCATGATCTTCTCTTCTTATCTCTTTTTTGGAGGATAGTTTTTTCCCACTAGGTTTTCTATCTTTCTCTGTTTATGAGAGATTTCACTGTACATGGGTACCTCGCCAGGCTAGTATCTGGGTCCCATTTCTCTTCTCATCCTCCTAAGTTATGCTTAAAGGGGGGTGTTAGTGTATAGTTTATACTTAGGCTTATTGAGCCTACTTAGTTGTCCATTTATGCTTGACACTTGTTCATGCAATATGCCAAATCGGTTAGGAGTTGTTAGAGAGGTGTCAACTCTGTTTCGACACCTCAGGCTACCTTTGTGGTAGGCAACCCGCAACCACTCCATGTTTGAGGAGTCCCATCCTCATTTCATGGAGGGTGCCTTTTATACTTCCTATTTATATGTGCTCATAAGCTAATACATTTGGTTGATTTTTGTCATATTCGTATAATCTTGTGCTTATTTTTAATCTCATTGATTCCTGGATTTGTACAATTTGCACCAAGCAAGGCACTTCATTTTTGTACTCTTTTTGTGGCTGTGTAACACCATACATAAAGTTCAATGCCTTGATGAATATTTCAGCCTACTTTTCCAAAATACTCATGCATCAATCAGGTATAAGTCATTTGCAAATGAATTTTTTTTTGCACACAATAATAATAAAAATAGCAAAGAGATTAGAAATAGAGGCACCATTTTGATAAAAACAAATGCTTTATGTTTGCAATGGAGCTTCGATTCCCATTCAGGTCTCCACACAATAGAAATGTAACAATTCTTCACACACTCAACTTTAATGACCAAATCTACATCTTAAATGTGCTCTTTTAATCAACAATATGTAAGTTCAAAGTAGGCGATTGGTCTCTTGTGATCACCTTTAAACATAACTACCTTAAAAGAAAAAAAATTCAAAAACAATTAATTTGTGAATCTCACACTTATGTCACTGCAAACTTCACCAATCAAATAGAATGCCATGATTTGCTAAAAATCAAATATGGACTCTACAAGATAGTGAGTCAACATACAACAAGTCAATGACCTCTTTAAGAAATGAAGAGGTCAAGAAACCTCTCCATACGGACCCTCCAAGCCCACCTTTCCATTTTTGCTAAGCCTGAGATTATAATTGCTCTAATACCAACATTGAACAACAATAATAGAAAAATATTTACATTGCAAACAAATTTAAATAAGAATTTTATTAAATAATCTTTCACAATTCTATTATATGAAATACATTGGCTCTAGAAAGCCATTATTTTCTTGTTATGGGAAAAACTTCCCATCCAACTAACCAAACTAACAACTAATTTATTAAATGTAAACCTTAATTTTCTAATGACAGGTTTCATACATTTGAAAAGAAAGTTTCTTCTAAAGACATATAGCTAGGTTTAACTAACACACTCTAAGCGTTACACACTTAGGTGGTATATGGTGGGCCCACTTAACCTTCCATTCTCCATTCTATTTTTTGTTTCATTCTTATAACTTTCTAGGTGATATTTAGTGTGATGTTTAAGTTTTATTTCTAATTTCAAATCTGTATCCTCATCCACAACAAAGATGTTGTACTTCTTCCCACACATTTTTACATCCTAACTACAAATTAAGGAAGCAACATAGAGGTGATTTTAGAATATGATCTGATGGAGTTTTCTTGGGGTTTGGAGGTGAGCAAGAGTCCCTTCCTATCCATGGCCATTTTCCTACATTTGGTCCACAATGAATCTACTGGTTTATAGTAAGAGTTTCTATAATAAATGAAGGAGCGGATCTATTTTCTAAGTTGGATGCCTGATGCAGGAGCATCCCCGGTTCATAACAATCTTGCATCAAACAAAAACATTTTTTCTATCTGTTTGCAGTTTATGTTTTCCTTTCTGTGTGTCCCGGTTTTGGCTCACCGGACCTTGTGGAGTTGGATTCTACTTGAAGACTTGATCATCCTTCTTGCTTCCAAACCGCATCGCATTTAGATCATTTTCCGGCAAGATATCACTATCGATTTCCATGACAGTTTCCTGTTACCAGTTGTTCCTTTGTTACCGGTTGCTTGGACCTATTTTGATGATCTATCAAAACCCATTCCAAAGCTTGTGGAGCCTTGGGCGTTGATTTTGATGTTCCTTGGCTTGTGGCCGACCTTGTCCCGTGATCTACATTTCATCCTTTGGATTTTCCGGAGGAATCTCTTGGTGGAGGCCAATGTTTTTTTTGCATGTTAGGTCTTGTCCTTCAGGTTTTGATCCCTTTTGGGCCAACTGGATCCTTTAGATCGATATATATATATATATATATATATATATATATATATATATATATATATTTGTAATTACGCATTAGAATTTAATCAATTAAAGAATCAAGTAGCTAGACTATGCGTAGAAGATAGATCATAAGATCCAAGGTCCTGATTGTGACCTATTCTAGCAGGCCATGAGTTAGTATGTTGTAACCCAGTTGTTACCGGTTGGTTGTAATCAAATTTCATGCAACAAAACAATCTGTTTTGTATTGCCTCCATCATATCTTTGTGTTTTCGTTGTGTTTACTCCTGCTGACCGATCCAAATTGATTTCTTTAAGGTTCCTCCTCATCGGTGACTGCTTCAAATGGTATCAGAGTGAAGTTTTGTTTTGGAGGTTGCGTGTCCTAAATTTTTTGTTGTAGGGTGGCAGATTGCGGATCCGACCTACAGTTGCAGAGGACTAGTGTGAACGATGGTGCAGATAGTAGCTAGGAATGGTGGAGCGCGTGGGAATGCCGACCCTGCTGTGATGGAGATGTTGCAAGGAATAGCAGCTCGGTTAGAAGCTGCAGAGATAGAACAAAGAAGAGGCCGACATATTGAAGATGTAAGTGAAGATGAAGGAGAAGAAGCCCCGACAAAACAAGCAAACCTATTGGTGGTTGATCCCGATGAGGAAAGGTTTTTGAGGGTTTTGAGTAGGGCGAATACTAAACCTCATTTTACCCCACTGGAATATGATGAGAAGTTAGATTTAGATGAATTGATGGATTGGATCTCAGAGATGAAGAAGTATTTCGATTTTGAAAACATTACAAAAGAGAGGAAGGTGAAATATGCCCGTACCCGGTTGAAAGGTCATGCATCTCTTTGGTGGGAACATTTGCAAGTTGACCGACACAGAAGAGGTAAAGAGAATATTAAGACACGGGATCAGATGATTGCTAAGTTGAAATAAAAATTTGTAGTGGCAAATTAACAGGTGAATTTGTTCTGGAAGTTGCAAAATTTGAGACAAAAGGAATCTAGTGTGAAGGAGTACACCGAAGCATTTTACAAGTTGAATATCAGATCTGAACATGTTGATGATGAAGTTGAACAAGTTGCAAGGTATTTGAATGGATTGCGGATGTCTATATAAGATAAATTGAGTATGATCAAATTGGAGACCATTGAAGAGGCTTACCAGTATGCCCTAAAGGCAGAAGATAAGTTAAACAAAAGACATGAGCAAAGACAAAGATAGAGGTGGAAGGTTTACCGGAGGAAGATTTCAAGGAGGAAGAGGATATATCGAAGGAAGAGGAACCAGTACAGATCAGAACAAGGACAAGGAAGTGAGCAAAGAGGGTAATTCATACTGGAAGGATGATAGAAATTTCTACCGGAGGAGAGAACCCGATGATTACCGAAATCAGAATTTTAAAAGACAAGAGAAGAGGACATTCAGAGGAATCTTCTTTAAGTGTGGAGGAGAAGGACATCATGCATTCGAGTGTAAGAAGACAAAAACTACCAAAAGAGAAGCAGTAGTGGAAGAAAACCCCACTGGATCAGACAATAAACCAAAAGATGGAGAACTATTGATGATGAGGAGAGATTTGTGTCATATCGGAGGAGATGAAGAGCCCTTGCAGAGGAAGAATCTGTTCAAGACCAGATGTAAGGTATCTAATAAGTGTTGTAAAGTTGTTATTGATAGTGGTAGTTTAGATAATCTTGTTTCAGAAGAGATGGTGAATAAGTTGAAATTGGAGAGATTGAAACACCCTAAGACTTATCAGATAGCATGGATCCAAGATGAACATAAGTTGTTAGTAAGTGAACAATGTTTGGTGAAATTGAAAACTGGGAATTATCATGATGAAGTCTTGTGTGATATTATGCCTATGGATATTTTTCATCTTTTGTTGGGTAGACCTTGACAGTTTGATAGACATGCAGTGCATGATGGGATA
The DNA here is from genome assembly GCF_030272615.1 of Cryptomeria japonica. Taxonomy (NCBI): domain Eukaryota; kingdom Viridiplantae; phylum Streptophyta; class Pinopsida; order Cupressales; family Cupressaceae; genus Cryptomeria; species Cryptomeria japonica. Next base: position 334,562,909 of record NC_081412.1, read on the forward strand.
AAGAATACATACACTATTGTGGCCAATGGGATGAAGAAAACCTTGTTACCTTTGGAGGAACCTTTGAAGAATGAAGTCTATACGAATGATAGAATTTGTTTGGTATCTAGAATGAAATTCATGGATGGACTGAGGCACGAGAATGTGTGCTTTGCCTTAATTCCTAAGAAGACTAAGAGACCAAAATCGGAAGGAGAAAACCCGAAAGAGATAAGAGATTTGCTGACATAATATGAGGACATCATTTCAAATAATGTCTGTGATTGATTGCCACCTATGAGAAGTATTAGTCATTGCACAGACTTGGTTCCCGGAGCTAGTTTGCCTAACAAAGCTGCACATTGGTTGACACCAGTAGATAATGAAGAACTGGATAGACAAGTGCAAGAGCTATTGAAGAAAGGTTTGATCAGGGAAAGTTTGAGCCCTTGTGTAATACCAGCAATATTAGCACCTAAGAACATTGGAGAATAGAGAATGTGTACCATTTCAAGAGCAATAAACAAGATCATAGTGAAATACTTGTTTCCTTTGCCTAGGATGGATGACATAATGGACTATTTGAGTTGAGAAAAACACTTTACAAAGATAGATTTGAAGAGTGGATATCCTCAGATTAGGATCAGAGAAGGTGATGAGTGGAAGACAACATTTAAGACAAATGAAGGACTGTATGAATGGTTGGTGATGCCTTTTGGATTGACTAATGCACCGAGTACTTTCATGAGGCTGATGAATGAGGAATTGAAGAATTCCTTGGGTAAGTTTGTTATTGTGTATTTGGATGACATTCTGATTTTCAGTAAGACAAAAGAGGAGCATTTATTGCAGTTAAGACAAGTTTTGCAGAGATTGAGAGAAGAGAAGTTGCTGATCAATATCAAGAAGTGCACTTTCATGAAGGATGAGTTAGTCTATTTGGGATTTGTGATATTTGATGATGGTTTGAAGATGGACCCTAAAAAAGTGAAAGCAATTGTTGAATGGCCTACATTGGAAAGCATTGGAGAGGTAAGATCATTTCATGGATTGGCTAGTTTTTACTGGAAGTTTATCAGAAATTTCAGTTCAGTTTGTAACCCTATGACTAAGACCATGAGAGGAGATCGAAAGGAATTCAAGTGGACCACCGGAGCAAACAAGAGTTTTGAACTGTTGAAGTAGAAAGTAACTGAGCAACCTGTGTTGGCTTTACTGAATTTCAATTAAGTATTTCAAGTGGATTGTGATGCAAGTGGAATAACAATAGGAGCAGTCTTGAGTCAAGAAGGAAGAGAAGAAGCATATTTTAGTGAGAAATTGAATGATGCCTGGAGGAGATATTCACTATATGATCAGGAATTTTATGTCATAGTTCAAGCCTTGAAGAAGTGGAGACATTACTTGTTGCCTAAGGAGTTTGTGTTGTATACAAATCATCAAGCTTTGTAGTATTTGAATAGTCAAAGTAAGTTGAATCAGAGACATATGAGATGGGTAGAATTATTGCAGAGTTACACCTTTGTGTTGAGGCATAGAAGTAGGAAATCTAACGAAGTTGCTGATGCATTGTGTAGGAGAAGGAATTTGCTGACAAAGATGAGAGTGATAGTATTAGGATTTGAAGATCTTGTATGATGATGACCCGAATTTCGCAGAACCTTTGAAAGTATTTAGAGAACCGGTTATGGTAGACATAAGAAAATGGTTGGATTATTGCATTCAGGATGGGATGTTATTCAGAGGAGTTCAACTGTGCATACCTAAGAGTTTTATGAGGGAGAATCTGATAAAGGAGAAACACAGGGGAGGATTAGCTGGACATTTTGGCATTGACAAGATAATAGCATTGGTGAGTGAACAGTACTTTTGGCTTTAGATTCATAAGGATGTTAAGAGATATGTGCAAAGTTGTAGAGTTTGTCAAGCTGTAGAGATATGTACAATGTTGTAGAGTTAGTCAGAATGTGGGATTGTATAAACCTTTGACAGTACCAGTAAGACCTTGGGAGGATATAGGCATGGATTTTGTACTTGGATTGCCTAAGACATCGAGAGGGAATGATTCTATATTTGTGGTAGTGGATAGATTCTCGAAGATGGATCATTTCATACCTTGTAAGAAGACATCAGATGCATTGCATGTAGCAGACCTATTTTTCAAGGAAGTGGTGAGATTGCATGGATTACATAAGAGCATAGTTTCAGATAGAGATACTAAGTTTGTTGGATATTTTTGGAGAATATTTTGGAAGAAGATGAAGATAGATTTGAAGTTCAGTTGTACTTTTCATCCACAGACATAAATTGTTAACCGGAGTTTGGGAAATTTGTTAAGATGTTTAGTGGGAGATAAAACTAGAAGTTGGGATTTGATTCTTGCACAAGTAGAGTTTGCCTACAACAATTCAGTGAATAGAAGTATCAGAAAAACACCTTTTGAGATATTTTCCGGAGTGCATCCTAGAGGTATATTAGAATCGAGAGACATTGGTAGTGAAGACCGAAAGAGTTCAGAAGTAGAAGACTTTGCAGATCACATGGCAACATTGTATATTTAGGTTAAGCAACATTTGGAAGACATGAACAACAAGTATAAGGAGAAGGCAGATGAGAAGAGGAGACATAAGGAATTTGAAGTTGGCGATGAAGTGATGGTATATCAAAGAAAAGAGAGATTCCTAGTTGGAACTTATAACAGGTTTCTGATGAAGAAGTTTGGACCTTGTAGGATTTTGAGGAAGTTTAGTTCTGGAAATGCATATGAAGTGGAGTTACCAGATAGTCTAAGTATTTCACCAATATTCAATATTGCAGATCTTCATGAGTACCATGAACCAAAATTCATTCAGAATAATGTTGCAAACTTGGAGAAACAGTTACCCCAAAAGGAACTAGATCAAATTGAAGAGATTTTGGACAGTAGGATTGGGCGTAGTACCCGAAGCAGGGAGTATAAAGAATATCTTATGAAGTGGAAGGACATACCAATTGAAGATTCATCTTGGATTTCTTAGGCAGAGGTAGACCGCCTTGGTTTCCCTCTGACCCCGACAAAGTGAGAGGCTCACTTTTTTTAATAACCCCGGATGTCTGATGCAAGAGCATCCCCAGTTCATAGAAATATTGCATCAAACAAAAACATTTTTCCTTTCTATTTCCAGTATCAGTTTTCCTTTCTGTGTGTCCCGATTTTGGCTCACTGGACCTTGTGGAGTTGGATTCTACTTGAAGAATTGATCATCCTTCTTACTTCCAAACCGCATCACATTTGGATCATTTTCCGACTAGATATCACTACCGGTTTCCATGATAGTTTCCTGTTATTGGTTGTTCCTTCATTACCAGTTTCCTTGACCTATTCTGGTAATCTACCGGAACCCATTTTGAAGCTTGCGGATCCTTGGGCGTTGATTCTGATGTTCCTTGGCATGTGGCCAACCTTGTCTCATGATCTATACTTCATCCTTTGGATTTTCTAGAGGAATCTCTTGGCGGAGGTCGACCTTGTGTTTTTTTTGCACATTAGGTCTTGTCCTTCGAGTTTTGATCCCTTTTGGGCCGACTGGATCCTTTGGATCGATATATATATTTGTAATTATGCATTAGAATGTAATCTATTAGAGAATCAAGTAGCTAGACTATGTGTAGAAGATTTATATCATAAGATTCAAGGTCCCGATTGTGACCTATATTCTACTAGGCCTGTGAGCTGGTATGTTGTAACCTGGTTTGTTGTAATTAAATTTCATGCAATTAAACAATCTGTTCTGCATTGCCTCCATCATATCTTTGTATTTTTGTTGTGTTTACTCCTGCTGACCGATCCAGATTGATCTCTTTAAGGTTCCTCATCACTGGTGACTGCTTCAATGCCATAGAGGAAAGTGTTGGCTCACCTTTTTGTAAGAAGGATTTTAACCCACGGGTAGTAGAACTCAACATTAGAAAGTGTAGTGGAGGAAGTTAGTACAATCTACTATGTCTTGCATACCAAGCAAACCATCAACTAGAGATCTGTGATTGGCATTTGGAAGATTAGATTGGAGATGAACAAGAAGCCTATCTCTTGAGAAAACATGGAAGCACTTGTGTGGTGGCTCATGATACCTAATTGTCAAGACAAAGAAATAAGGAAGGAGAGTGAGGAATTCCTTCACACGAGGGGGCTCATCTTAGAACAATCCTCATAGTTTTCTCACCCTCATTGTGTCTTATGCTTCATCTTCCAACTAATCTCATTTATCCACCATTTCTAATGAATTAAAATCATACCTCTATTTTCATCTCAAATAAAGTAAATAGCTTGTATGTTGTGCTTAGGGTGTCTGAATTACTTTTCCAAACTAAACGAGGGTCAGGTTGTAATCCTCCTAAATTTATTCACTGCGCTCCTTACCATCTTTAGTTTTCTTTCCATCTATAAGTCATGCTTACATTTTAGTTTTATAATTAATTATCTCATTTTATTTTTGTTTGTTTCTAAATGACTATTTTCATGTTCAACTCAATTTTTTGTATTATTTTTTACTATTGATTATGATTGAAGATTTTTTTCCTATAAAAGAAATAGCTTCTATTCAATTCATACTTTAATGTTTTTTTTTTTGTTAAAATAAAATCTAATAAAGAATAATTAGTTTTCCTTTTATACTTAACTTTTTTTCTTTATATTAATTCTTTTTAATTATTTTTAATAAGAAAAATAAATAATTTAATTTTTATGTTCAATTTATTTCTTCATAAATTAACTGTTATTATTTATTATTTATAATTACAAAAGATTCACAGCTTTATTTGTATATTCAGTTATTCATAGCTTTATTTGTATATTCAATTCATTAAATCTCATATTACTTTTTAAGGCACTTTTTCGGTGCCTTCATTCGCGACTTGAAGAAGGAAGTAGAACTGAGGCTTGCAGGTGCCGTCGGAGTACCTTGGCGTCTACGTGGAGGAGTTAATCTCCTCCACTTGGTTTGCTTTTCTCCCACTTGCTCCATTTTTACTCTGTCTTTCATATATTTTGCTCTACAAAATTTATTACATCTAACTCCACCCTTCCACCCACCTCGCGTGATCTTAACCCTGGGTCACCATGGAGTCGGAGTCAGATTGGCTTAGTGTTAATAACCCTAAAACCATTCCGTAGACATTACCAGCCCTAGAAAAGTTGTTCGCTGAGACCGTTGCCCCGCCTGCAAATGGAGTCCGATCGTCGACGCACTTCCTTATGACTCCTGCAGACGAAGGACCCAGTAAGGATGGTAAGTCCCCTTGCAATACCTCAGATCCTTTCTGCATTTCGCCAAGCATTGAAATTGCTTTAGAAAAGCGTAGGTTATGTGACACTGCCATCTTTTTTGCATGTGTTGATGCTCAAAAATGCCCACCGAGGAAATTTGTAGATGACTGGTTTCACAATCTATGGAATCTCAAACTAAGGCTTAAAATCACATTCTGTAGACAAATACAGAGAGGTCTCTTTCTCATTTTCTTTAATTCGCATAATGCCCAATTGGAAGCACTTAAACGTCAGTACTAGACGGTTGGGAATACCTCCTTTTGAGCCCTAGCTTGGTCTCCAGAGGCAGTTAATGAGGAAGTCCTCGCATTATCCTCGCCCAGATGGGTCATCCTCAAGGATGTCCCCCCTTTTTTGTGGCGCTTCCTTCCCCAATTATTGGAACCATTTGGCAAAGTTATTCGGATAGATGAAACTGCTCGGTTGGTGCCCAATCTAGATGCAAGAATGCTTGTCTCAATCAAGCCCGGAATCGACATTCCACCATCCTTAAATTTAGATATCAATGGAGACACATTCTTCTGCCCGATTGAAATGCTTGGAGGGTTGAATGCATGTTTTCTTTGCAAGAAAGAAGGGCATATTCGTAAAAATTGCCCAATTATTAATCGTAGGAAGCAAAAACATAACTTAGGGGAAACTACTGAAAACCCTAAAACTATTAATGATCTACAATCTTCCCCTCCCCGCTCTGCTAACGAGAGGTCCACAGATCCTGATCCCACTCCTAATAAGGTTAACCCTCTCAAGCCCGATTTTGCACCTGCAACACCCAGACTCCTCATCCCTGTTTCCGACCCCTCTCAAAATCTTGTAGAAACCCCCTCAAATGGTTTTCAACTTGTTTCTTCAAGGAAAAGAAGATGTAAAGTTACCCCTCCTAAACCCCAGGACCCTGATCCATCACTTGTTAATTCTATGGTTAGAAATATGGTAAAAAACCTGGAAAACCCCAATCGTGGGGAGGATGGTGCTAGCATTGGTAATAACCCTGCAATGATGCTCAGTTCTGATACCCCCATTCAATTGGTCTCCTCTTCACTTGCAGGGCTTATTCCAGACACTAACACCATCATTCCCTTGACTACATCTATGCTCAAAGAACTAGAGGACAATCATATTATAGAAGTTATTTATGCTAATAAGGGTTTGGAGGAAACTAGAACTAGCACTATGCTCCCTGGCTTTCCAGGTTCCCAGTTGTCTGGGTCCGACATAGTAGGAAATACAGATAGTAGAGCTGAACTTCCTGAAACCAGTGAAGATGATGAGGACCTTATGAAAGGGTACTCCCTAAATAAAAAAAAAGGTAGGCCTGTGGGCTCCAAAAACAAGAAGAAATTTGGGGACCAACAACGGTCTCCCTACCAGCCCCCCCCAAATCCCCCACTTTGATGAAATACATATCTTGGAACATTCGAGGCCTTGAGTCGCCTGATAGGAAATTTTTGATTAAAAGATTTTTGGATCATCATAAAAACCTAGATTTACTAATGTTACAAGAACTTAAATTTGTTGGATTCTCCCTCGACACCACACTTGACTTCATCTAGAGAGATGCAATCAAAGTCTATACCAACCACCTGAGAGGAAAAGAAGGAGTTGGTCTTCTTATCGCCCCTAAATGGACAATGTACCTCAAGGATGAAGGGACCTCCCCCTGTAATAGAGTAGCTTGGGTTACCCTAGATATTAAGGGTTCTTGCTTTGGCATATGTTCCACTTATGCATCCAATGACTATAAGGAAAGAACTTCCCTCTAGAATTGGCTAACCTCCCTCCCAAATATTCCCTGGATCATGGTGGGGGATTTTAATATGATTGAATCTCAAAATGACAAGGCTGGGGGTCTTTCGTTTGAATGGAAAAACTCAGAAAGACCTCATTGGGACATGTTGAAGCAACACTTTCAATTGTTTGACCCCCTGGAAGGCACTAAAACTAACACCCCTAACCTATGGCACACTTGGTGCAACTTTCAGCAAAACACTAATAGGATCTACTTCAGGCTAGATAGATTCTATGCTAATAAGGACTTTTTCTCCTTTTCCCCCAATCAATTTGGGAACGCGGTTGCAGTCTTACCAACTACCCTATCTGACCACTTCCCTATTCTAGCCATCATCAACATCAGGAACTCCATCACCCCTAGCCATCCTCGTTATAAGAAATTCTTGCTTAACACCTCCTTGCTGCAAGATGAGGATGTCATAAATGCCATCAAACTTATTAGACTCTTCAACTTGCAGCCACATTTCCCCCAATCCCACATGCTCAGATGGAAGAGGAACATTTCCTCCTGGCAGAGTCTTCTCCAAACCATTGGGCAAAAAAAAGCCAAGGATTTTAGATTCATAGAAAAAACTCTTACCCATCAGCTTCACTCCCTAGAACATGAAATTCAACTCCAACCTTCTTCCCCTATCCTGGCCAAGAAGGTCTCCGAAGCTAGAGATATTCTCAGGAAGCACCAATAGGTTAAAATCAGAGGTGCCTTCATCTGAGCCCGCAACCACTGGCTCCAGTTTGGTGATAAGGGCTCCAAAATATTCTTTAAACTGCTTAAACAAAAACAGACTAGGGAGAAAATAGATAGAATAACTATTGATGATAAGGAACTCCTAGATATAAATGACATCAAAGAAGCCTTTGAACTATTTTACAAAACCTTGTTTACCTCTGAGGATAATGAGTCCTCAATAGAGGCCCGTACCAAATGTAGAACAATTATTCCTAATAGAATCTCTGAGGACGAAGCCAACCTCCTTAAAGATAAGATAACCGTGCAAGAAATCAAGGATGCCATTAAGTCTCTCAAGGATAGCAAGGCCCCAGGCCCTGATGGACTTCCTGTTGAATTCTACAAAACTAATATTGACTGGATCTCGAATGACCTATTGGACATCTACGATGAAGTCCTTGCCACTGGCACCCTGGGGGAGTTCATAAATAGGGCTATTATTAAGCTTGTACCAAAGGAAGGGGACAAAGCCCTAATTAAAAATTGGAGACCAATTACCCTCCTCAACGTCTCCTACAAAATCCTGGCCAAAGCCTTAGCCTCTTGCCTTGAGAAGATCCTCCCCAAATTCATCTACTCCACCCAAACAGGCTTCATTAGAGGCAAATACATCTTGGAGAATCTTGTAACGAGTAGGGAGTCCATGGAGTGGGCCATAACCTCAAACCAAGATGCCTCCATGTTCCTTGTCGACTTTGAGAAAGCGTATGACAGGGTGGAATGGGACTTCATCCTCATGATGCTCTCAGCCTTTGGCTTTCCTAGAGAATTCTGTAACTATGTTTGAATCCTCCTCAAGGATTCTTCTGCCCTGATTGAAGTCAATGGGACCCTTTCCCAGCCTATTCCCCTGTCCAGATCAATTAGGCAGGGCTGCCCCCTTGCCCCTGCTCAGTTTGTCATTGCTTTCGATGCCCTGTATTATCTCCTTAGAGATGACACCCTATCCCCCTGTGTCTAAGGCATTGCTATGCCTGACAACTTTGAACTGATCAACATCCAGTTTGCTAATGACACCTCGCTCTTCCTGAAACTCTCAAAGAACAATATTGATTCCCTTAATAAAAAAATTGACATTTTCGGTAGAGCTTCAGGAGCCCGGATATCTAACACCAAATCCATTCTACTTGGATGGAAAGATAATCCTCTGGACTAGCTTCACCAGTTTGGCTATGCGTGGGGAGGACCTAATAAATTAGTCTGTTACCTTGGCATTCCCTTCTCTGTATCTCCCTCTCTTAAGGACATGTGGGGTTGGGTCAAGGGTAAGATAGACAATAAACTCAACAAGTGGGACAATAGGGTCCTCTCCCTTGCTGGCAGGATTCAAGTCTACCAAAAGATCCTATCCTCATACAACATATACTACGCCTCAGTATGGATGTTCAACAATTACCAAGTCTTTGAAATCCAAAAGGCCATCAAACGGTTCTTATGGTCTGATGGGAAGGGTAAAAGAAAAGCTCACGTGGTCAAGTGGTCATGGTGCCACTTGGATAAAAATATGGGTGGGCTGGGCCTCAAGGATCTCATGCTGCAAGGTATCTCCCTTGCTGCCAAATGGATTTTTCACTCATTGGAAGGTCAAGAACCTTGGAAAATCCTCATTAGAAACAACATACAAAACGGTGTTCCTAAAAAAGCCAAAACTTGGAAAGCCCTCCCCTTCAGTGACTTAATTGCAGGTGGTTTCCCTGTGTTGGTCCAAGGCACCTAGGTGTTTAAATCCATCTGGAAAGCCTGGGAGCATGTGCGTGGTCTCATTAACAACTCGAGCTTCAATTGTGACAATACCCTCCACGGTGAAAGGTCAATATGGTGGAACCTGCATCATAACTCCAAAACCCTTGCCTTATCCCAAGGCTGCTCTGCTAAGCTTTGGCATAATAAAGGAATCAAGTACATTATGGTTATTCTAGAACATGATAATCTTATCATCTGGGAGGCTCTTAGTACTAAATATGATCTCCTTGCTTCACATAAGAAGACATACAATATGATTAAAACTGCTTGCGCTCCCCTTGATCTCCCAAAGAACACCCAAATAGACGCCCATAGGTACCTAACATTCCTTTGGAAGGATGGCTCCACCCTCCCTCAGATCAAAGCCAAATCTATCTATACCTTGCTCAATAGTGACACCGCAGTAATTGAACATATCAACACTCTGTGGTATGTAAATCATACCTCGCATACTTGGTAGAAAACGTTTGAGAAGCTTTGGCGGTTCCCCATCCCCCCTAAGATCAAATGTTTCAAATGGCATTTTATGCTAGATAGATTACCGATTAGGAATAAATCAGTTGCATATGACTAGTGTTCTGTCTTCAGAAAACCTGAGACTGCGCATCACATCTTCTTTGACTGTCCCTTTGCTAGAGAAGTGTGGCTTTTGTTTGGAATTGCTATCATAGAATCTGTTTTCACTTATGATATACTTACTAGTTTTATTCATGGACTGAGGAAGGATACTAATTTAGTGTGGCAAATTTTATCTTCTTACATTCTCTAGTTTATTTGGAAACTTAGAAATGAGGAGAAGTTCCAAGGTATTACAAGGGAGCGTACTGAGTTTTTTTAAAAACTCACACATTACAAAATTGCTGTGCAGGTCTGTTTTCTTATGAACCTCGAGAAAAACAAGCTACTGTGATTTTTGAAGGATGGCAGAGCAACCATGTTTGTCTACGAGATGCAAGACAGCTATGAATGGGCTAGGCTCGCCGAGAACCAAGTCTCCTTTGACAAGGCAGTGAAGAAACTCATAAAGGATCTATAGGACAACAGGCCCCCTCCCTTCAACAGGATTGAGATGTGCTCCCAGATCCTAGCAAGAAAGAAGGTGGTCTGGATGGAAGGAGAACAAGGTTGGACCACATGGATGGAGGACCTGGATGAGGTTCTCCAATAGGGATTTACTCTGATATGTCTCCTTTTTTTGGTTACAAGAGATAATTGTATATAGCCCTCTCTTTGGCTCCTCATTTTGGCGGTTGAGGCCTTGCCCCCCGTCCCCTAGTCTTGTATAAACGTTTGGTCTAACTTTTTTTGGACTCTCGATATTTAATATAAAAAAAATATTACTTTTTAATATTTATTATTTTTAATAACAAAATATTCATAACTTTATTTGTATATTCAATTCATTAAATTATCTTCATATCACTTTTTGATATTAGTTGTCAAAATTTATCTTTTGATGTCCATGTTCAACTTTCCTTTCAAATTATTTTATTTCATATGATGTGAATATAATTGGAATCATATTTTCTTTTTTTTTATATTTTAAAGTTAATTTTATATTTTAACATTGTACATTTAATTATGAAAAATAAAAAATATAATTCCTATAAATTTTCAATATAATTAAATAAAATTATTTAAATAGCAGTGTAATGGTAAAATTTTCATACCCATCCTAATTTCTATTTAGTTTTGATTTCATTTGGATGGTTTGGATTAATTCAATTACACATTTTAATAAATGGATCAATCTTGTGCAAAATCAAGGCCTATTCTTTTTTCTCTATATTGGAAAAAGTTTATAATGATTATTCTTATAATGATTACTCTTAAGACCGTCATAATTTCAAATTTGTTGTGTTCTTCTACTGGTGTTTTGCTAGCTTTTTGCTGGTGTTGGGTTGGGGTTCTTTCTGTGTGTCTTGTTTTTTGTTAGTCCTGTTGTCTTTCGGGTTTGTTCAGTTTTGTTGGGCTTTAATTATACATTATTTGTAATCTTTTTGTAAAGTGTTTCGGGTCTCTTCAAAACTTGTTTTTGCCTTAATAAAAAACTATACAAAGAATCAAAATCTCTATGAAAAAGTAAAGAACTATTAAATTTATATTATCTATGTGGACATCAACTTCTATAGTTCAACCTACCAAATCTCCTTGACCTTAGGAACCACACACGACCTCCTACCCAGCCTACTTCTAATCCAACCTAGAATCTTCAACATAAAATAATTAATTAAAAATTTAAGATAATTAACGTTTTATTCTTCAATCTACCCTTTTCCATTTTATCCCACAACCTCCCCATGTTCCACTTATATTTGAACCCCTAAACCTTCCTAATATATGTGTCATCATTAGTTCCCTTGTTGAATCCCTTATCCCATTTACTTGTGCCTATTACCTACCCTTCCTAACATAACACCCTTTGGCCTTTATATTGTCTTTCTTCCCACCTTCTAGCCACATTAAAATTTAAACTCTAGCCTACTCCATCTCTCTATCCAAAAAACAAGCTAACACCACCTCTTGGATATCTTATTTCTTTAATTAGGTAATTTTTCTCCCTAGCTTATTGATCATAGTCCCCTCATGTCTACTAGTATTATAGAGAGCCATAGCCCAATGACATGTTATTTTCCTAAAACACTAGCATATTTAGGCGATGGTTATATTTTTGACTTGGTAGTTGATGTTATAACTTTATTAATGTTATTCACTCACATGCCAACTATTGTGCATCAACACTTAGCCATTTTATCTCCACATCACTTCCTTTGCAACTGAGCGTCTTTATGCAGCCAAAATAATGAGTGAGCACAAATCCAATCAACTATTGCAGGCAAATTTATAAAATAAGATGTTTGATATAGTTTAATTTTGTTAAATTATATGTTTGTGTTTTACACTCTTTTGTCCAATCTGAGTGTTTGTTTGGTTTATGCCTTGTTTGGCTATTATTATTTAAACCATTCGTATTGAGACATTTTCTTTGCACACATATCTACCATGAAATCATGTTCACCACCTATTAATGTTGTGTTCCAATTCAATTAGGATTGAGATGATAATGACTTTGTGGGTGAGACATCGAACAAGTAGGTAAATTATGTCTTTATCTCACATGTATATACATGTGTGTATTTTATAGGTATATATCTTGTCTATCTTGTGTGCATTAATTTATATGCATTCCCATGTGTACACGATTCTTTGTGGGTGTTATTTCACCTTTCGAGGAGCCAAGCTACTCTTATAATAGCATAAATAAATGAAAAATATAATTTGCGAGATTATGTCTCTATTGGTATATTATCACATCATTACCATGTCAATTGTGTTTCAAATTTCTCTCTCTAATATTAGTTATGGATGCTATAAAGTATAGGATCATTTAGGTCTCTTTGATGTTGACTCAAGATTTAAAAATTATTGCTTTGTCACTACATGTTTGTATGCCCTTCATCCTTTAGTACCCATAATTTTGCGTGACTTTGATTATGATGAAAACTATATCAATATTCCCTAATTGTGTATTTCCTAGCATATATTAACCCCATGGGAAATAGATCCCTTTATGTATATTTTCTTGTGATATTGCTAATGTATATGAGATATTCTCTTTACTTTCATCTATATCATTTATTGAACATGATTTCACTCATAACAAGTTATCCTTTTTCATAACATCTCATTACATTACCTCTCCTTTTTGGTGGCACAAATTATGAATCTAGGGTTAAATGATTTAATATATTCTCTAATATCCCCTTTCCATTCCCCTTTTATACATTAAAATCAATTTTGTGTATTTGATTAATTGAATTATTATAAGGAAGGGATATATCTACACATACTCCTATTTGAAAACACATACCCTTGGTCAACATCAATAGGTTGTGGGCCCAAGTATAGAGACATGATTTGATTTATCCACCCTTATAAATATTACCTATCTATAGAGTATTAGTATATGTAATATTTCATATTATATTTATATATAAGCAAGATAGAAAAATGTATACTAGTGTTGGGAAAGGTGTCTCAACCTTTCTCCTAATGTCAAGATTACAAAAGGTTGATTTTTGGATATAAAATTAAAAAAAATAAATTTCTAGTTTATAGGATTTTTTGAAAACACATACCCTTGGGCAACATCAATAGATCGTGGGCCCAAGTATAGAGACATGATTTGATTTATCCACCCTCATAAATATTACCTAGCTATAAAGTATTAGTACATGTAATCTTTCTTATTATATTTATATATGAGCAAGATAAAAAAATGTATACTAGTGTTGGGAAAGGCGTCTCAACCTTTCTCCTAATGTCAAGATTACAAAAGGTGTGATTTTTGGATATAAAATTTTAAAAAATAAATATCTAGTTTATAGGATTAGTTTTGAGAAAAATAAAATTTTATAGTTATTCAACACTACCTATGGTGATGGTCTTTGAGTACTTCAATTTAAATAAAATAGGGATCAATCAACCCAAGGAATCAAAATATATGGGCACAAAAGTTTGCTTATAAAATGTAAAAGTCTATTAGATGCATAAAAAATATATAAAGGAGAATTACACTTAATGACCAACTTATGATATGTATTATGAGTTGTCATAAAGAATTTTTGATTTGAGGATAATTTTGGTGTCACTTTTGGGTTGTTTTAGCTCATGGGTTTCTACTTATTATTTGATGGTTCATGTAATGTATGCCTTATGTATTTAGTTCTTAAGGTGGAGGTTGAGTGTAGAGTTTTGTATAGACTATTAAGTAGTAAGAATTATTCTAGGTCTTTGGTTGGTGATACTCATGTGAGGCTTAGTCTACAAGTGTAATATAGTCATGGTTAACTAGATAATTGATTGAACTATTTTGGAGTGTGGGTTTTTTCTCTCATAAGAGTTTTCCCATGTAAAAAAGTGGATGGTATTTATTATTTATTTAAATATGTTTATTTTTGTGTAATTGTTAAAATAAACTAAAATTAATACAACACTCTCCTAAAAATATTAGTGTACAAAATATTACCATGTACCTTCCTTTCTTTCATTTGGTATCAAAGATTGATCACCTTAGGTTCTAGGTTTTGAGTAGAGGATTTTTTGTATTTTTATTCATTTGAGTAGGATCTTGTATAGAGGGTCTTGATTTTATTATAGGAAGTTATAGTGAGCATATCAATAATATTAGGAAAATAAATTAGGATGATCAATTCATTCCCTACATAACCTCATGAGAGGAAAGCATGCATTCAAGTATATATAATAACTATATGCAAAGATTAAAGACATATCATAAGATAACACAAGCTATACCCTAAGATACCCCTCAGAAAGGAAAAAATCTAGCCTAAAAAAGAATCCATGTTCTTGATGTATTATTCAAAGATAAAACATTATAATACACTTAAAAAGCCTCCATTTAAACTTCTAAAACATCAAGATTATCTAGAACACCCTCCATGTTTCCAAACATTAATCCACATCCCATGCCATGCTTCACATATGCACTCCTCAGAAGAAGACTCAATATAATGACAACCAAGTCAAAACCCCAACTAGGCAGCCTTAAACCACTAATCATGTGGTTTTATTTTACATAGACATAAGCTCACACAAATGCATCCAAGTGATAAGGAAAAATTATGTGCTCAAAGCCATGAGTCCACAAAACCATTGACCCCACATTTATTTTTTGATTATAAACATTAAATACTTTTCCACTACGCAACCCACATAAAGTATCAAACCCAAAGTTACATAAAACTTTACAAGTGGTCCCAAATAAATATTTAATACATGGATGAAAACATCACCTAGGTTGCACCAAAAATAAATATTGTAGACTTGGAAAAGTTTTCACAAGTCAAAAAATTATGGAACATTTCATTTATTCAGTGCGTTTGACATTAGAGCATCCAACTCCACAAGCAATCCTACACCAACCAAAAATATTTCTGAGTATAGTTGACTTTAGCTTCTTGTAGTGTTGATTTTAGTTAGTTGCTTCAAGAGTATTTTCAAAAATACTTTAAGCAACCTAATGATGTCATCTTGTAGAGGAGCTTAATAGGTACCTGTAGGTCTCATTTGGTTAAAATTGGCTTAAAAATGACTAAGTTATGGCTTTACAATATTTTGATTGTTATTGGTTGTGAGACTAGAGTTGAATAGAACATCTTTTCAGCTAGTTATAAAGTACATTTTCGCAAATGATTCTGACTCATTCAACCCAATATGTGAGAATTGCATGGCCAATTCGATTTGAAAGAATTTGATGGTCAACTAAACTCAAGTGAACTAAACTTTTATGTTTAGTAAACTATCTCAAATAGCTTTATTACATTTGTGGGAATCAACTAACCAATAGCGAAGTTGTAGGTAAAGTCAAGTGAACGAAACATCTCAATATATCATTTCATTTTTTGTTGAAATATTTATCTCTCTTTCTATGGAAGTTGTTTGCAATGGTGATCACTCCAACATGATAACAGAGTCATCTCTTTCCAGCATTGATATTTTTCACTAGTTTTGTTGGGGTCCCAGGAGTTGGAGACCGATGATATATTCACGTCATTTCCATTTCCTTTGGATCATGACCATCTATTTCAGACTTCACTCTTAGTTTATATATTGAGGCATTAATCGTGCTTCATCAAAGTTTTCTCCATCACAGTTTTTTTCTTTAAAAAATATATATCTATTTTGATTTTGTAGTGGGATGACATTAATAGAGTTTTGATTTTTGGTAGTGCAATATTTTTGCAAATTATATTGGCCGTTTATTTTTTGGTAGAGGTAATTATCGAAGTTTGTAGTGATTTGGTGGATTTATTTGCATTACGTGTATCAGAGGTGCTCTTGACATTTCAAATCGCATCATATTGGAGTGTGCCAGGACTTTATTTGAGTTGTTCTCCTTTATATCAAGTTTTCCACCCTGTGCCCTCTCTACACTCTCATGCTTACACATGTGCTAGTTTATTCTCTTCAAGTGGTATTTTTTGAGAAATCATATTTCCATTAATTTTTGATAACTCATGCACGAGCCTTTGATTTTCAGCCCGACCAAAAGCTTTCTTTGAGCCTTTTGATTTCTCTATTGCCAATTAGGGTGTAAGGATAGCGCTTGTTGGCATTTCTTTGGGAAGATAGTTATATTTTGCTCTTTAAATAGCCCATCTCACCCTTGCTCACCACATGCTCATTCTCTCGATCCTCTCACAGTTGTGATGTGCTGTTTGGTGTATGGACTATGTTGACCTTGTGGTGTGTGGAGTAGATGTGGTTTTCTTTGATGAATGGTTCTGTGGAGGTGGCACACGAACCTACCATCTATATGAAAGAAATATAATATTGGAACACAAATAAACTATTCTATTGATTCAAGAGATTACATGAGTTTCTTGATCAACTGATCAAGGATCAGACTAACTGATGGAGAATGAATTACAACTGCCTCATTATATAGAGGTTTTAGATACATCTAGATTTTGGAAAACTTGTATTATTAGAAATAAAGCAAAAAACTAAAACTAAAAAACTAAAACAACTTTTATGCATAATCATCCCAAATAAAGCTGAAAAACTAAAAGCATAAAACTATGCAACTGGGAGGAATTACTAAACAATATTCCAACACCACATTGGTGGCACCCCTCGCCGCACATCGGAATTTAGGGGCTAGCCCCTAGGTTCTATTTTTCTTTTTAAGAAAACTTTTTCCCATTCTTAGCAGGTGGTCATGTATGTGAGCAAGGGCCAATTTTCCGCATGATCAGGTCAATCCACTTAATTTTCCTTTGTAGTGGAGCATCTTAATCCAATTGATTTCATCGTTTATTACGTCAATTTACCTAATTTATCTTTCAAATTTGATGGAGGACAAATCTATTTGATTCCTTAATCCAGTTTTGATTTCATCTTTGGAGCTTGATCTACATCAATTTCCACATCAGTTATAGGTTGTCAACTTCTTCATTGATTAGGCATGTACCTGATTGGATTGATACTTCATCAACATGGACAAGGAGATATGAGCAATTTAGAGACATCATCTTTAGCTTCCTACTATTTCCCTTTGGGATTGGGAAGAATTCTTATATTTATACATGGGTTTGTTTCTTCCTATGGGAGACAAGTTGTTTGTATGCATGGCATCATCTTTAGACACTTGCCATTTTGAAGGAGATCATTTGTTATGGGGAGGAGAGGGGGAGGCAGGGAGAAAGGGGAAGCTACACAGTCTCTCTCTCTTTCCCTCCTATGGGGGAGCATCATTTGTATCTTCATGATGGATACAGTTCTTGGGGGGTATTGATGTTGAGACCTCCATACATCACTTGATCATATTTGTATTATCTCTTTCTTGGAGAGGAGTTTTGCCCCATGAGTTTTTCTCCTTTTCTCCGTTTGTGAGAGATTAGTTCCATGATTAGTCATGCATGGGTACCTAACATGGCCTTCGTTTCTAGGACTCATTCATTGCATTCTCATATTAGTCTTGCATCACATGCATAATAATTTTTCTCCCTAAGTTGCACTTAAGGGGGGTGTTGGAGTAAATAGTTTTTCCTATTTACATTTACTTAAGTCCAATTTAGGTAACCAATTGCATTTAATAGTTTTAGCTACACTTAGTATTTATACTTGGGTAGATGGCTTCTACCCACCCTCACATCCTATGTTCTCTCATCTTCCACTCTTGCCTTTTTCAGCAAGGTTATTGTACATTGTAAAGTATCTTAGCATCTCAATATATCATTTCATTTTTTGGTGAAATATTTATTTGTATCTTTCTGTGGAAGTTTGCAGTCATGATCATGGCTTGGGAGCTCACTCCAACACATCAACCAACTAAACATGTGGAATTTATTCTTTGAATCGATTGTTTGTGAAAATTCTCCATACTATTGGAATTTTTATTTCTTGAACAATTCATTTGCTATAACCATTAGATTTAATATTGGTTTAACTTCTTGGTTACTTGAAGGATAAAATGATGCTGATATACACATTGAGGAGCCCCTTGGAAAGTTTGAGAAAGGTTGATTGTGATAAAAAATGATCCATTTATACTCTTGTAACAAATTTTGTCAACCAAATGATAAGAATTTGATTTTTTTATATTATTTTATGAATATTATTTTATTGTTGATCATTGTATTGGTTGTGCGATTAGTTTATTCAATAGAACAATCGATCTTGACTACATCATATCTCCTTATTATAATTTCCAAATCCTTGTTTATTGTTGGCCACCAATAATATGATTTTAAATTTTTGTGTTTGGTAGTTTTAACCATGAACTTACCACCACAAATCCCTTAGGGACACTCACTAATTATTTGGTAGGATTATTCTTAATTAAAAAAAATAACAAACATCTCATCGTAGTTTCACCACAATGATTCACCTTGAAATGACACATATTCTTGTGACTATAACTTAAGTATTCTTATTATTTAGGGTTAGACTGACACATATTTATACTATGAGTTATCTTTAAAAGGACAATGGGAAATATCCAAATTAGTACTTACCTCATGCACTTCTATTGCATCCAGGTTTTCATTTGTCATAATTTTTTTTAAACCTTGTATTAAACTTATTTTGTTGACTATGTCTTCATATCATACTTTTTGATCTTATTTATCTACCTAAATTTTTTTATAGAGGTCTCTTACTAGGTAACTACAACACAAAAGGTAACTACAACACAAAACTGTGAAGGATATAAACACATCTACTATAAGATTCTTTTTCTCCTTCTTTTCTTTTCTTTTTTTAACCCTATTTTCTATATCTTCCTATAGATAATATAGATCTATTTTATAAAACATATTAGGAGGCTAGATTATTACAATAGGTTTGTGTTGTGGTTTTTTTTTATCTTTGAGCAAAAACTAAAAAAAAATCATTGAAGCTTGTTGTTTTGTGTAGCTTTAAACAATATGTAGTTATATCTTCTTTTATCTCAAACATCATGGTGGATAGTTTAAAAGTTTTGTTTTTCTTTACCATTTACATCACCATTAATTGTGTCCACTTTGATTATAGACATGATATTATTTCTTTGTTCATCTAATTATTTAGACGTGTTCCCCTTTTCATTTCTTCATCCCTCTACTATTTGGATGTAGGAATCCTTAATGTATATTTTTATGTTGTTCATTCATTATTTATTTAAATTCAATATTTTTCCACTATGCAATGTATCAAGATCTTAATCCAGGTAATTATGACTCCTTGTTACATATATTGTTGGCCATCTTAAGCATTCTAGTATTTTGTGAAGTTATTTTATTGTCTGTTTTTAAGCTCTAGTCAACTAGTGGATGAATGCCTATTCATGACTTGTTGTCTTTTATTCTTTTTGCAGTTTAATTTCTAAATTTTATTTTTACCATGTTTAACTCTATGTCTTCTCCCCTCTAGTTAGAGTTGCCATAAAAAGGTTAGGAGTTGATCCTCAATCCAATGATTCAATTACATGTAAAGTCTTTGCCTAAAAATGTTTGCATTATATATAGTGCATTTCATCCTCAAAACTAAGAACATTTAAAACTTTCATCAATATTAACCTTTCCATTAGATTTTGTTATCCAATGTAAAATCAATTATATTGTTACTATTTACTTATTAAAGATAGAAGATGGCTACTGGATTCTTTTTTTTTGGTCGGTAATAATGATATTTTATTAATATATGAAACAAAATATTACAATTTTTTTACATTGATATCGTTGTCCATCAAAATACACTGGTCCATCTACAAAAACCAGTGACCACCCTAAACCCCAATGCAACCCAAAAACAAGAAACCCCCCAAACTTCCTTACATATATTCAACATCACCTATTACATACTTTTAGTAAAAAAATATAAACCATCTTCACAACACAAACTTAAACGACTATACATCTGGACAAAGAGCATGCAAAATATTAAAATAGACAGAAAGATATACTATTAGACATTTACAGACAAAAATTTCAAACCCTCGAACCTACCATCGGACCATCAACCCAAAATTCCTCCAAAGAGAAGTCACCACTTGTTGACACTTCCAATTTTCCACTCTTTGGTCATTTTTCTCCCACCACCCACTTCCCAAGTCTCTTCTTACCGTAGTGTCCTAAAATTGTACCCCTTGCAATTTTGACCGCATTTTGGGCCCTCACCTTACCGCTCTCTTTCCACATGCTTGATCGAGACTTGTTTATGCCTCTTTTATGCAACCAAACTTCATTTTTCACTTTACAACTTGCATAGCCCTTTGATCCTGGCCTAAGCTAGGGTAGGACCGGGGCACCACGCCCTAGTCCTCCCTAGGTAGGACCTATCTTGAGACCCTTCCCCCTTGGCCCTATTTCAATTTTGAGCAGGAAATAAATCCCCTATGTCAGCCTCTTTCGAAAAATTAAATATTTGACAATAGGCAAGTATATAAGGAGATTTTTCCCTTTCATTTGCCAATCAATCAATCCATGATCATCATAAGGAAAGAACATGATAACAATCATAAGGCAAAGAGACTACATCAAACATTCTTCATTCCTTAAGGCTGCATACTCTTCATCTATCCATTGGAGCAACATTACACCATTCATTTGCAAGAATATGTGTGTGTGTGTGTTAGGGTTTTTTCATATTCATGCCATTTCATACAACATATGTGATTCATTTAAGAAGCAAAGCATATTTATCATCTATTGCAGATCTGAAGGTATACCTTTCCATAATTTATTTCAAGCATTTGCAGTATTTCATTCAAGGTTGATTCCAAACCGGGGTTTGACTTAGGCAAACCCCTATTCCCAACCCCTTTTCTTCTTCTTTCTAAGTGTAGGAAGCAGGTGCGTAGTTGTACTTTTGGCCTCAAAATTTATTCGTAGAGACAAAAAAACCCTTTTCGACGCGTGGAAAGTTCAGAGGACCGAGAGGAGGGTACCCCTGTCCAGACACATGGTCCCTGCAACTTTTGCTGGATTTCGCAGAGCAACTCCGAATCATCTCAAACTTCTCAGATCCAGGTGCATGACCGAACCCCGAATTTGTAGCTCGCTGTTTTCACATACTTTGTCTTCATTTCCAACATTTATTCAACTTACAAAAGAGGGTCAACCATATTCCAAACTCAATCAATCTACTTAGTATTTAGTCCTTGCATCATTTAGGATTGGATCTAGTAGATTCATTCCCCCTCTTTTCAATGTAAAGTCCCTCCCAATTGTAATTCCCCCTTCTTTCAAGTGGTGAATTGGCTAAGCTCCTAATTTTCCACTCTACATTTTGGTGAACCCAACTCCTTACACCATTAATTCTGATTTTTGTTTTCAGATCTAAGTGTATGCAATTTAAAATTCAAATTTCCATTTACAAGTTTGATTTCTTTGCAAATTTTAAAAATTTAGAGGTTGATTTCATTAAAGCCCTAATTTTTTAATTCAAAATTGAGCCCGTGATTTGCATAATTTTGGATTAATTATTTCATATCTGAGCATTCATTCAATTTGCAAATTCAAATTTTCATCTACAAGTCAAATTTCACAATCAATTTTTAAAATTAAGTGGTTAATTTCAAAAACCCTAATTTCTAAAAATTGAGCTTGTGGGGTTGTTTAAATTTTGAATTTCCGTCTTCAAATTTGGTTGCTAATTAAAATTAAAATTCAAAATTGCAACCTTGGATCAAATTTCAAATTTTAATTTTAAAATTAAGTGGTTAATTAAACAAACCCTAATTTGTAAATTTAAATTAATCTTGTGCATTTTCCATTTTTCAAATTCCAAATTCCAATCTTAGATCTATTTTCAAATTTAAATTTTAAATTAAGTGGTTCTTTCTACAAGACCCTAATTTTAAATTCAATTCTCTTGTGGACAATTTCAAATTTAAATTTTAAAGAATTAAGAGGTTATTTAAGAAAGCCCTAATTTTATAATTAAATTCAAATATTCTAGTAGGTATTTTAAATTTAAATTAAGAGGTTATTTTCAAGACCCTTATTATAAATTTCAAATTCCTAGAAGGTTGTATAATTTTTCAAAAAGTGAATAATCATTTTTCTAAAGTTTTGAATTATTCAAATTCTAATTTCCAAATTTCAACATTCAAATTCTCATTTTCACATTTGAATCTCATCAATTTAAATAAATTAAATGGTTTATTTATAAAATCTTAATTTATTTAAAATAATTTGCTTGAACTTAAATTTCAATATTACTTATAGCAATTAATGGATTTGATCTATTTTCTATTTCACATATGATTACATTGCTTTTTATGTATATTTATTATAATCATGTGTTGGATAATGGTTTCTTTCACTTCATGTTACTTCTATTCATTCATAGCACTTGGACATATTGCATTTTTCGAATTTCCAAGTTGATTCCTTTTCATAAATTAGATCTCAAAGCTTTCATTTTTCATGTATTTTGTGTTATGGCGATGTTTTTGGACAAATGCATTTCATACATAGATCACCTAAAATCTTTTGTAGATCCTAATCCTAGAGTTGACAATGAGAAACCTAATACTTGTACCTCTCCTAGGGTATCTAGTGAAAATGAAGAAATAGATAATACTCCTATCAAAATGGAGAACAAGCATTGAAGAGAAACATGGCCCCATCTTCTTCTAGTACACAAACCCTTGGGCAGGGGGGGCAAGGTCAAAATACTAGTTCTTCCATATCTCTAGATCCTCCTTATTCTCCTAGAGCCTATCTTAAACATCAAAAAATTTGTAGAGAAGATGATGTCATGCATTTAATTCATGATCTCTCTCCCCACATAACATTAAGCAAAGGTGAGGCCTTAGATGATAAGGATCTTCCTTACCATTCTACCAAAAAGGATATACATGATGAAAGAAAGGAAAATTCTCCTTTACAAGATATTCCTTTTTCATCTACTAATCCTTTAATCCCTTCTAAACATCCTTACACTACAAACTTCAAAGAAATTTATTATAATGTTCCCCCGCATTCTCAATTAAAATATTCTTATAGGAGTGGCTTTAACATAATATCAAAACAAGCTTTTAGAGGACAAGGACTTGGAAAATTTGAATAAGGAATTCGAGTCCCTATAAATCCTCCTTCACAAATCACCACAGAAGGCCTAGGAAATGATAATAAATCTTCTATGGAATAAATCCTTAGGATTCAAGACTTCAAAAATTATCTTGCAAGACAACAAGCCATTAGTGATCGTAAAAGATCTTCTTCAAAAACTCCTTTTTGTTCATTTCATCAAACCCATGATCACCATGCCGATGATTGTCCCGATTTTCAAAATTCAATAAAACAACTTATAGATATATTAGTAAAGTTAAAATCATAGAAGACAATCCTTCTTCTAATAATAACTATTATCCTCAATCTCGAAAGAATGAAGCCACATTTATTAATGATCAAGAAAGATTAGCAACTAGAATATTTTGGAAATTGAAGTATGATAAGATTGTTGTCTTTCCTTTTGTGAATCTTAGTAATAAACATAAAGAAGGAAATGGATATTTTCTTTTTCATCATGGTGGTTATCATTTTCTTGGAAAGTGTAAAGCATTTAAGGAATTTGTTCAAAAGAAATACAATTGTTCTCATATATGTCTTTCAATAGATCTTGCTCTCTTTCTAGGTGAAAAGGTAGTGCCTTAGCACTCCTTTCCCCCCTCATGTTGTTCCTCACCTTATGACACAAGTAGTTAACTTAATTGGTGGTTCTTTGTCATCAGAGGTGGTGCTTTTTTAATTTCAAATATCTTGGGGTAGCAACATGATCTCCTCCCCTTTTCTCCTCTTCCTAAAGGTTTCAGTATTTTCTTTAAGATTTTATTATTCATGAATTGATGTCCTTTCTTGCATGGAATTATCCTTCATGCGAGCACATGTTTGTTCCTTGGATAAGACCTATTCCTTACTTGGTATGGTGCATCTATTATGAATAATCTCTCCTTAGAGAACTTTTGTGAACCTTCTTCTTCCCTTTCCTTTCTCATAGAAAATTACCCCTTCTTTTGTGTTGTGTTATATCACTTGATGTCCTTTTCTTGCATAGAGTTTTCTCCTTGGTTAGGGCCTATTCTTTGCTTGAGATGGCCTGTCTTTTATGAATAACCTCTCTTTGGAAGATGCATAATTTTCCTCTTTGTCCTCTTGCTTGGGGGGTAAGGATGACTTTGTCTACCTCTCTCTTTCTATCTAATATATCACTATTCCCTTTAGAGTTTGTATTTTTCATGTATTGATATCCTTTCTTGCAATGACATGTCTCTCATGTATTGATATCCTTTCTTTGCTTGAGATGGCCTGTCTTTTATGAATAACCTCTCTTTGGAAGATGCATAATTTTCCTCTTTGTCCTCTTGCTTGGGGGGTAAGGATGACTTTGTCTACCTCTCTCTTTCTATCTAATATATCACTATTCCCTTTAGAGTTTGTATTTTTCATGTATTGATATCCTTTCTTGCAATGACATGTCTCTCATGAATAATCCCTCAATGGAATGTGTGATCTTTCTTTCTCTCGCTCTCTTTGAAGATTACCACTTCTTTTGAGATGCATTTTACATAAACTAATGTCTTTTCTTGCATTGGATATTCATTCATGTAAGTTTATTATGGATTTCCTTATGCCTAATCTCTCCTTCGAAAATTGCATAATTCTTCTCATTGTCGTTACACTTGGGTGGGGAAATGATTTATTTCTCCTCCTCTCTCTCTCCTCTCTAACGATATACTTTTCCTTTGTGGAGTGGTGTTTGTTCATGATTGGGTGCCATTCCTTGTGTAAAGTTATTGTTTGCTCAAGGATTCTCTCTTATACATGAGGTGTAAGTCCTCGGCTACAACCCCTTCTCCACTTAGAAATATATATCTATCATAAACCTACCCCTCACATTGGGTCAAAAGTGTGTCATCCTTCATCAAGAATCCCTTTCACCTAGAAAAAGGAGGAAGGTAAGAATTATTGTTCTCCTTCCCTTCTTTTGGTAGAAGATGTTCAAGATAGCCCCTCTTGGAGGTAGATGTATTTTGAGAAAATATCTCTTCTCCTCCAAGGATCCCCTTTACACTTGTTGCAAGATATCTCTTTTTCAACTATCTTATCCTTTCTTGAAGAGTATTCGCTCTCTAGCTTGGATTTATGATATTGTTTCCTAAAGGATATCTCCTTGGTGTTGAAGGTAAGGTATCCTTGTCTCTAGCTTCCTTAAGATATCAACATAAAACTATGTTGATATCTTAAGGGGGGGCACCCACAATGCTCCCTTTGTATCATATTGCACTTTTCTCTTGCATATCATTTTTGCATGTCTTAAACGGATTTCATTCTCAGAACTAGAGTAAAAACTCTTAGAGCAAGATGCTTCACACTCGAAACCAGACACATCAATTGATATATGTCTTAGATGGGGTTAACACATCACTGAAAAACAACAAAGTCTTAAACGGGATGGCCTCGAAACCAGACACGTATCTTTGCCACTTGGAATTTAAACATTTGTAGACACACAATCACCCCTTGGCATTTGCATTTACATTACATGTCTTAAACAGGTTGAGGCACACTCAAAAATAGAGGAAAGACTCTCAAACAAGGTGCTATACACTTGAAACCAAACATCACTTGCACACATGCATGAGGATGGGTGGAACTAGCTAAAAATAGCTAGACTATTCTTACTCTCCTCCCCACAAGGATTACTTAGATAAATATATCTAGGGGTGAGTTGTCCATGTCCTTTCTCACCATGGATCACCTAGATAAAAATATCTAGGGGTGATTTACACATGTCCTTTCTCACCATGGATCACCTAGATAAAAACATCTAGGGATGAGTATTCCATGTCCTCTCTCATAATTCTTCTCATGGATCACCTGGATAAATGCATCTAGCGGGTATTCATGCTCCCTCTTCTTCCTCTCATGAACTCATAGTTTTGCTATTGATAGTTCATGGATGATGCTTACTTTGCTCTTTTATGTGATTATTGTGTTCATGAGATGGCATTTTCAATAATTATATTAGTTGTTGAGACATTTTGATATCGAGGTCTCTTCGGCTAGTTGACTTGAGGTCTTGTTTTTGGTCTTCAACTTTTGGGTCTTTATTTCTCTTTGGTTTTTGTCTTGTTTTGTGTTCCCTTGCATATGTTTGAGTGAGTTAAGATCCTAAGATTGGGGGCTTAGTTCCTTGAAATTAGTGATATCTTATACTTTTTGTGATTTTGCTCCGCGTTCCTCATCTTCTTCTACTTTACAGTGAGTATTTGCATAAGATGATACTCCCGCTAAAGTGGGGGCTAAATGTAGCATCCTAAAATTGCACCCCTTTCAATTTTGACCACATTTTGGGCCCCCACCTTATCGATCTCTTTCCCCATGCTTGATCGGGACCTGTTTATGCCTCTTTTATGCAACCAAACTTCATTTTTCACTTTACAACTTGCATAGCCCTTTGATCCTGGCCCAAACTAGGGTAGGATCAGGGTGCCACGCCCTGGTCCTCCCTAGGTAGGACCTATCTTGAGGCCCTTCTCCCTTGAACCTATT
Source organism: Cryptomeria japonica (assembly GCF_030272615.1). NCBI lineage: Eukaryota > Viridiplantae > Streptophyta > Pinopsida > Cupressales > Cupressaceae > Cryptomeria > Cryptomeria japonica. The sequence continues at coordinate 334,590,024 of NC_081412.1, forward strand.
TCAATTCTGAGTGGGAACTAAATCCACTATGTCGGCCTCTGTTGAAAAATTAAATATTTGACAATAGGCAAGTATATAAGGAGATTTTTCCCTTTCATTTGCCAATCAATTAATCCACGATCATCATAAGGCAAGAACATGCATGATAGCGATCATAAGGAAATGAGATTACATCAAGCATGTTTCATTCCTTAAGATTGCATACTCTTCATCTATCCATTGGAGCAACATGACACCATTCATTTGCAAGCATGTGTGTGTGTGTTAGGGTTTTGTCATGCTCATGCCATTTCATACAACATATGTCATTACATCTAAGAAGCAAAGCATCATTATCATCTATTGTAGATCTGAAGGTATACTTTCCATTATTTATTTCAAGCATTTGTAGTATTTCATTCAAGGTTGATTCCAAACCGGGGTTTGACTTAGGCAAACCCTATTCCCAACCCCTTTTCTTCTTCTTTATGTGTGTAGGAAGTAGGTGTGTAGTTGTACTTCTGGAATTAAGCTTTATTTGTAGAGACAAAAAAATGCTTTTCGATGCTCAGAAAGTTCGGAGGACCGATAGGAGGGTGCCCCTGTTTGGACATACAGTCCCTGCAACTTTTGCTGGATTTTGCAGAGTAGCTCCAAATCATCTCAAATTTCTCAGATCCAGGTGCATGGGCGAATCTTGAATCTGTAGCTCACCATTTTTGCATACTTTGTCTTCATTTCTAACACTTGTTCAACTTACAAAAGAGGGTCAACCATATTCCAAACTCAATCAATCTACTTAGTATTCAATCCTTGCATCATTTAGAATTGTATCTAGTAGATTCATTTCCCCTCTTTTAAATGTAAAGTGCTTCCCAAGTGAAAATTGAGCTTAGTTAATTCCCTCTTCTTTCAAGTGGCGAATTGGCTAAGCTCCCAATTTTCCACTTTACACTAGCATTCTCCTCTTCTTCCGCATGCAAGAACTTCACCAACAACTTCCACCCAATCGTCGATTCTATCTGCCTCCAGTCTTTATCCTCCCCAATTTTCAATCTGATGAAGGGCATAAACAAATGAACCCTATCTTTTTCCACCTTTTGCTCCTCATCTTTGATGTCAAAACCGATTCTCATGATGGCTCTTGCAAGCAATGACTGGAGACCATAACACAATCCTCCCCCACAAATACTTTCATCACCCATTCAATTTCATCCTTGCGGCCAATCTCCAAGCCCCAAGCCACACCCAAGACACAACCATTACAATGATATCCACATTCGTTCTATGTCTATGCTTTGTCTGGATGAAGTCTTTCCCCAAGAGTGTCTCCATGGCTGACAAAAAGGATTTCTCCTCATATTTAAATATCGATTTGAACCTTTTCTCTAGGGTTTTCACTAGCAAGACCAATTGCTATTTTGGTGTGTAGAGCATAAAGGTTGCCTCCATTATGCACATCAAATGCCGCTTGTCTCTCACATCAACTTCCAACACATTTAACTCTAGGTAGCACATACTCTCCTTTAAATCCTCACCACATCATCTAAGGACCTATCCTTGTACTGATTATGCCTTCAAATGGAAGCGTTTGTACCCTCCCAAGGATTGAGCACAAAATCTTGAAAATCCTAAAAAATGTGCTCCCCTGCCTCATCATTAGATGAGGTCACCCACTTGGAAAGAGAGTCAGCTACCTCATTCTCTGAGCGTACAACATGAGTAATTTGGAAGTCATCAAAGGTGAAAATAATTTCTTTAACAAGATATATATATATATATATATATATATATATATATATATATATATATTAGGTGCCATACATTTATTTCTCCATTTTTTATAGCATTAGTTATAATTTGAGAGTCTCCTTCAAGTTGAATTTTTGACAACCCCAATTGTTTTCCGGCTTTGAGAGCCTGAATTTCCTCTTGAGCTTCAACCTCATTGTTCATTCCCTCTGGAAGTTTACTCACGCCCAAGGCAAGCATATTGCCTTCCCAATCCCTCGCCACCCAACCAACTCCCAATGAGCTCGGGTTTCCCTTTGAGGCACCATCAAAATTTAATTTGTGCTATCCTTCTGGCAGTTTTGACCATTCAACCATCTTCTCCTTCCCTTGTCCTGAATGAACCCGAGTTGGCCTATTAACAGTCTGACTACTAGATTATTATTATTTTCTTACACTTGAACAATTAGGTACGAATATATTTTTTATATATCTTTGGAACCTTCTCCATTCAATCCCCACATGTATAAGTCATTCATGTCTTTATTAAGAATATTTTCATGAACTTCTCTATCTATGATGATTATTCTTATTAACTATGATCATATCTTTCTCTTATACTTTGAACTATGCAAACTAAAAGAAATTAACTACTACCATTTTAATTAAATTAATTAACTTACTCTATTAGATCACGATGAATTTAGGTGAATCCATTTACAAATTGAAACTAGGATGGACTCAAAAGATACATGTGTGAATATTGAAACAATAGGAGATGTTTCTTAGCAAAAAATTCCTTTGGTAGTTCAATAACCACAAGCAGAGAGTAATGAAAATAAAACCATGAAAAATTTAAGATACTTTCCCTTTGGATGCCGAAAATGTCTAAAGCATAAAAATAATGTAATACCTTTGAGAAATAATAACTAAATATATATTTTTGAAATTTTTTTATTGACGAATGTTTATTTTAGTGTATGGTTAAAATGAATATGTATTAAAAAATATAAGTATCCCAGTAATCAATGAATCGATTTTGAGTAATGGGATACCTTGTATCCTTAAATTTTATAGTAACTTGACAATAGGTAAGTGTATGCCCAATATGGACTAGTGTAATTTTTGATAACCAAGCAAGAAAGAAAGTAGGAGAATCAACTTGGGCCAATCTAAATAGTCATACATTTGTAGCCAAGTTATAATCCATAACAAACATATTGATGAATTAATGTGACAAGTTAATTACTTTGGAGAAAATATTAAATAAGGTAAAACAACCCAAGCATAGTTAGATATATATTTATCCAAAGACAATATGATATTCCTTAATAATTCTTGTCACAACCTTAACTTATAAATAAAAAATAGAATTATTATGGTAATATAGATCAAATAATTGTGTAAATAATTTTAGACAGTCCAAGATAGCTATGGATATCAATCACTAGATTTAGTTCATTTTATTAGAACCCCCTTTAATTTTTATAATACATAAAATAAGTGGGGAATTATTAAGAATGGATGATTAATGCCTCGCAAGTCTTATGTCTAGCTATAACTATTGAATATTTTATTATCTTATAAAATAATTTGCTTACTTGGAAAAGAACACTTCGTTTTGAAGAAAATTTGAGTTTTCATAATTGTCACTACAACTTATGCTTTATTAGTCACATGAAAATTGTCTGAATGCATTAAATAAGATTTTAATAGGTGGACTATGAATAAGTGGTACATAAAAGGTGTACAAGTTGTATTATTATACTATAAATTGACAACTTGGAAGTTACTTTGACCCCTCGTGGTCCTAGAGATCAGCGTGGTCAATCAAGTGTTGCATTCTTCTTGTGGATGTGTTACAAATCATAAATGGCATATATTTAGAATTAAAAAAAACCAGTTAAATTTTTCTCATGATTTTAAAAAATCATTCTTCAATTTCTTAATCTTCTTGGCCCTATACAAAGATTGAAATAGAGAAGATAAGACACATTTTATATCGCAATATGCTTTAAAAATTTATCCAAATATAAAGTCCAAGCCTTATTGAAATTCTAATGGGCAAGGCAAAGGACAATCAAAATTGACCTGCTTTCGAGTTGAGGTCTTTGTCATCTCATAAATCTTTAGACCTCCAAATTGTTCATAATGATCAAACTAAATAGGAATAAAAGGTTTTGTCACTTCAAAGAAAATCATAGTCATTTAATTTATTCTAGTTTCTATTGAGATCAAGATAGTGAGAAACATCCTTGAATTGTTCTTACTTTAACAATGACTTGCCATTTAGAAATCTCAATATTATAAAATGTAATTTGCTTGTACTATTTTAATATATGTATTTTTTGAATTGAAAAAAATAATGAGATGGTAATTAGTAAACTTCAAGAAACTGAATATAAACCAATAATGGATGAAATCGAAGAGGAGGATGCACAATGGTCTGCAGTGCTCTTCTGGGCTAGGGCTATTGTGCCCTTGCTGATGTCTATATTTATAGCATGTGTGGGTGCGATAGTAGGTGCAACGAGGGTGGGGGTTTGATGTTTTCCAAGGTGTGTTGGAGTTTTGAAGGTGTTTGCTGAGGTGTTGGGGTTTGGAGGGGTTTGTTGAAGCTAGTGTTCTTGAGTACTGGTCTTTCTCGTTTGGTAGTCCTCATTGCGGGTTCTTTTTTCATTTCTGTCATGATGGCAGAGCTAGGGTTATCTAATTCTTTGGTGGTTGCTAGAGATGTTCCATCCCATGGATCTTCTAAAGGCTTGCATGCATTGAGGTCTGACTCCTTTTATATTGGGGCGAGCTCTAAGTTGAATAAGGTGAATGGTTATTTTTAGAGGACTCAAGATCATCCCGTTCTTGTCATTCCTCTTGAATTGGTTATGGAGGATGTTAAGTATTGGAGTAAGCATGCTCTGATTTATAATTTTCTTGGGATTTGTATTTCTTTGTCGGCTCTGGAAGCTTGGATTTTCTGTTCATAGAAGTTGGAGAGTGACATAGAGATTACGCTTGCTGTGAACAACTACTCCTTGGTGGTGTTCTCCTGCATGTCTGATCACAACCAGGTTTTTGAGGGGGGACCTTATTTTTTATAATCATGTGGGCTTGTGTTGTTAAACCTTGACATGCAAGTTTCAATTCTGTCAAGGAATTACCCTCAAAGGTTCTTGTTTGGGTTTGCTTGCCACGACTCCCTTTAGAGTTTTGGATGGAAGATATTTTGCATCAGATTGCAACTTTGATTGTGATGCCAATACAGATTTCTCAATAATTTCTTAAGAAGAAGGTAATTTCCTTTGCTTGAATTTGTGTTGAAATTGATTTAAATAATCCATTGCCAGATTCTATGGAAATCTGCTTAGGTTCATTTAAGTGGGTGCAACAATTGGATTATAAATCTCCCCCTTTCCATTGTCAGATATGTCATGAGTATGGGCATCTTCAATGTCAACGCTCATGAGTTAATAAGGGGACTAGAGGCTCTGCTAGTGGTCATGGTGGGTCTCCTTCTTCCTCTGCCCCAATGCAAACAAATGGCCTTGATAAGGATGGTTTTTTGCCTGTTAAATCTTTGGCTAAGGGTCGAGGGCAAAACAGACCCTACAGAGATAGGCATGCTAATGAGGGTTTTAACCAATTTGAGGCATTGGATTCTATGACCTTAGAGGGAGGGATTACGATTGAGATCTCCTCTAGTGTGATTGGTATGGATGGGGAGGTTATGCAATAGGAACTTTCTATCTCAAGTCAGGGTGTTGGGCAACATTAGGGTAAGTCTCCTACAAGTCCTTACTTAGGGGCTTTAGGTGAGCCCACAAATTCATAGGATGATATTGTTTTGGTAGATTTGGTTAAGGAAGTGCAAGCATCTGGAAGAGGTAAAGTGTCTTCTCAGACTTTGGGTCTACAACAGAGGCCCCTCAAGAAGGTCTCTTTTGATACTTCCTCAAAAGAGGGTCACAAGAAGGATCAAGAGAAGATTAAACTAGTTGGGGAGCTGTTGGTGGATTTTGGGCTTGTTAAGCCCATCAAGGCTCACTTCTCCTACTCTTCTCAATGATTATTCTCTCATGGAATGTCAGGGGATTGAATAGCACCCCAAGAAAAAGGCTATTCATGAGTTGGTGGAAGTTCACTCTCCATCTATATTTTGTATTCAGGAGACTAAGCTCTCAATTGATTCTATGTTTCTTTGTGCTTCTAGTATTTGGTGTCATGGGCAGTGCCAATGTATTGTCTCCCTGGGTATTTCTAGAGGTTTGGATCTCTTTTGGGATCTGATGAAGATTGTTCCTCTTTGGTGGATTTCTAGCCCTTCTGCTCTCTCCATGGTTGCCTCTAGCTTGGAGACTGGAGAAACGGTTCTAGTTACTAATGTGTATGCTTCGATTGACTTTTATAGAAAAATCAAGCTTTGGTCTCATATCCGTTCTATTAGAGCAGGTGCTCCTTTCCTTCCTTGGGTATTTATGGGTGATTTTAATTCAGTTCTAAGCGTGGAAGAGAAAAGGGGGGGGGGGCTCACTTGTTTGGGTCCTTCTTCTGAGATTTTTTGAGAGAATGTGGACCTCCTGCATTTAATTTATATCAAGCCAACTAATGGGATTTTTACATGGAATAATAGAAGGGGGGGAGAAGATGCTATCTCAGAATGCTTAGATAGATTTCTAGTCTTCTATTTTGGGTGGGAGGTAGCTTGAGTCCTACTTCTAAAATTATCAATTAGAGGGGTTCAAATCATTGGCCTATTAAATTTTCAACTACTTTAGTTGCAATTCCTAATAATCCTCCCTTTAAGTTTTAGTTAATGTGGCTTCGAGACTCTTCCCTCTGAGATTTAATGGCCTAGTTGTGGGGAGATGGTGGGCCAACTTATGGTACTACTATGTTTTCTTTTGTCAAGAAATTACAATATGTTAAATGACAACTTAAAAAATGGAATAGGTAATGCTTTGGTAATCTTTATGCTATGAAGAGGCAGGCTCATGATCGTTTGGCTGCTGTCACTCGTCAAATTTGAGATCTTGTGTTCTCAGAGGATTTCAACAAAGAGGAGTCTCATGCAGTCAGAGAACTAGAGGAATGGGAACTTAGGGAGGAGATGTTTTGGAAGCAAAAGGATAGGGTTGTCTGGCTTTAGGAAAGAGATAGGAATACTACATTTTTCCATAGGTCTGTGCAAGCCTGTCAGAACAAGAAATACATATCTACTTTGGTTACTTAAGATGGAATTCAGTTGACATCTCTGCATGATATGTCTCATGAAGCTACCCGATACTATTCCGCTCTCTTTTTAGATTATTCACCTCTTGCTGAGGACGAGGAGAACATGATCCTTGCTTGTATTCCCTCTCTAGTTACCAAGGTGATGAATTCTTCTCTCATGAATTTAGTATCGATGTTTGAATTGGAGGAGGTTGTTTTTGGGATGCATAAGGGTAAGGGTCCAGGCCCTGATGGATTTCTTGTGGAATTATTTTTAAGTTTTGGGATATTATTAATCTGGATTTGTTAGAGGTGGTTCAGGAATCTTTTGTTAGCAAACAAATTCTTCGGGCCCTCAATTCTAATTTTCTTGTTCTTATTCCTAAAAAAGAAGGGGCTAATCTGTTAGACTTCTTTCGGCCTATATCTCTATGTAATGCGGTCTACAAAATTATTACTAAATTGAATGGGGAGAGCCTTAAACCATGGCTAGGAACTGTGATCTCAAATGAGCAAGGGGGTTTTGTAGTTGGAAGACAAATCCTGGATGGGGCAGTTGTTGCTTCTAAAGCCATTCACTCTATGGGAATTTCCAGGGTGAGATCTATTTTCATCAAACTGGATACGGCTAAAGCATATGATTGAGTTCAGTGGCACTTTTTGTGGAAGGTTCTCCTTACCTTTAGCTTTAGCCTAGAGTGGGTTAGCTAGACTATGAGTTGTGTCATGTCTTCCTCTTTTTCTGTTATTCTAAATGGGGAGTCTTCTAAGTTATTTAATGGAGCCTCTAGGGGTCTTCATCAAGGGGATCCCCTTTCTCCCTATTTGTTTTTAATTATGGTTAAGGGCCTTTGTAGATTGATTAAATCTCAAGTTTCCTGAGATCATATTTAGGGTTGGAGTTGGAGTAATGGGGTGCCCAAGCTTTCTCATCTCCAGTGTATGGATGATACTGCACTTATGGGGATTGCGAGACTACATGAAGCTGAGACCTTTAGGATAATTCCGGATATATATTTGGCCACTTCAGGTCAGAAATTCAATGAGCATAAATCTTCAATCTATTTTTTAATACTCCAGAGCCTATCCAAAGGAGGATTGCTATCACACTTTGATTTTAAATTGGATCTCTCCCCATGCGTTATCTGGGCATTCCTATTACTATTGGAAGACAACCTAGGCTATTTTGGTAGGACTTTCTAGATAAGTTACATTGGAAGAATAATTGGACCCATCAGTGGCTTTCTATTGCTACTCAAGTGACCCTTCATCAATCGGTGATTCAGGCCAGGCCCTTCCTATTTACAAAAAAAACATGGTCCTTAGAGCTCCTGTGTATTTTCTTAGGGAATTCAAAGCCTTCTCGCGCTATTTTCTTTGGAGTGGTACTCTACAAAACTCCAAATAGAGCCCAATTAACTGGGAACTTGTCTGTGTCTTGGCTTCTATCTTCTATCTTGAGTGGGCAGGCTCTTGCAACTAAGTTATATTGATGTTGGTGTACCAATCAATATTAGCTTTGGGCCCGTATTCTTATGCATAAGTATTTACTAAGAATTGACTATTTCGATGTTTCTTGGTATTCTTTGGAGCATGGCCTGTATTCTTATGCATAAGTATTTACTAGGAGTTGACTATTTTGATGTTTCTTGGTATCATTTGGAGCACTGTGAAAGATCTATGGTTTGGAATACTTTGAAGACTAGTGCTCAACTGGTTAAGAGAGGTCTTATTTGGATTTTCCACAGGGGCTACGAAGCTCTCTTTTGGATGGATTCTTGGGATGGTAACCCCCCTCTTCTTTCCATGTAATCACATTTTCAAGATCTTTGTGACTGCTTTATTGCAGCTGGGTGGGATAAAGTTGTGTACTATAAGATTGCCCAACATTTTGGTCTGGTTGTTGGTTATAGATGGAAGGATTATTTTGATTGGCCATTGGGTGGGTCAGAGAGGGATCAAACTAAGTTGACTCAAATTCTAGCTTCTAGGGTGTGTAGTTCTTGGGGGGACCTGATGTCCTGGCCTGGAGTAGTGAGCCGTCTGGTAGATACTCTATTTCTGCAGGGTACTTGTAGCTTAACAAATAGTTGTTTGGCGATATTGAGGTTTGTTGGTGGAAGCAGGTTTGGAATAAGTTTTCTTGGCCCAAATGCAACTTTTTCTTGTGGCTTGTAGTTCACAACCATTGTCTTACCTGGGCTAATCTTTTGCAAGCAGGGATTTCAAGGCCCTTCGATGTGTGGTTTGTGTTACAATATTGAGGAATCTATCTCTCATCTATTTTTTTAGTGCTCATTTGCTAAGGAATTATGGCACTTTTGGTGGGGTGTTTGGGGTCAGACTTGCTGCCATGTTTCTTCTTTATCTGAGCTATGGGCACGTTGGGGTAAGTCCCATGCCAAGACCCCTTTTGTCCATGTTTCTTGGGATCTTGGTCCTTTTATCATCTGGCATGTTTGGTTGGAAAGGAATTGAAGAGTTTTTCAAGATATATGGATGGATTCTATACACTTATTCTCTTCATGAGACGGTTGTTGCTAAGTGTGATTTTTCTGGCGGTGTGGACCCTAGTGATGTTGCTATTTTCAATCGTCTTACTTTTCCTCTTCAAGGAGGTTCTCTGGTGTTTAGAGGACAGCGTGGTAGAGGTAGATGCATGCATCCTTTACGATAGGTCAATCAGGAGGCCGGTGGACACCGCCTCCCCTCAATGTGTTAAAAATTGATACTGATGGTTCATGTTGGGAGAACCCTGGGCATGGCATTGGCGGAGTTGATTGGGACAGCTCTGGTGATGTTCAATTGTTTTCTCTTTCTATAAAGGTTTTAATACAAATAATTTAATGAAGGCACTTTCCATTTTGTATCCTGTTCAACATTTTTATGCTCTTGGTTGGCGCAATATTATTTTTTGTCTGATTCTCAGGTGGTGGTGAATTTTCTAACCCGATAGGAGCATGGAGATGTTAGTTGGCACTTGGCTTCAGTTATCAGTCAGATTCTTCAGTTGTGCGGTTCCCTGGATTCTGTTACTTTCACACACATTCCTAGGGAGAGGAATGGTGTATCTGATTGTTAGGCCAAATGGGCCTCAGATCAAATGCTGGGTTGGAATATAGTGGATAAGGGGAAATTGCCTCCTGATATGGCTCTTATGCTAGATCAATTAGTGGATAGTGATAGGGTTCTTTAGTTCTCTCTTCTTGACTATCCATTGTATCTCTTTTGTGTTTGAATAAATGTTTACCCCTCTTTTAGTAAAATAAACCAATAATCAATGGGGAGATCTTTATTTTCATGATAAGGTTAATAAATCATGATTTGATAAGTTAAAAATAAAAATAATCTATTGGTTTGAATATTATCATATGAAATGAAGTAATTTTCTTTTCTTTTATTTATCATTTTTTATAAATATCTTAATGACTTGAAGAAATTGCAAAATTTATGTAAGATCCATGGATGAGAAAACAACAAATAACATGCAATAAGGGACATCTTTATTTGCTCATTAGGATGAACAAAGCTGTTAATCTAAATGTGGTAGATATGGAAAATTTAAAATGAAAGAATTTATTGGATTGAATTAATCAAATGACAAAAAAATCCTCTTTTTTTGCCTTTTTCTTAAAACTGTAATCTCATAAAATTGAAAAGCAATGCATAAGGCAGATTAAGCCCCAACTAGTACAAACAATTTATCAACACAAACATCAAGCAAGATTGCTACAACTTTCTCCATTAGTTTTGGTTCATGTAATTTTTGTTGAATCTCCCCATTCCTCCTAGTAAAAGGCTTAAAATTTACCATGTTCAACATAGAAACTTGAAATTTAATAAGAATATTGAAGCTAGTTTGATCATCATTGTAGAGAGAAACCTAAGCATTAATAAATGCAATACCCCTAGTGTTAAAAGGACTAAATAGTGCTTGATATGAGGGTAGAAACCCTTTTTCTCCATTATATATTTGAAGTAGGTATTGCCAAATATATCGGGGCTGACAATGCCTAAAGGAGAGAGGTTGATATTGATATTACCAATGCTATTATTTTTAGGGCAACTTGCTTGGAGAGATTTGAAAAAACATGGTTGATATTCAAGCAACAAATCATACCGTCATCCTTCACTATGCTTTCCAACATTGAGTTCTATTGATTGTGGGTTAAAAACCCCTCACAACAAGGTGAGCCATCACTTTCCTCTATGAAATCTAGCTTAGAAAACAACTTTGCTCCTTCACTTGTTGTAGAAACTCTAGCTATAAACTGGTAGTTTCACTATGGAGTAGATCCAAGTGAATAGCCCATAGGAAGGGTTGCTTGCTCACCTCCAAACCCTATATGAACTTCATCAGATCATATTCTAACATCACCACTACATTGATTTCTTCGTTTGTAGGTAGGATGTAAAAATGTGCATTGTGTAGGAAGAAGTATTACTTCTTTGTTGGGAGTGAGATATACAAATTAAAAATTGAAAATCAAACTTAATTGTCACATTGATTGTCATCTAGAGAGTTAGAAATGCAAAGAAAAATGGAATAGAGAATGAAAGGTTAAGTGGGTCCACCATACACCACCTAAGATGTCAATTCTTAGAGTGTGCTCGTTAAGCCCAACAAAGGTATACAAGTGTTGAATTGTGGAATAATTGAACAACCAATACTTAAAAATAATGTTATAAAACCACTCTAATCCTAACACATGAATTCATAGTTTATAAGTAAAAAAATAAGGAAGCTTATGAAGCGGATATCTTAAAAGAGTCACATAGCGTAATCTCTAACACTAATGCATGCAATACTCTACATTACATACAACATGCAAAATTCAATATGCGTGCAACCTCTATTTCACATTCAAAGGGTTATATGCAAAACTCACACTCATCCCGAATTTCCATTTCTAGTCTGACATTGAATTGAGTTAATTTCCACAAATGGGACCCACAAAATAACATCATACTCATAAATAACTAGTATACCTATATTCTAAAAAAAAAAATGTAAAATAATACCGAGAGATATCACATAATTGTCATGTTTATTAGTTGTCAAGAAGGACATGGAGTTGAATAATGCTGCACTCTTTTAAAGATGTGACAGTTTCATAAACTTAGAAACAAGTGGCAATGATTCTATTTTATTCAGAGTAATTATGCCGAGAGGCATCTACAACGACATCAAAATGTCTGTAAACAAAAATCCATTTTTGAATAAATTTGACATGCAAATGACGCGTAAATGCATGAAATATGCCATGTTTCAGCTTTTGTGGAGGTGTTATTTTATTACTCCAAATAAAATAGAACCCTCGCCACTTCTCTCTAGCTAGTAGAATTTTACAGATGAATATCTTCTATTATAAGATATCTCTCGACATATTTTACATATTTTTTTTTTTTAATAGAGGTATACTAGTAAAATAATACTTATAGAGAAACTGAAACATGCATGCATTTACTTGTCATCTACACATCAAATTCTAAATCATTTTTTTGTTTACGGATATTTATATGTCATTGTAGATGCCTCTCGACATAATTATATAGATAAATAAATAATCATGGTAAAAATTATCAAAAATTGAGACATTTTATTTCTAGATTATTACTATACCAACATCTTATTAATTGCAAATTGTGTATTATATAATTGTTTGGATAAATAAATATGCTTATTTATTTTTAAAGAAATTACAAAATGCATATTTAAATATATAAATAAGTTTATAATGTGTTTTTAAATTATCATCATAACTATGAAAACATTCATTATGATCCTACATTTTAATTATTCTTTGAATTTGTCATTATAAAATATTATTCATATTTATTAGAAAGTTACTTTCTTTTAAATATTATATTTATTAAAAAATATTAAAAATACTTAAATAGTCAACATATATTAAACAATAATGAAAAGGAAATAATAAATAAGAAATAAGAAATAATAAAGATAAAAATATACACGTAAAATCTAATGAATGAATAAAATTTTAATACTTTGAAAATAATATTTTTAATCATTCTTAACATTAAAAAAGTAAAAAACAACTTATAAATAAAATTTTAATCTTTTATTTTCATATTTGTATATTATTTGTTAAAGAATAATTTGCATATATTTAATTTGTTGTTGAATTTATTAAAGAGATTTATTTATTTTATTAAGAGGATTAATTTCTATATTGTACACAAATAAAATTTATTAATTAATTTTTATTCATTGTTTCGATATAAAGAGATATCGATTTCAATGCATTTATATTTAAATTGTTATTGAGAATAGGTAAACATTTGGAAATTGATATTTCTTAGTATCTTTTAGTTATATGTATTTAAAGTATCTATGATAGTTATATTTTATCAAAATATTCAAATTTATGCGATTATATATATTAATTTTAAATTATCTAAAAATAAAATAAATAAATAAATAAAATTTTAGAAGGTGATATGGGAGCATTTATTTATTTATTTTTGAATGTGGCAAAGGGGCCATTTCCATGATTACAACATAGTCATCATAATACATGGACAAGACACTATGAAAATTATTTCAACTCCAAATATTATATGTTGGACTACACATCACCTTTCCTAGTACCTAAAATAGACCCAAAATGCCAAAAAATCTATTTTTTCTTCAATCTTCTTGCTAATAGACTTGGTCACCTTGTCCACTGATCTTTCACCTACATTCTACGCCTCCATTATTTTTGAGGAATCAAAATATTTCTTCAAAAATCAGATCTTGCTTTCACCTGCAGTACTCTCATTCATGGTCGTACCACAAATTAGGACTATTGAAGCGATAGATAGTACATACATGACTAACATCTTCCCTACTCCTTTGACCACCTTCATATCTCCTCACCATTTTTCTCATATAAACCTCAACAAAACTTCTTTCTCTTCATACTCTAGAAACCAGGAAAGAAAGATAGATGCTATATCATACCCTGGTTAACTATTTGCAGTCCAAACTTAATTACTTGTGTCATTTTTATCACCTACAACATCTTAGGGAGTGGCAATGAAAGACATTTTTGAGTATTCTATGAGAAATTATTTCCCTAAATGCATTGTCTCTCCCTCACCTGTAGCCTTCATTATTAGTTTCTTCACTTCTCAATAGCTTCCTTGCTCCCTCCACATATACTTTACATCATTTCCATAACATTTTACTTGCTCTTGGCTAGGGAGATGAAATGCCATCATTCCTGTAACCATTAATCTCTTTAAATGGGTCAAAATTTCCTATCAATCATGATTTGAAATCTCACTTCAAAGATTTTCCAAAACCAAGATGTCATCCACTTACTCGCTATTCAAAGCCCATTTTACTAAATGGTTAGCTATTGCATTTCCTTCGAAGTAGATGTGATAGATCTAGATTTTTTTTGCATTCATATAATATTTTTCTAGTTAGGATTAATTTTTTTGTTAAAGTTCTAATTTAACATTTGTTTACTTCTAATGGAATTTATCATAATCTAGGAATCACCCTCCAAATGAATGTATGTCCTACCCAATCTTCCTATGCTTAAAGCCAACTGGGCTGCTTGAAACTCTACTTCAGTATTCATATCATGCGTGCATTTTTTTGATCCGATTGCCAAAATATTCCCAAAATGATCCCTAAACATGCACCCTACCCCATATGGACCAATATTACCTCAAGTTGCTCCATCAAAATTTATCTTCACCCAACCCTCCCGTGAAGGGGTTCATACAAGAGACAAATGAACCTATAAATCCTTATAAAGAGAGGTGGGGGATTGTTATCACTACAAGAGACAAATGAACCTATAAATCCCTATATAATAGTTTAAAAGTGATTTATGGAAATAACAATATGATTTAGTAAAAAAATTATATAAATATATTTAATAACTTTATATTTATATTTTAAATGTTTTAGTTTAAAAATTACAATCTTAATTTGACAATTAATTTTTTTAAAAGTAATAAGCTAAAATTTTAAAAGATGATGAAAGAGTGATTTTATACCAAAATCAATTACACACTATCATCATAAATAGTAATCTTTTCTTTGAGCTTTTTCATTTTTTTCACATTCCTTAGTTGGAGAGAATTTTCTCTATTTCCTTTAAGATAAACTCGTCACGAAGAAATTTTGGGACATGTTGTATTTGAAGTGAAGATTTTGATAATCTTTGGTGGGGGAAATAATTCTCCGTGCATCTCAACTAGTTTATTTATAAACATGGTTACCATTAAGGCCACAACCTTAATAAAGATTGATGGAAAAGGTGTACTAGGAATAAATTCAAATTTCACACATTCCTTTATCCTTCACTATAGATTTATATCTCTCATTGGGTTTGGTGATAAGGGTGATTTTTTATTCCTCGTAGTGATTTGGGCCTTCGAAAATGATCACTTGTTTATTCTCTTTACTCTTATAACTTTTATAGGTTTCAACACTTATTAAATTTACTATTCGAAAAATATCATAGAAAAAATAAGAAGGGTAGGTCTAACTAAGGGTAGGGTCACTTTGGTTGAACTATTGTAGAAATAAAGGCCCTTCCATATCCAAGCAAAAGTATGCTTTAAGTGGCTTTTGATAGGGGAAGGGGGAGATGATATCACATGATTAGAGAAGAAATTGTGAGAGGGTTTCAATGTAAAGACATGGTTAAATACTATAAATATTAGAAACTAGTTAATGAGTAGACCCAATGCCATGTTTGAACTTAATGATTGAATGTTAAAGAGGAAAAAAAATGAAAAATTAGAAATTAAATATATACAAGTAATACAAATGACAAAAGCCTATTAAATAAAAGGAATAGATATATTTAGACCTTATTTCAAGAGTAACATATCTTATTATTAATATAGCAACATCATCCCGTGGAGGTGGAAAAGAGGATATAATAAATCCATTCGAAATTCACTTTAGCTTTTCTCCATCTCCTAGGAAGGCAATGAGATCCTTGTCTTTATTTTATGTATCCTTAAAAAAATATCACCTTTCATAGATAAACTAGTGACTTAAGCAATGAGATCCTATAACACTTCAATATTTTTAACAAGGTCTTCCATTTATTTTATTTTTTAAACAATAATAGCTATTTATTGAAGCACATAATTTCCTTTAATATTTATCTCTTTTCATGTTGTAAAGGGGAAAATTAGGTGACTTGGCAATTTGCAACAATGAAGGAGAAATCACCAAATCACCTATTTTCACTTGGGGGAGATGATGCCTTTACATTCAAAAGAGGGGGTAAATCCACTAGATTCAGTCACTAATCAGATTAGGACTGAATACTAAGTAGATTGATTGAAATAGAAAATATTTGACCCTCTTTTGTAAGTTGACTAGTTGAATTAAAACTAAGTGCTGGAAATGAAGACAAATATGAGAAAAAAGTGAGCTACAGATTCAAGATTTTGTCGTGCACCTGGATCTGAGAAGTTTAAGATGATTCGGAGCTACTCTGCGAAATCTTCCAAAAGTAGCAGGGACCGTGTGTCCGGACTAGGATTCCCACCCTCTTGGTCCTCTAAACTTTCCACGCGTCAAAAATGGTTCTTCCATCTCTGCAAATAAAGCTTAATTCCAGAGATACAGCTGCACACCTACTTCCTGCACACAAAAGGAAAGGGAAATGTGTTGGGAATAGGGGTTTTCCTTTAGGTCAAACCTCTTTTTTTTAATTAACCAAGTGGTTGAAATAATGTAATTGAAATGACTGAAAGTAGAAATCCTCCTCTTTCAGGGGATGTTGAATTGACTAAAAAATGTTTATACCTCCTTGTGAAGTTTTGCTTGCCTCCACATGGAATTATGACTTCATGAATTAGAATGATGATCTCCTCTTTAATCTTTGAAATTTTGACTCTATTGCTGCTCCAAAGCTTGACGGAAGATTGAAAATGCTCAATTGATCTTGAATGCTTGCAAACCTCTTGAATTTTCCTCTTCTCTATCAAATGAGAGGGGAAATCCCTCTTATATACTTGCCAGTTGGATGAATTAATTATTTTTTCGACATGATCTGACATAAAGGGGTGTTTTCCGTTCAAATTTGAGATGGGTCAAGGGGTCCAATTTAAGTCTTCTTTAGGGAGAACCATGGTGCCACGCCCTGGTCCTTCCTTATTTTGGGGCATGATCAAGGTAGCAATGTGGTGCAACTTTGGTTTGAATGGTGTTTTTGACATGTGTGAGCATAATCAGGTCTCTGATTAGCTCGAGGGGAGTAAACAATAAGGCAAAGACCCAAATGTGATCGGAAATTGTGAGGGGTGCAATTTTAGGACACTACATTTATCCCCCACTTTAGCAGGAGTATGAGCTTACGCAAATACTCCCGGAAAAGTACAAGGAAATCTGATTGAAAGACTTTCACCACATTAAAGAGGTAAGATACACCAAGCCCCTAGTGGACTTTAGGATCTTAGGACTTCAATGGTAAGGTAAAAGGGAAGACCATGAGAGAGAAAGAGAGAACCATGACTACAACTAGTAAGGTTCTCTTGCTACGAGTCATGAAAAGAAAAAGCACCAAAAATTACAAAGCAAAGCTAGAGTTTGCTAAGTAACTTTAAGTATCAAGAGAGAGAATCATGAGTGGAGTGTATGCCCCCACGTTAAAGAAATTGCACACTCCTTTCCAGGAGCAATTGATTTAAGGTAGGATACACCCAAAAAGACAATCTCGTTATCACAATAATTTAGTCCCCAAGAGGATAAATCAAATGATATGAACACAAAGCACAAAACATGAGATGGTTTCACCTAACTTTGGAGTCAATATGTTTTTTATGATAACTCATGTATATCATATATATATATATATATATATATATATATATATATATATATATATATATATATATATATGTGCATAACATTGTCCTCATCCCCCAAAGAAAGGAAACCACCAGGGAAGAAGGGAACGCACATGTCTTTTGAGTCAACATGGAAGAGACCAAAAGAGATCTCAACGCTTTGCATCGTCCTCAAGTAGACAACACTAGGGATAACAAATAGAAGAATACGGGAACAAATAGAAGAATGTCATAAATAAGAAAGAGAGGAGAGAGAAAGAGAATCTACGGTGCTAATGAAGCTAATCAAGCACGTTATCCTCCCCTCGACCTTGCTGATCAATGTTTCATGAAGGTGGACAACACGCAAGAGGAGCCACATTGAGCATAGTAGATGGAGCTATCGTAAGTTCCAAACAAGGACCATGATCTAATGATGAGTCACTTTGTTTGTTACTAGGATCTAGGATTAATGCCAACTTAAGGTTAAGGGCCAAGTTTTATGAGCTTTAGATCTAATTAAATTGATTAAATGCTTAAAGGTAAATCGGAAATTGCACAAAGATTAATTTAAATTTAAAAAATAGGGTTTGTTGCATAAACCGCTTAATTTTAAAAATTTAAATTTAAAATTTGAATGTTGTAAGGTGGGAATTTGAATTTTGAAATTGAAGCAAGGATTCAAATTTGAAAATTAATTCAAGATCTACACAATCCACAAGTTCAATTTTAAAATTAAAAACTAGGGTTTTTTGATTTAACCACTTAATTTTAAATTATTTAAAATTTGAACATGTAAATGAAAAATTGAATTGTAAAATTGAAGAGTTCTCAGATCTGAAACAATCAATCCAATTTAGACAAATCACAAGCTCAATTTTGAGTCTAAAAATTAGGGTTTTTGTGAATTTAACCTCTAAACTTTTTAAAATCGCAAGGAAATTAAACTTGTAATTGAAAATTTGAATTGTAAATTGCATACACTCAAATATAAAAACAAAAATCAGATTGTATACACTTGTATACCCAAATTAATTAATCATTTTTGTTGAAAGGACATCAATTTGAAGGTAACTTTTAATTTTTGAGAATTTATTCATTGTTTGTATTATTTTCCACATGTCAAGTAGGGGCATTTAATTTTTGTAAGTAGGACGATCTTAATTAGTATATTAAATATTGTGTTGGTTTTAAAATTAGGGTTTCACTAATTAAGATAATAAAACCATTATCTTACTAAGGGACCAAAACATTAAAAGAGGGGTAAATCTAATAGATCTAGTCACAATTCAATTCAAAAAATGGTTGAAATTCTTATTAGATTTTCTTATTTGTTTTCCACCCCCTTTTAGTTAAAATTGGTTTTGAATTGTATGATTTAGGATGAATTAATGGATAATTGGAGTGAAAAAGTTATAAAAGACTATCAGAAAGAGCCAAAAACTAAGATCTGGGTACGAGAAGAGGATCATAACCCATTCTTGAAAGTTTGGCTTGAATTGTTGGGCGTGGGATGATGTGTCATCCTAGTCCTTTAACTTTGAGATGGGAAAGTGGGATCTTTTCTGGATTAGGTAGACACACTGGATCCACTGTAAGAAGCTCTAGAAAAATTCTTGGGATCGAGATGGTAGGTCACCCTGGTCCTTTGCTTTTTGCTCCGTCAAAATCTGAACCTATTCGTCATCAACTCTATCAAAATATCTGATTACAACTCTTCGAGTCATTTCCCTGCACACCTAAAGAAAGGAAAAGGGTTATGGATAGGGGTTGGCCTCAGGTCAAACCCTAGTTTAGGAATAACCTTGAATTGAATAATGTAAATACTGAGGTCAATGTTGTAAGATATACCTTAGATCTGTAACGGTTGATAAGAAGATTGATGATGCAATTCTCTTTAGATATGATCATAAATGTTGGATGTAATAACATGATAAAGACATGAACATGGATGACCTAATCAAATACACATGCTCGCATGAAAATTGATGTAATTTTTATCTATGATGCTTGAAGGATATGGTGGGATGGATGCGCAGATGCTATGGATGAATAGTGGATGTCAAAATAAATTGATAGGCTGTCTTTATATAGGGTTCCTTAGGTAAATTACCAATTAGGCTAACCTCCAACGACCACATTGAGGCACGGGGACCAAAATCCATTGAGGAGGGGGAGAGCCCACCCAAATTTAAATTGGGTTCTGTTTAAGGGGGACCAGGGTGGTGGGGCACCTTGGTTTGGACCAGGGCACCACCACACCCTAGTCCTCCAAAAATAGGACCAACAAATCAGCTAATGGGGGAGGACAACTCTAGTATGGGGCCCATTCAATATTGTCAATAGGTGACATCAGGTTTAGAGTAAATAGGGGCCAAAACGGGCCCAAGGGGACCGAGGATAGGACACGCTAAAGTAGGAGCACAAATATGAGGTGCGAATTATGCCAGTTATAATTTACAATGCTACATTTAGCCCCCACTTTAATAGGAGTATGAGACTATGCAAATACTCATGAAAAAGTAGAAAGATGAGGAAGAGAGAGAGGAGCAACTAGGAGCAATATCACAAATAGATAAGACATCACTAATTTAGAGGAACCAACCAATATTAGAATCTTAACTCATGCAATCACATGCAAGAACACACAAAATAAGACAAAGTAAAAGAACCCCAAACAAAGAGAAAACAAAGAGAAAAGACACACAACATAAGGGGTTAGTACTAAAAACAAAAAGGTCCATGTTAACTAGTTGAAGAGACCTCAATAATCAAATGTATCAACCATTAATATCATTCTCATAAAGCTATTACAAGAACACAAGTGTTCAAGGGATGAACAATGATCCAACAAGTAGAAAAGCTATGAGCTCATGGGGAGGAGAAAGGAGAGAAAGATGATGCCATAGGATGGCAAGCTATGTTATTCTAGGTGATCCATGAGAAGAAGAACAAGAGAGACTATGGAATCCATGGGCTAGCAAGCCATGTTATGCTAGGTGATCCACAAGAACATGAATACTCACAGGGCAACAAGTTGTGTTATGTTGTTTGGTTCATATAAAAAAGGAGAATCATAATAGTCTAGCAAGTTGTGTTATGATAGTTCCACTCATTAAAAATGCCATACAAGGAGGGTTGAATGATCTAGAAAGTTGTGTTATACTAGTCAACCTACCTTAAAGAAGCTAAAAAAGGAAGAGTTGAATGGTATAACAAGCTGCATTATGCTAGTCAACTCACCTTGCTACATATGTCACCATCTGGTTCCAGGAGTTAAGAATCTTGTCTAAAAGTTAGGTCTGGTTTCGAGCATGCAACAAACTATATAAGAGCCACATTTGAAAAATAATATGTTTGGTTTCATTAACATCCTGTCTAATAGTTTGGTCTAGTTTCAAGCATGTGCACCCCCACATAAGACATATAAAAGGATTGCGTCTAGTTTCAAGAATGAAGCATCTTGTCTAAGAGTTAGGTATGGTGTAAAGCATGCAACAACCTATATAAGACATGCAAAATAAAAAAATATATGGTACAAATAGGGAAATATGTAAGCCCCCCCTTAATATGTCAACATAGTAGTATATTGATGTTTTAAGGAAGCTAGAAAAAGGGTACACACCTTCATCACCAAGGAGATACACTTTAGGAAAAAATGTACGTAAATCCAAGCCAAAGAGGCATTACTCTTATAAGCAAGGAAAATATAGTTTTAAAAGAGATATCTTGGAACAAGTGTAAAGGGAATCTATTGGAGGAGGAGGAGGAAGAGATCTTTTCTCAAAGAAATCTACCTCTAAGAGGAGATTTTTAACAAAAATAACATCATTGACCAAAAGAAAGGAAGGAGAACAAGAATTCATACCTTCCCCCTATTTGTAGGTAAAGGGATTATTGATGAAGGATAACACACTTTTGACCCAAAGTGAGGGGTTTGCTTATAATAGACATACATTGCAAAGTGAAGAAGAGGTTGTAGTCAATGATACACACCTCTTGCATAAGAGAGAATCCTCGATAAAACAAAAAAATTCACACAAGGAATGACATCATATCATAAGAAAACACCAATAATCCTAGGAAAAGTAGATCCTTAGAAAGGATAGGAAATAGAAGATAGAATCAATGCTCCCCAAGCCTAAGGAAAAAGAGAAAGATTACACTCCCTCTAGAGAGAGATTATACATAAAATATCTACCATTTCAATAAAATAATAGGTCCTAACCAAGGAACACACATGTACTCGCATGAAGGAAAATTTAATGCAAGAAAAGACACCAAGTTAATAAAAACTACAATTCAAAAGAAGAGGCAATCTTCAAAAGGAGAGAGAGTTGAATATACTATCCTTTCCTCCCAAACAAGAAGACAAGGAAGAATTATATTGCTATCCAAGTATGATTGGAATTGAAGATGCATCACCGTACATGACAAAGAGCCCTCAATAAAGTTAAACTACTAATGCCATAGGATGAGGAGCAACATGATAAGGTGAATGGAGTGTTAAGGCATTACCTCTTCACTAAGAAAAATGCTAGATTAGTTGTAAGAGCTATGAAAGATCGATCATATTGGTATTGAAAAAATTATTTAAAATATTTACAATTTCTAATAGAATGAGAATAACAACGATGAAAAAGATAATGCTCATCACCTTATTTATTCTTATTATTATATTTTATGAAAGGAATATAACATGCTTATCATACTTCAATCTCCAAAAGATTCTTGTAGCTAATTTTTCTTGATTGTCAACATGGCTAGATCTTGTCTCTTTAAATGTAGGACAAGGTGTGCTAGTGGAAGGAGAAGGATTGTTTTCTTGGTAAAAGAATTGGTAAATAAGGATGATTAATTTTTTGAGGTAAAGGAATTGGTAAAGGAGGAGGATTACTTGATGTAGAAGCATGTTTGGATGAGCAATAATTTCTATGTCTTGCAAAATACTCCTTAAGTATTTGAGCCTTATGAGAATCCTCCATAGATGTTTGAGAATTGGGATATCCTAGGCTTTCTTTAGTAAATTGTGTGGGAGGGTCTATAGGGATTTTAATTCCTTGTCCATGTTTCCCAAATCCTTGTCCTCTAAAGCCTTGTTTTGAAATAATGTCATATCCCACTTCATAAGATATTCTTAATTGTGAAGGAGAAAGGCTTTCATTATTAATTTCTTCAAAATTTGTAGTGTAAGGACACATAGAAGGGTCAAAGGGAGAATTAGATGAAGAAGGACTATCCTTTGTAGGGAGATTCTCCTTTCTATCATCATTATTCATGACCTCTTTGGTTGGTTGAGAAGAAGGGTCCTTATCATCTAAGGCTTCATCTTTTCTTAATGTTATGTGAGGAGAAAGATCATGAATAAAATGGATAACATCATCTTCCCTACAAATATGTTGATGATTAAGATAAGCTCTAGGAGAATAAGGAGGATCTAGAGAGATTGATACACCCACATTTTGACCTTCTCCTCCCTGCATTAGAGTATGTGTATGAGAAGAAGATGGTGTCATGTTTCTCTTCAATGATTTCTCTCCATTAGAGAGATCATTGATAGGAGTATTCCCTCTTTCTTCACTCTCATGAGATACCCTAATAAAGGTAGAATTGTTAGCCTTTTCAATGTCATCTCTAGGATTATCATTGTCTACAAAAGCTTTTATGTGATCTACACATGCAATGCATTTTCTTAAGAATATCATCATAAAACAACATACAACATGAATAAAAGATTTGAGAGATGATTTGAAAGTAGGATTTTTTAGTTTTTTTTTTAAAATTCTAATGATGCCATATGCAAGAGTATTATGAATGAAAATAAGTAATGTAAAGTAAAAGAAACCATTATCCAACATATGATTTTGATAAATGTAACTAAGAAGAAATGTAATCTCATGTGAAATAGCAAACCAATTGGATTTACTAAATTCTATTATAAAAACCCCTTGAATCATATTTGAAGATACAATTAAAAATTTATGCAGCCCACAAGTCAATTTTGGAAGAATAAATTAGGGTTCCTATGAATTTAACCTCTAAATTTATGTAATTCAATTGTATGAGTGCAAATATGTATGTTAAAGTGAATATAAATCTGATCTGAGACCACTAATTATAAATTAGCATGAAAGATGTCGGGTTCATGAAAATGTATTGGTTATAAAATTAGGGTTTCACTAACTAAGATAATAAAACCACTAATCTTACTAAGGGACCAAAACATTAAAAGGGGTAAATCCAATAGATCTGATCACAATTCAATTAAAAATAGGACTAAAATTCTAATTAGATTTACTTGTTTGTTTGCCACCCCCTTTTAGTTGAAAGTGGATTTCAATTGTATGATCTAGGATTAAGAAATGGGTAATTGGAGTGAAATATTAATAAAGGAAAATAAGACAAAGCCACAAACTAAGATCTAGGTAGGAGAAGAGGATCAAAACCTATTCTTGAAAGTTTGAGTTGAATTATCAAGATTAGAATGGTGGGTTGCTCTAGTCCTTTATCTCTGAGATGTGCAAGTGGTATCTTTTTTGGATTAGAGAGACACATTGGATCCACTGTCGAAAGCTTGGGTAGAATTATTGGGACTAGGGTGGTAGTTCACCTTGATCCTTCGCTTTTCGCTTAGTCAAAATTTAAACTTGTTTGTCATCATCAACTCTATCAAAAAATCTGATTACAACTCTCAAGTCAATTCCCTACACACAGAAAGAAAGGAAAAGGATTATGGATAAGGGTTTTCCTTAGGTCAAACCCGGTTTAGGAATTAATACTGAATTAAATAACGTAAATATTGAAGTAAATTCTTTAAGATATACCTCAGATCTATAATGGTTGATAAGAAGATTGATGATGCAATGCTCTTTAGATATGATCACTGTTAGAGTTATCTTGTATTAGCTAATAATTATTTATTTAATTATTAGTCTGTTATACTCTACGCTTAAGCTAAACTTAGAAATTTAATAATATTGTAGGTTCTAATTATTAAATACACATTATCCCTTTAGTGTTTCTTTAGGGTTGCAAATATCCTTTTATAAGGATTGTATTTTACTTTTTCATTAATTGATTCCCTCTTTGAATGAATTTTTTTTTTCTTCATAGCCATTATTGTTTTTTGCCTCCATTCTTCTCTTGTGACATGTATTTTGCTTGCAAGTGTTCTTGGGATCTCTGAAGTTGTATTTCTCAACTTTTTCATGGTATCAGAGCCTACATCTGCTGCTACTTGTTCTTGAATTTTTCAGAATATTTTTGGAGGTTAGGGTTTCAGTTTTTTTAGAGCTTTTTTATTGGATCTAGGGTAGTTTTTTTTTTTGATCATTTTGGGCTCAAATTGACCTCACCGTTGAGCTCAAAACTCCCAAAAGCCCCCATTTCCATATAAAATTTGTCAAATTTTAATAAATTTGGGTTTTGGACATTTTGTTGGCACGAATTTCAAGAAATTCATTAGAAAAATCATTAAAAAAATAATTTTTTTAGAGTAGTTTGGGCCAAAAAATACCTCACCATTAGCTTCCGAAGGGCATTTCCAGTCATTTTGATATATAATTCGACCTATTTTGGTGACAAGGGAATCTGGCCCATGATTTTTTCATTGACATGCTTTACGAGGCACACAAATATGTATGGCTGTACCTGCAAATGTTTTTTTTTTTGGCTGTAACTTGGTCATAAAGAGGCTCTTTTTCAAAAAATTATATCATCGGAAATCTCTTTTCGAGCTCTCTTCAGATCTGGAGGTTTGATCTTATGATTTTTCTTTTTTGATGGTGTTTTTTGTTGTCAAAGTCAGAAGTTCCCTTTTGCACTCTGGGAGACATAACTTGAGCATCCAAACTTCATTTTTCAAAAACTTTATATCATTGGAAAGCTTGTCCTGTGAACATTCCATTCATATGAGTTTTCTTTCCAAATTCTTGCTCTAGGTACATTTTATTCAGTTTTTTACTTTTCAGCACTCTGGTGAATATCTTGGATGTTTCAAGTCCCGTGATCTCTTTCTTTGAGTAGGATGTCTCGTCTTTGGCTGTTTTTTCTATTTTTCCAGTTTTTCCAGTTTTATGTCTCTTCTGATCATTGTACATCATTTTGTAAGCATTTCCTTTTTTGCAAACACATTGAGATAAAGTGCCACTATGCATTGTATAATTGGGATCTTGCACATCTTGTGCCTTATTGTACATGCACTACATTATAAAGTGCCATGGGGGGGGGGGGGGTTGATGTTTGTCTTTGTTTTCCATCTACCTTTGTCACATGAGTGATCCTTCCATGACATTAGCCTCATGATGTGTGTCAAGTGAGTGTTCCTTCCACGACACTATGTACTTTCTCTGCACCTTCGATGTTTCTGGTTCTTCGTCATGTAGTTCTTGTTGGCCATCCCTTTCAGTGATCCTGTCCCTCACCCTTGTCCGCATTATTGGGGGGGGGTTTCTCCTGTTGTTCTAATGTTTCCTTGGTTCATTGGATCAGCTCTTCAGGCTTTGGTGTTTTATGTCATCTGTATATTTGAGTTCAATTGTTTGCCTTTGTTTGCCATATGATTCGAGTAGTGTTATTTGAGGGCACTCATGCAGATTACAATCTTCTCTACCTGATCATCTTCTATTTCAGTGGAGGTTCTTTAGATCAACATTTATTCTTTGATAGTGTTTGTATGTTCTTCATGCTTTAGTGATTCTTCTGCTCTTCTTTTGTTCGTATCTTTTGGAACATTCTTGTTTGGAGGCTTCTTCAGACCTTCATTTGTATTCCATCTCTTTTTGGAGTAGAATTTTTTCCCACATGGTTTTCTCTATTTCTTCGGTTCATAGAGATTTGGTTGTGATTAGGTACCTCATCAGGATTTGTTGCCGGGACCCAAATTTTTGCCTTCATCATGTAGTTGCATTCTTTGCTTCATGCATTTAGTTTTTTAGCTACTCCCTAAGTTCATCTTAAGGGGGGGTGTTAGAGTTATCTTGTATTAACTAATAATTATTTATTTAATTATTAGTCTATAATACTCTATTCTTAAGCTAAACTTAGGCATTTAATAATATTGTAGGTATTTAATACACATTATCCCTTTAGGGTTTCTCTAGGGTTGCACACCTTTACGGTTGCAAATATCCTTTTATAAGGTTTGTATTGTACTTTTTCATTAATTGATTCCCTCTCTGAATGATAATTTTTTTTTTCTTTAGAGCCATTATTTTTTTTTGCCTCCATTCTTCTCTTGTGATGGGTATTTTGCTTGCAAGTGTTCTTGGGATCTCTGAAGTTGTATTTCAAACCCAGTTTAGGAATTAATACTGAATTAAATTACGTAAATATTGAAGTAAATGCTTTAAGATATACCTCATATCTATAATGGTTGATAAGAAGATTGATGATGCAATGCTCTTTAGATATGATCACAAATGTTGGATGTAATAACATGATAAAGACATGTACATGGATGATCTAATCAAACACACATGTTTGTATGAAAATTGATGTAACTATGCTCCATGATGCTTGAAAGGTCTGGTGTGATGAAATGATGCCTTGAATTCTTGAGAGTGATTGATAATGGATGCACGAATGTTATGGATGGATAGTGGATGCCAAAATGAATTGATATGATGTATTTATATAGGGTTCCTTAGGTAAATTATTGATTAGGCTGACCTCCAATGATTACATTGAGGCGTGAGGATCAAAATCCATTAGGGAAGGGGAGAGCCCACCCAAATATAAATTGGGTTATATTTAAGGGGGACTAGGGCAATGGGATGCCCTGGTCCAGACCAAAATGCCACCACACCCTAGTAAGTCTTACCCAAGCATAGGCTTTATGCACACCATCCAACCCTCTTTCAAATCATCATCCTATACATACTACTCCATTAAGTTCAAACTATGCATCTCATTCACCAAGGCACACCTCTAACTTATTATGTCTATAACTCAATTGAACTTCCCACACTCTAATTTAATAAAAATGACTAACTATTGGAATTAGAATATTAAACTACTTATTTTCACTTTCCCCATCATCCATATAATATGTAATAAACATATACCCTATATTATACATAAATATTTAATTATATAAAATCATCTAAAATCTATTTATCTTTCTATGAAGCTATTTGATTACTAATTTAAAATAGTATAGAATATTTTTAGCTTGTTGAAGAAGCTAAAAACTTGTTTAATATAGTTGTCAAGGAATCCTATAAAAATCACTACAAAATATAATCTTATTTTTATATGTATATAAAAATAGAAGGAAAAAAGAGAGAATAGATGAAGAGATTAAACATAAACATTTTATTAAATTTATAAGTTAATATAAAATTAAGTTTTTGTGTACCTTTTTATGCATAGACAATTATAGTCAACAAGTTAAGTTTTAATATTCAACTATAAATTGGGTGGATGTGAGTAGAAGATTGAAGTGCCAACTCATATGCCACCTCACCTATGTGTTAGATCACTTATAAAGACGATAAAATTTAGGACCTAGCTTATGAAGACATGCTTGTCTTGTAATGAAAGCTACTTGTAGTGTTGTATATGTAAAAAACTAATCATCAATATCAAAATTGCACACCATAATACATTTATTGATCTAGTAATTCATATAAAATGTGCTAGTGTTAAATTCACTTTAAGTAGTTGAGATATTTCTTTATACCTTGCCAAAACGAATCCTCAAAATAAAATCTATCTACTACATTGGGACAAAGTCTTCTCTTCCCTAATTTAGATATCAGAAATCAAGCCCTGGGAACGAAGTTAGTTTGGAAACTTTACTCTAGTAATAACTCATTGTAGGCATCTATCATTAAAGATAAGTATTTAGACACTGGAGAGATCTAGACAGAATCTTCACTATACTTGACCCCCCCAAAGTATCTCAGATGTGGAACTTCTTATTGAAGTTAGAGAGTTGTTTCTTCCAAACTCAACATGGTTAATTCATGATGGTAAATCAGCTCACTTTTGGGAGGACTCATGGAATGGACTTCCCCCACTAGATCATTCAGAAGGTCTAGTAGATATAAAAATTGCTCTAAAAACCTCACGGGGTATTAAAGGGAGTGACTACTTTCAAACATCTCTCTAATGGGATATGCGAGTCATATGGAAAGATTTATACAGTGTTCTATATCCTGTACATCAACAGCAAGATCTTTCTCAATTACTCAGAGAGAGAATGATCTACTATAAAAATGTGTTTGATAATCTCATATGCATTCCAT
Organism: Cryptomeria japonica; assembly: GCF_030272615.1. Taxonomy (NCBI): domain Eukaryota; kingdom Viridiplantae; phylum Streptophyta; class Pinopsida; order Cupressales; family Cupressaceae; genus Cryptomeria; species Cryptomeria japonica. The sequence goes on from NC_081412.1 coordinate 334,619,006, forward strand.
CCAAATCTAGATCCTACTCAGTTAAGTAAGGTTATAAGTTCTTAGGTCAGAATGTAGTTGATCACCCATTAAGAAGATTCTCCTTCTACTGGTCTGGGGTTGATCTCCAAAAGATGATTTCTTTTACCTGGCTTGCTCTCAGAGGTAGACTTTTAAGCAATGATAGGCTTTCTCTTTTAGGCTTAGCTCAACCCTTTAATTGTATCCTCTGTAAGGAAGCTTTGGAAACAAAATATTACTTGCTTCTAAACTACAAATTCACTTAGGATTGTTGGAATTGGTTTCAAAGAAAATTAAAATGGTTAGCTCCTCTTTATTATGAGTTATCCTTGGTCTTTGATTCTTGGCGAAGACTATTTTTAGAAGATTTTTTTGTTATCATCTAGGACATTGCTCAAACCATCCTTGTTTGGAACATTTAGTGGGAAATGAACAGGCACATCTTCAAAAAGGAATGCAATTATTTGAAGACGATTGTAAATAGAATAGAAATATAAATTTCTTAATCTATGAAGGCTTGCAAGTTAGATTCTTTGTTCACCTCTTGGGATAATTATATTTTGAAGGAATGGAAGTCCTTATCACTTCCTTTCAAAGGGAGTCTCATGTTCAATTATCCTAAGCTGGTAAATAGGAAAGAGGTTAGATGGATGCCCCCAACAAAAACTCCTCAAAGTTGAATTTCGATGGTGCCTCCAAGATAACCCAGGGATCTATAGCATTGGATTTGTCCTTAGAAACCATTTGGGCTTGGTTATTAAAGCAGGTATGATCAGAATCCCTGACTGCACTAATAATGTTGCAGAAGCACATGCATTATTGTTAGGTATCAGATTGACTATCTCCATCAAGGATAAAAATTTAATCATTGAAGGCGACTCTACGAACACAATTTTTGCCTTGAAAGGTATGGATGCTTCCAACTGGAAAATTAATTCCATTATTCAAGAATCCAAATCTAACTTGCTCCATTTTGATAGTTTTAGCATAAACCATTGCTACAGAGAGGCCAATCAAGTTACAGATTACCTGGTTAATCAGGGTTGTTTGTTGCAAGATGGCAAGAAGATCCTTTCTCCTAATGATATCATCGAAATTAATAGTTGCTTCAAAAAATCAAAAAGGACAAGGACCCCAAATGCCAATTTTCGACATGATTTTATAACTGTTTGATGTGTTATGTGCAGTGCTTTCAAAGTACTAAGTAGTATTTTCATGTCATCACACACGTATATCAGGTGGCATCGTTATTCCCAAGTACCTTGCCAGTTGCCTCATCATCTTGCAGTCATGTGTGGTAGCATTCGAGATTCTTAAATGACATGTCCTTTTATATCATGTTTTAATGATGGTTCCTCTACATTGTACTTTGGAGGTATATTTATTCTTTTGGGTGCTTTTTTGTACCCCTTCTCGTGTGCCTCCTCATATACCACAGGCTCGTTTAATTCAATCCCAAGCTCCTCTATGTACAATTACTCATGCTTCCATGGTCTCATACCATTTGGCATTTTCCATCCCCTCCTTATTCATGTGCTTGTACTTCTTCATTTTCAATCTGGATTTGTTATCATTCCAAATCTTCCGCATGTGGCTTTCAAGAATAAATGTTCAATATGAGTCTTTTGTTCTACATTTTTTTTTGTTCCCATGGTGTTTAGAATTGAATTACGTGGTTAGTTTGTGGAAATCCATCCACAAAAAAACCCTTTCTCCTTGTGGCCGAGTTGAGTGGTTGTTGAGGATGGTCATTGGTATGGATTGGTTGCAAGCAAATCCAGTGGCCCTCCCATCTGAGGTAGCTTCAAGATTTGGGACTATGGTGATGGACCTCTCCTGGTCTAATGAGATTGCCAAATTACTCATTGGCTGGCTCGTTCGTGCATACTAATTTATTTTCTTGGAAGGAGCTTCAAACATCGTTGGATGCATACAATATCTTTGTAGGAGGTTCTCAAATTGCTAGTTTCCTTAGCAAAGATTAAATTGTGAAAGAGTCTATTGAGAGATTACTGCTAATATCAATTATCAAAGGCTTAATGTTTGACTCAACTATCCCCTTTCATTCTTGGATTTACATAAACTAGGTCTACATCAGGGAGCCTTTGTTTTCTTAAGCATTATCAAAATTTTATGCTATTGGGGAACTTATCAAGCATGTAGTGATCGAACCACAAGGATATCCTTGTTCTTTTCCTCTACTTGTTAATCTTTCTTCATTTGAAGATTCTTCTAATAGGGTCTTATGTGGCTTTGTCAAATGTATCTTCCAAGCTATTTGGTATCATGACTCCTTTTTGTGATTTTGGCCCTACTCCAATTTGACTCTTCTATTCGAAGGTATGGCATAAGGATTGCCCATGATCTCAAGTTGGTTTTTCTCTGCCCCTTTCTAGCTTTGTTCTCTGTCCACATATGTCTCTAGGGTTTTTTGATGTGGCTGAAACAAAATGTTTTTCACTCTGAGCCTTGGTTCAAATTTTGGGTTTTGAACTGTATTTCTTCTGTCCTACTCAAGGGTTGTCTCTGCAAGTATGTATCCTCTCTTCTAGTTTGAGATCATCCCAGGTTGAGGGTGCCTACTGCCTTTGTTCTCCTCTTTTGATCTTATAGCTATATTGAATTTTGTAATTATCCTTATTATAAATTAATATATTATATGTCTTGGCCTTTGTCCAAAAAAAAACTATATATATCCCTTTCCAACTATTGAAAAATATATTAAACTAAAAGATTAACTAGTATTTTATTAATTTTGGATCTCATCTATCCAATTTGGAACCACTATGGAAAGACATAAATGGACTATTCCTCTTCATATTAGGGTGATAGGGCATATACAATTACATTTTCCTATCCTTCTTGTAGACAATATAGTATTCACATCCCTACATATTTTCCACTCATTTTTATTGTTTGGAAAGGGAAATATTTTCTTCAAAATAATTTCAAGCTATGATAATATATTTTTATGTAGAACTTAACGCAAGGATGTCTTTGTTGGATAATATTAAGCATATTCAAAATTTCTTTTTATATGTTGATTTAGCTAGATTATACCTAATAAGTTTCTTATTGGTGAATGCTAGGGGTTAATATTATTATATCGAAACTTCACACCTATGGAAGTGCTAGAGGCATCACATTCAATAGCGAATGGTTTGTGAAAATCTAGTAGGGAAAAAAAACTAGAGTGAAAACAATAGTTTATTTAGACTAATTAAAAGAGTTATTTTTTAGAAATTAATTAAGAGTTCAATAATTTTACCATAATGACACATAATTTATGATATTGCCTTATCAAACACTCTTGTATAATTTTAATCTTATTAGGATCAACTTGGACACTCAATTGTGAAATAATATGACCTCAACGATCCACATGTCAGACTCTAAGGGTGTACTTACAATGCTTGGAAAAGAGAGAATGATGCTACATAATCCAAATGGATATATCCTCATGACAAAGAAAGTTACTCCTCATCCTATTGTATATAAGAATGCGAGAAAACCATAATAAAATAAATTTATGTAAGCAACCATAAAACACTATATGCATTATGCTTTGAAAATAAAGGGGTCACTGAATAATCAAAATGACATAGCCAAAACATTATGAATTACATGAGTCTAAAAAGACTTTTTGGGAACATTAAATTCCTTAAATTGACTTAGGTAATGGCCTTAAAAAAGATTCATCTTTATAATATTCACCCCCTAGGAAATCATCTAGCAAATTATCAACAACAAGGATATGAACATTGTCCTTAATAGTTAAGTTATTGATATAACAAAAATCAAAGCACATCTAATAACACCCATATTTATTAGGAACCACAAATTATATATAGGATTAAGGAATAGTATTGGGGTGAATGATACCTACCTCTTGAATCTCTCTATCACATTTTTTTTGATTTCATTCCTTAGTACAAAATGGTATGAATAGGATAGAATATAAGTAAGATGAATACCCAAGATGAGGGTATTGGAATGATCATGGAACCTTTAAAGGGAAATCCTTTGTGTTCCTTAAATGCTAATTTATATTTATTAGGTAGGCACTACGAATATAGTGGAGGAGAAGGAGAAAGAGGTTGAGCCTCTAGAGAGTGAAATTAGGCTAGAATATTTGAACACCCTTTCTTTAAAAAAATTCCCATAAAATGGGAGAAGACCATATGAAATTAACCTAAGTTTGATACACATAAAGTATATTCTCAACCATCATGATGAAAATTGAACAAAAAGATGGGATTAGTCACAAGTGATCAAACCTAAGGTTTATAACTACTAGACACTTAATACCCCACCCCATTTGCACCACCCAAGTAAAGAGAAAATATATATATGGTCAATTGGAATTTTGGGACTTACCTTGGTAGGACATAGTAGTAACATTGCCTACCATAATTTCGAAATTAATTGTAGACATGTTGTTGGCATGATTGGCATAACTGATGCAGATGAAGAATGATGACTGAATTGGTAAAGGACTATTTGTGATGACATTGTGATGAAGAGATTAAGATTGCATGATTGGATGACTTTGATCAGTTATTTGTGTTTTCATTGATGACAAATGATGTTTACTATGTTTTATTTTGTCATCTTAGTCTTTTTGGTCTACTGGAAAGAGCTTACCGATAAAGAAATATGAAACTGGGAATTAGGACCTTAACCGGTAAACGACGAAATGTTTTGATTAGATCTGGAGATTGGTGATGATTGAAGTGTTGCGGTTTGCAATGTGAGTTTGTATCATTGTAATATGCATCTGACTAGAACCACATCATGTTTTGGTTATTGAAAGTCATGTTTAAGATTTCTGTTGTATTTTTACTAGGGTTTAAGGACCGACAAAGAATTTTCTTAACTGGTAATGATTTTGAGTTCGACGATTGATCAAATTATGTTTATAAGTTCGTGATGATGTGGTTGAAACCACGTGAAGTGTTTGAATGATGTTTTGGCATGATCAAAGAGTGAATTTCTTGGGAATGTGCGAAGTGCTTAGCAGAATGAGCTAAGGGTTTGAAAGTGTATCAGATCGAGGTGCAGTGATCATTCAATGACTGTAATTGATTGTAGTGATCCATATGATGATCTATAATGAGTTGTAAAGATCTAAGATGATCTATGCTGTAAATCTTAGGGTTTTGTAACCGACTAAGTTGAAAAGGTTATTTAGATCGGTACAATTGATGTTTGTTGTGTCGGTGGTTTTTGAGAAGGGTGTGAAGTCAAACCAGAGTGTGAGAGATCTGCTAGAGTGTAGCAGATTTGGATATGATCAAGAAAGTAGTTGAGTGCTATACCCAGATCATTCACCGTTGTTCCCTAATAGTTGCAGTAGTCAAAATCCCTTAACCGGGTAGGTCCTAATAGGCCTTACATTGTAAATCCCTTAACTGGGTAGCTTAACATCTGAGTGTTAAATCCTCTTGCGAGATTGATCCTAACAGGTCAAAGCTCCTAACAAAGCTCGTCATCTAAATCCCTTAACCGAGTGAATCCTAACAGGGCACATTTTGAAAGAGTGCACAATTTTTGTGGGTACCAATTCCCACCATGGTTTTTCCCTATTTGGGTTTCCACGTGAAAAGCATGGTGTTCATGTGGTGAATGTTTCTGATGTGTTGATTTGATTTACTTTCAGTTTATGCATGTTGATGAACACTTAATGAGTGGTTTTGTTAAATTAGTTTAATAGTTGGTTATCAGTGATTATCAGTAATGGTAAAGAGTTTATTACTGGTTTATGATTGATTTGGTGAAGTTTTATAAGTTCAAGTTTTAAGTTTAAAATTATTGTTAATACTGATTCACCCTCCCTCTCAGTATTAACCGGATCCTCTAAGATTAACAATTGGTATCAGAGCATTGGTCCTCTGTGTAAAGAAAGCTTAACAGCTTGAGGGAAAGATCTTGAATAAAGATGATGAAGGGGGGTCCCAAGTTTACCAAGGACAACTACTGGATATGGAAGGATCAAATGAAGATATACATTAAAGGATTGGGTGCTGAGTATTGGAATCATGTGGTAAATAGGTATGTTGCTCCTACTACTAGCCCCTTGACATCAGATACGCTTAAAGAACAACACGAAAACATTCAAGCCTTGGAAGCAATTGTAAGTACTTTATCTGATTTTGAGTATATAGATGTTCATGGATTATAAACTGCATTTGAGGTATGGGAGAAATTAGAGTTGATTTATGGAGGAGATGAACATGTACAAAGAGAAAAAGAAGAAATTTTAAGAGGCAAATTTGATGACATGAAAATGGTTGATGGTGAGAACATTGCACAATATGGTCAAAGGATTAAAGAAGTTGTAGGTGGTATTAAGAGTGCCAGAGGTAAGATTGATGATGATGTTGTTGTTAGTAAAATTCTTAGAACTCTCCTACCACAATATGCTATTAGAGTTTTTGCAATTCAAGAACTAATCTATTTCTTAAGATAAAGTCACCATTGATTCTCTTATTGGAAAGTTGACTGCATTTGAGTTAAACAACTTTGATAATAGTGTTTTAAAACTGTTTGAATCTTCTTTTAAAGCTTTTATAATAGGTACATCTGTGAAGAAAGGAAATGATATTTGTCATAACCATGACTGTAGGTCTAGTCATGGTGGTAGAAGAACTGAGGATGATAATGAAGATTGTCTGATGGAACTTGAGGCACTATTGGCTAAAAGATTTCCTAGAGGCACCGATAAGTACAAAGGTAAACTTCCTCTGAAGTGTTTTTCCTGCAATAAGAGTTGACACATTGCTACAAATTGTCCAAATGGTGATAGAAAGGAAAAGTTCAAGAAATTTAAAGGAAAAGGACATAAACATTGCTATGTTGTTGTTGATGAAGGAGAAACTGATGAAGAATCAGAAGAAGATGACAATAAGGAGATAGTGATTGTTGTTGTGAAGGAAGATTTGACTAATGAAAAGGCATTGGTGTCTCACATGGATAGCAGTGATGAATGGATAATAGATGGTGTTGCTCACACCACATGATCGGTGATAGAAACAAGTTCTTATCTCTTGAAGAATTTGATGGCAGTGTGGTAAGGTTTAGTAACAACTCACCCTGCATGGTTAAAGGTAAAGGAACTATTTCATTGAATGGAAAAATTAATGCAGATGATGTCTTCTGGGTTGATGAATTAAAACATAACCTTTTGAGTGTTGGTCAATTAAATGATAAGGGATATCTTCTAGAATTTAAAAGTGGAGTGTGTAGGATTCTTGGAAGTAATGGAGAATTGATTGCTATTGGAAAGCAGACAAGACGTAATCTTTTTCATTTGAATACTAATGTGAATAGTTGTTTGGTGGAAAAGATTGAAGATAGCTGGTTATGGCACAAGAGGTTTTGTCATGTGAATTTTGACAATTTGATAAAGGTTAGTAAATCAAGTATTGTGAAAGGTTTTCCCCAACTTGTTAAACCAGATAATGGGTTATGTAAGGATCGTCATATGGGTAAGATGACTTCTGTATCTTTTAAGAGAAAGTCTTTCTCTTTAGAAAATATTCTAGATTTGGTTCATACTGATCTTTGTGGTCCTATGAGGATTAAGAGCTATTTTGGTGATAGATATTTCATGATTTTCACTGATGATTTTTCCAAGATGAGGTGGGTAACTTTTATAAGAGAAAATTCTGAGGCATTCATAAAATTCAAAACATTCAAAGCTTTAGTTGAGAAAGAAACCAAAAAGAATTTGAAATGTTTGAGATCTGACTAGGGAGGCTAATTTACTTCTGATGAGTTTGTGAAGTTTTGTCATGAACAAGGAATCAAGAGGTAGATGTCAGCTCCTAGAACTCCACAACAAAATGGGATAGCAGAGAGAATGAATAGAACAATTGTTGAAGTTGCTAGAACCATGTTGATTCAAGGTGAAGTGCCAAATACGTTTTGGAGAGAAGCAGTTAGCATTGCTGTTTACACTTTGAACCGAGTACTTGTCAAGAGAGGTAACAACAAAACACCTTATGAATTATGACATGACAAGACTCATAATGTAAGTTACTTAAAAATATTTGGGAGTAAATGTTTAATTAAACATGATGATTTCACTGGAAAGTTTGATGCAAAGTGTGATGAAAGTATTTTTCTTGGTTACTCTACAAAGAGTAAGTCTTTCAAATGTTATAATAAGAGAACAAAAAGGATCATTGAGAGTGAAAATGTGAAGGTAGATGAACTCTCTGAGAAATTTGATGAGACCAACAGATCTGAACCTGAGAAAGATGAAGAAAAAATTGTGTTTATTAAACCGAAAGTACAAAAGAATGATGAGAAGAAAAATGCAGAAATAGGTGCTCAATTGGTAAATGAAGAGAGCGGCGAAGAAAATGAAGTAGAAGGCAGAACACCAGAACCGATAATACTAAGGTATGTAAGATTAAATCATTCAAAAGACCAATTTATTGGAGATAAAAATACTAGTGTACAAACAAGAAGGAAAATCAAAGAAAACTCATGTCTGATTTCTACTATTGAGCCTAGAACAGTAAGAGAGGCATTGAAGGATGATGATTGGATTAATGCTATGAATGAGGAATTGGATCAGATAGAGAAGAACAAGACATGGACACTTGTTCCTAGACCGAAAGATAAGAATGTGATTGACACTAAATGGGTCTTTAGAAATAAGTTGAATGAAGAAGGCAAGGTTGTGAGGAATAAAGAAAGGTTGGTATGCAAAGGCTATGCACAAGAAGAAGGAGAAGATTATGGAAAAACCTTTGCACCGGTGGCAAGATTGGAAGGAGTAAGAATGTTACTTGCTTATGCTGCATTTAAAGTCTTTAAGGTATACCATATGGATGTTAAATTTGCTTTTCTTAATGGCATCCTTGAGGAAGAACTGTACATAGAACAACCAGATGGATTTTCTTTGCCTGAGGATAAAGATATGGTTTGAAAGTTACATAAGGCACTGTATAGATTGAAGTAGGCACCGAGAGAATGGTATGGAAGATTGCATGCACACCTGATCAAGATAGGATTCCAGCGTACCAGTGAGGACACTAACACATATCTTAAGACTGATGGAGACAAAGTTTTGATAGCTGAAGTATTTGTAGATGATATAATTTTTAGAGGTGATGATGATTTATGTATGGCTTTTTCCGAGGAGATGAAGAAATAATTTGAGATGTCTCTTATTAGTGAGATTAAAATTTTCATTGGGTTGTAGGTCCAACAATTGGATGGTGGAATATTTATCTGTCAAAGTAAGTATGTAAAGGAAGTGTTGAAAAAATTTGGCATGGAGGATTGTAAACCGGTTGGTACTATGATGGTGACAAGTTATAAATTGTCTAAATAGGATGATTCACCCTCTGGTTGATGAAAAAGAATACAGGTCAATGATTGGTAAGTTGCACTATGTTGTTCATAGTAGGCCTGCTATTGCACATGTTGTTGGTTTGGTTGCTAGATTTTAGAAGGATCCCAAGGAGACTCACTTGGTAGTGGTGAAAAGGATATTCAGATATCTGAAAGGAACAATGGATTATGGCTTATGTATCCTTATAAAAATAATTTTTCTTTGGAAGTGTTTACTGATGTAGATGGGGCAGCCAATGTTGATGATCGGAAAAGCACTACCGGTGGAGCTTTTCTTCTTGGATTTAGATTGGTTTCTTGGACAAGTAAAAAGCAAACATGTGTGTCATAGTCAACAACAAAGGCAGAGTATGTTGCAACATCAATCAATTGAATGTAGGCAATCTAGATGAGACATGTGTTAGAAGGTTTTAAACTTGATATGTCTGAACCGCTAACTATTTATTGTGAAAATAAAAGTGTAATTAATATTTCAAAAAATCTTGTATTACATGCAAGAACTAAACACATAGAATTGAATTATCACTTTTTGAGGGACAGAGTACAAGAAAAACAAGTCCGAATGGAGTATGTGACAAGCAAAAAGCAACTAGCAGACATTTTCACAAAACCATTGGAGAAGACTACCTTTGAGTACCTCAGAGGTAAATTAGGGGTTAGACCCCTACACAAGAAAAACTAGGATGCATGAGATGCATCAATCCTGTATGATTATTGGACACCTTTTACTATGGATTGATGAAATGATGGCTACTCCGCAAGGGGAGCAACTTAGATGAGATTTTCAGAATTGTTGAAGACAACACCAATAGATTTGATGACTGATGATGCATATGCACCTTTGGAATTGTTGTCAAAGGGGGAGAATAAGAAATGTGATTGGGGAGAAGAAATATATTATCCTAAGGAGGAGAAGATGTGTAACAGAAAGGGGGACAATAAATGAAGATTTATTTCCAAGTGGAGAAGACAACTAATGTTTACTATTTTGTATTTTGTCATCTTAGTCTTATTGGTCTATTGGAAAGAGATTACCGGTAAAGAAACAGGAAACTAGGAATTACGACCTTAACCGATAAATGAGGAAATGTTTTGATTAGATCTAGCGATTGGTGATGATTGAAGTGTTGCGGTTTGGAATGTGAGTTTGTATCATTGTAATATGCATCTGACCGGAACTGCATCATGTTTTGGTTACCGAAAGTCTTGTTTATGATTTCTATTGTATTTTTACTAGGGTTTAAGGACTGATAAATAATTCTCTTAACCGATAATGATTTTGAGTTCGGCGGTGGATCACATTATGTTTATAAGTTGGTGATGATGTGGCTCAGACTACGTGAAGTATTTGAATGATGTTTTGGTATGATGAAAGAGCGAATTTATTGGGAATGTGCGAAGTGCTTAGTAGAATGAGCTAAGGGTTTGAAAGTGTATCAGATCGAGGTGCAGTGATCATTGAATGACTGTAATTGATTTGTAATTAATTGTAATGATCCATATGATGATCTATAATAAGTTGTAAAGATCAGAGATGATCTATATTGTAAGTCTTATGATTTTGTAACCGACTAAGTTGAAAAGGTTATTTAGGTCGGTACCATTGATGTTTGTTGTGTCAGTGGTTTTTGAGAAGAGTGTGAATACAAACCAGAGTGTGAGAGATTTTCTAGAGTGTAGCAGATTTGGAGTAGAATTGGATATGATCAAGCAAGCAGTTAAGTGCTATACCCAGATCATTCGCTATTGTTCCCTAATAGTTGCAGCAGTCAAAATCCCTTAACTAGGTAGGTCCTAATGAGGCCTTACAATGTAAATCCCTTAACCAGGTAGCTCAACATCTGAGTGTTAAATCCTCTTGCGAGTTTGATCCTAACAGGTCAAATCTCCTAACAGAGCTCATCGTCTAAATCCCTTAACTAGGTGACTCCTAACAGGGTCTTCTCCTAACGGGGCATCTTTGTAAGTTCCTAACCGGGCTAGGCTCCTAACAAGGCGCATTCTGAAAGAGTGCACAATTTTTTTGGGTACCAATTCCCATCGTGGTTTTTCCCTATATAGGTTTTCATGTGAAAAAAATGGTGTTCATGTGGTGAATGTTTCTGATGTGTTGATTTGATTTACTTTCAGTTTATTCTTATTGATGAACACTTAATGAGCAATTTTATTAAATTAGTTTAACAGTTCGTTATTAGTGATTACCGATAATGGTAAAAAGTTTATTACTGGTTTATGATTGATTTGTTGAAGTTTTATAAGTTCAAGTTTTTAGTTTGAAATTGTTGTTAATATTGATTCACACCCCCTCTCAATATTAACCAGATCCTCTAAGATTAACACATGCACGTAGCAATATAGCCAGTCAACTACTTTTTGGTTGATAAAGTTATGAATACTACCACCATCTACTTAAACCATAACATTTTATGGTTTGATATAGATAGTGATATCAATGTTTGAGGGAGGAAATTAGACAAGGAATGAAAATAAATTTGATATTTATATGTAATATTTGGTTGTGAAGCCATCCCAAAATAAATGACTCAAGGAAATAAAAAGAAAAGAAAATTACAGTTGAAACAATAAACTTCATTCTATTCAATAATGAAATGCAATAAATCTATAATGAGTAATTTTATAAATGTACTATATGTGAGTATATATAGGATATATCACTTGAGAAACTAGATATATAACCAATATAAAATAATGTGTAAAAATTCTCAAAGTAAAATTAACCTAGTGTGAAAAAAAGCCAAGTGGGGAGCTAACTAGGAAATGAACTAGTTAGGAATCATACTTTTTTCACATTGACACCCCATTAAGTGAAATTTAAGTGAATAAAAGAAAAATAATCAAATACTAGACTTGATAATAAGGCCTAATGAGATACCCATGTATATATTTCTCCTCAAAATAAAAAGGAGGAAACCCAATAGGGAAAAAATCCCCCATGAGACGAAAAGACACAAAGGGATAAGTGCCCCCCTAAAGAAATTTATTATACCCCCAAAAGAGATCAAATATTGATGTACTTTCTCTTAGTGAAGGGTTTGGTGAAAATATTTGCAACTTTATCTATTGTAAAAAAGTGAAAATTAACTTCTGAATCAACTCCCTAAGAAAATGCACATGGATCTTGATGTGCCTTGTCCACTAATGATAGACCCAATTCTTCAAGGTTTAGATGTTGATTCAATTGTTGTAGTAGATGACTAATATCTTCTAAGAAGTGATACCAAATTTAGTGAGGATATTTTAAAGCCAAATAACCTTAATGGCAATATTTATAGCCACTTATTACTTAGTGTTAGATGAAGAGTGAAAAATTCCATTATGCTTCTTTCTCTACCAATAAATGAGATTGTAAATAAGAGGACAACTATAGCTAGATGTGGAATTGCAACCATTAAGATCACCAACCAGATGTGTGTTCATGTATCTAATATTATATGAATCTATGCTTACTATATAATGAATATTATAACTATGAACATCTTTTATGTTGTGCATAATACATTTGGTTGATTTTAAATGAGCTCACAAGGATTCACCATGAAGTGTGAAACCATGCCAACTGCAAATGAAATGGCAAGGTGAATATGAGTTAGTTAGAGGAGGCTACCAAAAAATTGATGATACAAAGTGGCATGAATTCTTTTGTTGTTGAATTCTTCACCTCAAGTTTTAATCTATATATAAAGAGAGTTTCTACAAGCTTACAATTGTCCATGCAAAAATAATCTAGAAGATCAAGAGAATATTTGGGTTGCAAAAGATAAATCTCAAAAGGGTTCTAAGTGATCTTAATCCAAATAAAATCATAAAATTATTATGCAAGTTAGTCTTGACTTCAATAATGGTATGAGGTGCTCCATGTGACAATCAAATCATCAACATGGATAACCAAGAAAATAAGAGCATCGTCTATCTTAAAACCTAGATATTTTGACTTTAGTGGTATCTAGAGAATCAAAATAAGAGGATAAAGGATTCCAACTTGTCATACCAAGATTATGGTGTTTACTTGGATTCATAGACAAACATCCTTAGTCTACACACTAATGAAGAATCCTAAATGAATCTTTATGGTTGTTCCATTTAAACATCCTACTATAGATCCTCATAAAAATAAACTCTTCATATCCATTTGATGTACAATCCAACCATGATCTAGACTAATAGAAAGAGTCAATAAAATGGAGTTTATGTTGTAAATAAGGGAAATGGTCTCTATGAATCAATACTAGGTGTAGACACCTAAAAATGACTAAATTTTTTCTTCATCATGTATCTTATTAATCATTATTAATTGAATAATTTTACTATTCAATTAGTCTAACATCATTTCTTTATTTATTATTCAAATTTAAATTTTTGACCCATTTCCACTTTAATTATTTATTGATATGGAAGAAATGAATAATTAGTGAAATAATTAAATAATTAAAAATTATTTAATTAAAGTGGAAATGGGTCAAAAATTCAAATTTGAATAATAAATAAAGAAACACAATCCATCCAAATGATTTTATTTAGAGAATAGATCAATCCATCATTTCTTCCATATCAATAAATAATTAAATTTTCTGCAATTACTAGGGGGAATACAATTAAAATCTACTAATTCTAAAACCTTGGCGTCCTTCCTTTGATCCAACTATTGAGTCATTCTATGCAATTTTAATTTGGGTAAGACTTTTGAACATTTTTCTACAATATTGGTTTGATTCTTTTTTTGAAGCTATTCATAATTCATTGGGAAATTTTGTGGGAGTTGATGAGGTTTCTTCAAATTAATTTGATACTACTAATTCATGCATATTGGTTGATATTGATACCACCAAAGAAATTTTTGCAAAAACATCTATTAATACTAAGAATGGTTATTGAAATGAGATTATAGATTATTGGGGCATCCCCTTTAGATGTTGCAGGTGCTTCAATACTGGTCATATTGTTGCTCACTGCAATGAATGGAGAATCGACAATAAGGATACCTGGTGGAAGGATGTATCTCATCATCATTATTTTGTAGAAAAAGAAGATTCAAACTCATAAGGAAATACTAGTGCAGAGGCCCCCAAGAAGTCCGAAGAGGAGGGAAATCAGTCACCAAGTAATGCTTTACCTACATAGAGGAATCCAATTGATCCACCAAATAAATCACAACACACATTGAGGTCTTCAGTCTCTGGATGGTGGGATAGCATCAAGGCCTCTACATTTCCTATTAAGGGGATTATAGTGGTTGAGGAGAGTTTTAGAACTTTGTCTCCTCGTGACTGAGAAATCACCTTAGGGAAAGAAGAAAAGATAATGGGGGTGAGGTCCAAGAAGGTATTTGGATAGTAATGAAAAGGAAAAAGAAGAAGAATGAGGCAATATTCAACATGCAACTTTGCTCCCATGCCAAAAGTGGAGCAAATGTCTAGTTTTTCAGCTTTACAGTAGGAGCCAAATTAGAGGTAGTTTGATAGTTTGATTTCCATTTATGTGTTTCTAGAAACCTATTAATGAGATCTAGTGGCTTATAGACATGATTTGATGCAAAAAAATTTCATTTTGATTTAATGGGTGCAAACCCTCAGTTGCTAATTTCTAATAAAAAAATATTAGCTATTAAATTCTTTTATTAACAATTTTCAACATTTCTACTTCACATTTTAACCAATGGCCGCTTTCATTTTTCTCTCCAATTTATTTAGTCCACTCACACTCACTCTTAAAGTTTATTTGATCAATCAAGATCATGTCACTTCTCTTTACACTTAGTTCACTAAATCATGCAATATATTAACTCCTCAATCTTCTCAATCAATTCATCTAATTAATTCTCAACCATTTTATTTATAATTAGTCTCAATGATTCTCCATCGTGGATCTATATCTGGAAAAATTTATAAATGCAACCTTCATCCATATGATTCTCTAACCACAATCTTTAAGATTTTGTGCCATCATATTGTTATAAGTGCTTGGGCAAAATATGAGAGCAACACCATTATCAATCATGAAAAAGAGATTAGAGAGATAATAGAGATAAGTGAAGCAGTTTTATGAAGCTATAATTCATTATTTCATAATTGTTTATGCTTTCATTTTTACATGCTTAGTTGGTATATTGGATTTAGTTGAGAATTTGAGGGTTTTGTGGTTGAACCTATTTGATTATTCATGTAATTCATTTTTTATCCACACTTGGAACTTATGAGAAACCTTTTGCCACAAGTCATGCTTTTAATTTGTCAAATAATACATCCAATAAAAAATTGGCTCAATAGATCTAGTTACAACAAACTAATTTATTTCCCTTAGGAAGTAGAACAATATCCCATGTGTTATGTCAAATAAGATAGTGTTGGCAACAACAATGAAGAAAATTGAGAGGGTGGGGGGGGGGTGAATCAATTTTCTCATCAGGAGGGGTGGATACCCCTAACTTGTCTCTCAAATAGACAAATGTCTCTATAGGAAAAGGCTTAGTGAAAATATCATCTATTTGTTCCTTTGTAGATACATACTCCAACTTCACTTTCACTTCATTGACTTGTTCTCTCAAGTAATGATATTTGATTGACACATGCTTAGTCTTTGAATGTTGCACCAGATTATTTGACATGTTAATAGCACTTGAATTATCACATTATATAATAGTAGGCTCATCTTAGATAACTCTGATATCTTTCAACATTTGCTTCATCCAAACTACCTGAGTGCAATTACTAGCAACAACAATGTACTCAGCTTCAACAATAGATAAGGACATTGAATCTTATTTCTTACTAGCCCATGAAACTGGTTTCTTACCCAAGAAGAATGCTCCACCGAAAGTGCTCTTTCAGTCATATACATCACCATCCCAATCAACATCAGCGTAAGCACATAGCATGAAATCATCATTCCTCGAATAACACAAACCATAATCCACATTTCCCTTCAAGCATCTGAATATTCTCTTTACAATAGTGGCATGACTCTCTTTCATATCAGCTTGATATCTAGCAACCATCCACACAACATGCATAATGTCTGGTCTAGTCTGAGTAAGATATAGTAGTCCACCAACCAAAGATCTGTACAAACTCTGATTAGCTTTCAGAGATTCATCATTCTTAGACAATTTACAACTAGTCATCATAGGAGTTCCAACAGGTTTGGAGTCATCTAATCCAAACTTCTTCAACAATTCCTTCACTTATTTAGTTTGAGATATAAATATATCTTTTCCAGTCTGTGAAATCTGCAAACCTAAGAAAAATTTCATCTCTTCAATCATAGACATCTCAAATTCTTTTTGCATATCACCAACAAACTTCATGCTCAAGTCATCATCTCCTCCAAAGATAATATCAACAACAAAGACTTCAACAATCAAGATGTTATCATTTATAATATTAAAGTACATATTACTATCATCAACACCTTTATTGAATCCCAATTTTAACAAATATTTATCTAATCTAGCATCTCTAGGTGCTTGTTTCAAGCCATAAAGGGATTTCTTCAGTTTACATACCATGTCTCCATCATTTGATAATGAAAATCCTTCAGGTTGCTCAATGTAGACTTATTCCTCAAGATCACCATTTAAAAAGGCTGATTTGACATCCATCAGAATTACCTTGAACTCTTTATAAGCAGCATTTGCAAGCAACAATCTAACAGCTCTAAGTTTGGCTACCAGAGAAAAAGTCTCCTCATAATCAATTCATTCTTTCTGTGAATATCCTTTGTAATCCAGTTTAGCTTTTTTTCTGACAACTTCACTGACTTCATTCAATTTATTCTTGAATACCCATTTAGTACCAATCACATTCTTATTTTTAGGTGTAGGCACAACTCCCATGTGTTGTTCTTTTCAATCTGATCTAATTCTTCTTCCATAGCTCTCATCCAATTTTCATCTTTGCAAGCTTCAACAACATCTTTAGGTTCAAATTTAGAAATCAAATATACTTCTTGAGCAACTAACCTTCTTCTAGTCATCACACCTTTGTTTTTATCACCAATAATCTGATTTTCAAAATGATTCAATCTTACATACCTCAGGGTCTTCTGATTTTTCTAATTTTCAGGTTCTTGCACCTCTTCACCAACAACAACAACATCCGGGTTAAATGTCTCTACCAAATCAATCTACTTTGGTTCTTTAGTCTGAATAGGAGCTAGAACAACATGTTGTTCATCATCATATTAACATACCTTGATCTCTTTTCCAAGGTTCTCATCCACCTTCACATTTGCACTCTCCACTATCTTCTTCAATCTTTTATTGTAGCACTGGTAGGCTTTTCTCTTTGTTGAATATCCCAAGAAAATTCCTTCATCACTTCTAGCATCAAACTTCCCTATATCCTCATCTCTCTTGATGTAACATTTTCTACCAAATACTCTGAAATATCTCACAGTAGGAACATGACCAAACCATAGCTCATAAGGGGTCTTACCAGTATCACCTTTGATATGAACTCTGTTGAATGTGTAAACAACAGTGCTAATAGCTTCTCTCCAGTAGATCTTCAGAACATTCCCTTCAATGAACATAGTCCTTGCAACATCTAAGATAGTTATGTTCTTCCTTTAAACAACTCAATTCTACTGAGGGGTTCTAAGAATAGATAATTGTCTTCTAATCCCATGCTTCTCACAGAATGAATCAAACTCACCAGAACAAAATTCTCCACCTCTGTAAGATCTCAGACACTTCACCTTCAATCTAGACTCAGTCTCAACCTTTTCTTTAAATATCTTGAATTTGTCCAATGCTTCTGATTTCTCATTCAAAAAGACAACTCACATCATCCTAGAATAATCATCAATTAGCAACATAAAATATTTGTCACCTTGTACACTTCCAATATTTGTAGGTCCACATAGGTCAGTATGCACAAGATCTAGCAATCCATCATAAGTATACTGCTTTCTCTTAAAAGATTCTTTTTTGCTTACCCAATTGACATTATTTACATACCTGATTAGCAGGCTTAACAATCTTAGGAAAATCTCTAACAACTTGTGTAGAACCGATCTTAATCATTGAATCAAAGTTAACATGACACATTCTCCTATGCCACAACCAACTTTCATCAATTTGAGCAATCAAACAACTTTTCTCACCGGCATTCAAATGAAAAATGTTACTTTCAGTCTTAGTTCCAAATGGAATCTCTATACTGGAGGCATTTAGGATCTTGCATTTACCATTCTTGAATTGTAGATCATAACCTTTATCAACCATCTGTCCAACACTCAAAAGATTATGCTTCAAACCTTCAACATACAAGACATCATCAATATTTTGCTTACCATAAAAAGAAATATAACCTCAACCACATATCACACAAGCTTTGTCATCTCCAAATATCACTATTCCACCTTCATACCTTTCCATGCTCACAAATTTGCTTTTATCACTGGTCATATGATGTGAACAACCATTGTCTATCACCCATTCATCTCTTTCCTCAACTTTAGTAGCTAAAGCTTTCTCCTCAACAGTACAACTAGTGGAATCAATAGGTATAGGTCCATCTTCCTTAATGGAAAGAAATAAAACTTCATCTCCTTCTGATTCTTCATCTATAACACCTTCATCAACAACATAATAGCAGTTCTTCTGATTCCTATACTTCTCATGCTTTTCATATCTATCATTCCTATCATGCTTGTCAAACTTATCATGCCTGTCATATTTAGCCATTCTCTCTGGGCATCTAGATGCAAAATGTCCTATCTTATTGCAAGTGAAACATTTCAAAGGAAATTCCCATCACACTTACCGGCTCCTTTAGGAAATATTTGGGCAATCAATTCTTCAAGCTCATCTAACTCTCTTTCTTTCTCTTCCATCTCTCTTCTCTCTCTTTCATATCTAGATATTTTGCACTCATCAGGATCATACTTTTGCTTTCTGGATACAAATGCTGATGCTCTGAATGCTATCTCAAAATCTCCATGTGATTCTCCAAATTCGCTCAGTTCAAAAGCAACAATCTTCCCCACCAACATATCTCTTGTTACTATAGTCACACTTTGGATCTCATCAATAGCAGCTACCTTGTGTATATAACTAGGAGGCAATGATCTCAACACCTTAGCATCAATTTCATCTTCTTCAAGGGTTACACCAACACATTTGATACCTAGGACAAGGTCATTCACCTTAGCCATGAAAGAGTGTATGTTCTCATCTTCTCTCATCTTTAACATCTTATACTTTCCTTTCAAACTCTGCAACTTAGCAACTTTCACTTGTTTGTCTCCTTGATACAAGGTATCAAGCTTCTCCTAGACCTCATATGTGGTCTAAAGTTCCATTATATTTGTCATCTCCGAATCAGTCAAGGCACTAAGTAATGCTTCCTTCGCTCTGATGTTATTTTCAGCTTCCTTGATCTCATTAGCAGTAACCGGTCCATTCCGAGGAACAAAATAGGCATTCTTTGTAATCTTCCAATAATCTTCTCCAAGAAGACATCTCAAATGCACCTCCATTTGGTTCTTCCATATACCATAGTTACTTCCATCAAATCTAGACTCTCCTTCTTAAAGATAACACCTCCAGTTGTCATGCTGGATCTTCTTCTGAAGGATCTAGCTATGATACCAATTGTTAGCAACAATAATGAAGAAAAATGAGAGGGGGGTGAATCAGTTTTCTCTAGATCTACAAAACTTAATCACAAATTCAGTTTTGATAAATTACATCAATAACAAGGATAATAAAATTGAAAGCACAACACACAACGCCAATATTTTGACATGGAAAACCTGGTTAAGGGAAAAACCACGGTGGGAACCTACCCACAGTAAGATGATACTCTGTAGTAGTATGTGAAAATATTACAATGGGGAATGAGCATGCATTAAGGCACACTGCCTAGAGCTCACTGCTCAAATACAATGACCCGAAAGGCTACAACCCTCATGGAAGTCTCACTAACTTACAACTGGATTCAGAATACAATCCGGAAGGAGTGAACTGCAATTATAGCATCTGCAAATGCCTGATGACAGTTCCGATTAAGCACAAATGTCTACTCTGCAACACCAATATTTGCTCAATCACAATGTCAGAGGATGAATCACTTGTTCCCACATACACCACTTCTGATAATGCAGACAAAACCTCTATATCCAAACTACATGCATATATCACCTATATATACAATTCATCAACCTTGGCAACAAGGTCAGCTAAACCCTCAACTCATAGTTACAAAATTACATCACATGATACAAAGATCGACCACCAGAGCAATATAATGATTTACATGACATAACGTTTTCCTAATTTAAATTCCCAAATTCTCAACTCCATCAGAAATTATGCCAAGATCAATCACAACACGCTACACCACCAGGAAAACCACATAACACGAAAATCATCACCAGTTCACAAAAACCACCAACTCGCACAAAGATCAATGCGGATCACGAAAAAAATAGGACACAATTAGGAAACACCAGCAAGCACATTAGAATCATCAGTAACAACTACACCAACACCACTTATCAAATCTTCATCGATCAGCATCCAAAGCTCAAGAACACTCAAACAACAACAACTGATACAAAGATAGATAGCTTTCAGAGCACCAAATCATGAGCCATCTGAAAGAAAGATACACAAGACCATCCCAAACATTATTCCAAAATATCAACACAAGATCTGATCACACCAGAATATATCGAAGGAAATACTGAACTTTGCAAAGCACCAACATAACAAAACAAAACTGCAAAACCAGATCATAAGATCTTCTCAATATGCAATGACCAGAGTAAATCACAGGAATATGTTGACATTAATGATAACAACATATCCTAGTAGCAGCAATGTCCAACATATAGTTGTAGTCTTTTTTCATAGCTAAATCAAAATCAAACATTCTATATTCTTCATGAAAGGATTACATATGCTAAGCTATGATAATACAAGAATTTGAAATATCTTAGTTCTTTGACTATGCCATTCTAGTGTTTAGGGGATTCCCTATAAGAGTGCCTATATAATCAAGTTTCTAACATGCTTAGTGAGGAATAATGGAAGGAGATGGATGAGGATATCTGTCATCCTCTGTGTAAACTTGATGGAGGAGGAGGGGAATCATCATGCTGAATCTTGTGAGTAGAAGAAGCTATAGGAAAGTCATTTTGAGTCAGTATCATCTAAATCAACCGTATTTGAAGGAAGAGTATGGGACAATGACCTATGATAGGTTTCCTCAAAATAAGCACTAGAATGAATGAAGAGCTCAAAATATAAAATTTGAGATACTTTGACATCTTCAAGGTATCCAATAAATATGCAAGGCTAACTCTATGGTTTCAAGGCCCTACACTTCTCTAAAGGAATGGATTCTCATGCCGGTGAGAAAAAAACTCTAAAATATAACACAATATGATTCAAATGGAGAGTTGTACTTCATTGACTTATGGGAAACCATCTTCTAGATGTGAGTATCAAAATCAAGAGCTTCAACCCAATACTTAGGTGCAAGGGAGTGTGTTTGAATCATGCAACTAGCCATCTATTTTAGGGACTTATTTTTCCTATCTACAATACCATTATATTTAAGTGTATATAAAATTGAATAGAGATTCTTGAAAAAAATTCCAAATTAATTTTCTATATGAGCCTTAAAATCCAAAAACCTATCAAACACTTCACATTTATATCAAAGGAAGAAGACTTGTGAATATCTATACAAATCATTTATAAGGTGAGAAAGAAGAGAGCCTTTTTGAGCTAGAATATACATGCCAAGTCACTATAAATTATCTCAAGGGCTTACAAATAACTCTAAGGAACACCTTTATTGAACTTTCCATCAAGGTTCTTTCCCAATTAATAACCTTTAAAAAAAAAAAAAATTAATTTGAGAAAGACTTGTGACCCTGTCTTTTATAATAAGTTATTGAGGGAAGTGATAGTTGAGATGGAAAAGATACTCATACCATAGTTTTTTATTAGAATATGAATGGGTGAGAAAAAGCATACAATTGAGAGTGATGACTGATCTTTCTAACTACAAGGAGTGCATTATATTCAAAATTATTGATGGTCAAAAAATATAGATTGAACTTGACCTTTCTACCATATTAGGTGATTTGGTAGACAAATAGAAGGTTACTTGACAAGTTAGGCACATAGAGAACATCCTTAAATGTACCAGTACTAGCATCAACAATACCTTACTCAATGACATCTACATGAGAATCATTCCCAATGGAAATGTGATACATGAAACAAGGCTCTATAAAGGAAACTATTATATTTCAAACCCTATATGATTCAAAGAACCTAATTTTAGAATCCAACATTAAGAATGATCTATAGAAGAAACTATTGTGGTTGTTTTTACTTTACCTAATTTTTAAGGAGAGGAGGATTATTGAGCAACAAAGGAGGGAACAAAATATGTTTTAGCTCATAAATTTTCTTCCCATGAAATGAATTTTTATTGTGACCAATATTCTTATAGTGGCTAAAAATTGGTCTTTCTTTCTTCTAGAATTCCCCCAAGATGAAGAGGATTTAGAATCCACTTCAGGAGTTAGGAAATGATTGTTCTTATTATCGAATTGCTTATTTTTATTTTTGGGATGACATAACCCTTATTTCCCCTTTGGCTAACCAACCAATAAATTTCGAGACAAAGATGAAATTAAGAGACCCATGGAGAGTAAATTTCTCTATTCATGCATCGATATGTCAAAAAAGGATTAAACAAAGGTATTATATATGTAGATACCATAGTCAACTTATGAGAATGAAAGCTTCAAATAAAGGATCCATATTTAGGACCTAGTTTATTGAATGTATTGTAGACCAACTAAATGTCCCCTTTTTTAATGCCATAATTTTTAATTTATGATTTAAATTTATTAACTTTAATGATGTGATATTGGATGCACTTGTTCATTATGGTAATCATCATGTGAAAAAAACATAGATTCAATTACCATAAACAGTGACAAAGTTTACAGATAAATACCCCAATTTTAGCTAGATAAATCTTTCTACATGCTTTCATATTTATTTTATGCTATTTTTAGAATGAGGACATAGTCAGGGCTAGTTGTAGTCAATAATTTTGATGAGACAACTCAAATCTATAATCATTACCTATAAATATGGTTGAAGAATACCTTACAACATGTGGTTTAGAAGTTGCAAGGTTATATGGGCATGTGAATGTCTCCAAAACATATCTTGTTAGTTACCATATATGAGAGCTATTTAATTTAGTTTAAGAGATTAAGCTATATCAAATTTGGGGACTTTGATGGTTTTGAATACAAACTACCTATGTATGTGAGTGATAAATTCATTCTAATTGAGCTTTACAAATAATTAGGTGAATTGTGAAAAATGAAAGGAATTTTCTTAAGTGGAAACATCTTCATACATTAATCTAAGTAGGGAAAATATTTTTTTTTCTACAAACCCTTATTATTTATAGATTCAAATGAACATTCAATTTACTCAAACATAATTATATAAAATAGTGATAACCACAACACAATATATGTGGGCAAAAATATTTTAGGAGAAAAACTCCACACTCTAAAATAAAATCCCAAGTATATTATCAGTAAAAATTAAAGGTTACAATATAGTCATTGAAGTAATCACATTCAAGATTCTTCAATTACAAAAATATTTTTGGAGTGAATTTGAAAGCATAATAGTACTCTTTAAATCTTCAAAAATGTATTCTAAATAGAAAATGATAAGTACCAAATAAATACAGTCCCATGAAAGAATATGGATTGCCTAGGATTGCCACATGGAAATAATACAACAATTGGATGCTTATATTGAGTCCCCTTGACATGCATAGTGATTGTATGCATGCATTAACCTTGCAGAAACACAATATAATAAGAAAGACCCACCTAATTGGAATTTGTCATTTCCAATACCTATCTAATCATGCATAAAACCTATTACACATAAAATACACCTACATGCATGCAAACATATTGCATTGATTAGCCACACCATTGCATATAACTCACTTATCATAATTAACACAAATCTATCATCTGAACTCTTCCACCCATCATAGTTAGTCACAAGTCAATCAATTAGAAAATATATCATAAGAACCTTACACAACTTGAAACATGCCACAAAATTATCTATACAATGGGGTCCACAAAGTGAGACACCAACTTGCATAATTTGTGTTTTCATGCCATACACATCACCTTCCATGTAGGATGACACCTCACCTGGTAGATCCCATTATGTGTCATGACATATTAGGCATATAAACATTAAGATAAAATAAATAACTAATCACCAAATTAAATTCAAGGACTTGTCAAGGTTGAGACACCTAAATCCTAGCACAAAAGGTATAGATATAGAAACAACATAGGCATCCCCTTCCCCATTGGTCAATCTCACTAATAATGCAAATCATTATCTATTTCATTGAATCTTGAAAGAGATTTGGTGAAATACATAAGACATTTATTTGAGATGATATTATCATTTGATAGTAAATATTATGTTAGAAATAACTTATAGCTAAGAATTTCCTTCTCTCATATCTCTAGGATAAAGGATTATTAGGCTGATTTTGATAGTGAATATGAGGTCGAGAAAATAGATTGGATGAGACTATCATTATGATAAATATATTTTTTAAAGTCAAATTGGAATATCCAAGGTAAAGAAGATGATGAGTATGATATGATAAATTTCATATATTTTTTTCTTATCCAGACATAGCTTGTATTTATCATTAATTGGGATGTTAGATATGTGAGGACTATAAAAGAAATAATATCAATGATATTGAGGACACAAGAGTAAGAGTTGAAAAAGGCTACTAAAAAGTTGGATATAAAGCCTCCTAGAATAAAAGAAACTTTAGAACAAAGGGATAGAGAGAAAGAAAATTATTCCTCCTCCTATCTTGTGCCATATGCTTGTTCTCAATTTATAAAAGGAGATGGAGGAGATGATGGTGAAGAACCTCTCAAAGGAAGATAAATCTTGGTATAATGTGTAAAAATTCTAAAAATAGAGTGTAAAAGAAGAAAAGGAGAAATTAAAACTATAATCTATTTAGGAAGAGCTAAGTGAATAAGATGCTATCCATGTTGCCTCTTCTTCCTCTTAGGTGAGTTCCTCTCCATCCCCTTCATATCACTCATCACCAACTTCCTCACCACCACAATAACCTCTAAACCCCTTTGTTCGATCAAACCCTTCATCCCCATGTTTTCTAGACATCGCTTCCATCAATAAAAAAATATTTTTCATTCTTTATAGCTCCTCCCATGAGGCTGATACAATTATCCCCTCACACTATTAAAACTTACTCTATTCTAAAATTTAATATATCGTCCTCTTGATTGAAAAATACACTCCCAAAGAAGAGGAAGGTAGTTAAAAATTACTAAATTTGATGAGGTTGCTGATTTTATTTAGAAGTTGCCTCTACCTAAAATGCCAAAATAACTTCTAGGATGATGAAAGACTCAACCTCAAGCCACATATATGTAGATGTTTCTAATCCTTCTATGAAGAATGAACAAGGTATTGAGTCTCCTATTACCTTCATGAGTACTGCACTGTAAAAATATGAGTTAAATTATTATTCTACAAAAAAAATCATTTGCAATTGTTAAGGCTATAAAACATTTTAGGTTTTACATTCTCCATTCCCATTATGTTATCTCTATACTTGATTTCATTGTGAAGTCAATTATGATGCCCCAAGAAATTAGGTGTAATAAAAAAGGACCATGAATTAAAAATGTACAAGAATATGATTTGGAGATAAATCCAATAAATCTAGTTAGAGATAAGGGATTGTGCAAAGTAATAGTAGGAAGTACCCCTAAAGAAACATAAAATATCCCTCTTAATCTCCTTGTAGGACATACTCATGTGTGGTTTTCAAATGTTTATTTTTTCCTAACATACAAAGAATGCCGTTTCAATATTTCTCCAAGATAGAAAGGAAATCTAAAACTCAAAGCTACTAAGTATATTATGTGGGGAGATGATCTTATATATAAATGGCATAGATGAAACTTTTTTGAGGTGTATTGGTAGAGACCACTAGAATAAGATCCTCAAATCCTTTCATAATGAAACATGTGGAGGCCACTACTTACATCAGTAACAACTTTCAAAATCTTAAGGTAGTACTTTTATTGGCCCTATATGTTTAAGCAAGCTTATGACTGGGTATCTAAGTGTGAGAAATGTATTAATTTTTCAAGTAGGCCATAACTGTAAACCCTTCCTCTAAAGCCTATTGTTATTAAAGAGGTTTTACAACAATGAGTTTGAATTTTGTTAGGTCTATCAACCCTAATTCTAGCTTAGGTCATACCCATATACTCACTGTAATACCCCTGCCCTAATCAATTCTAATCTGGGTTTAATCTTGGTCAGTTTATCTTAATATAATGTTATAGTCAGATGTTTGATTTAATGCGTAGCTGTTGATGCGGTTTCCACACTAGTTGTATGCAAGTTGTTCAGTGTTCCTATTTCGTGGTATTAATATCGGGCTAACGCTTTCATTAAATTTTATATATGTATGCATGTATGACTCTTGGTTGCAGGAGATTTCAGGTACAACGCCGCATGAGTGCGAGGTTCGTCTTCACCTGGATTTGCAGGTTTGAGTGTACCTCTTTAATCCTTAGAGTTGGATTAGGTGGTCGTAAGACCCTAGTTGACCTTAGTCGTGCTCAAGTGAGCATCGTCAGTCGCCGTCGGTAATCCCTTTTTGGTTGGGTTGCGAGTCGTCTGTTTGGTTGACTTTCTTGGTTTGCGTGCTTGGTGTGTATGGCTAAATTGATTAATTAGTCCTTAGTGTTTAATTTGATTAAATATCTGTTTGTGCATTAAAGATTAATGGACTAAATTAATCGGGTTTTCGTTATGCGATTATCGTTGATATTGGATTGTTCATCCTAAATTGGGAGTAAGTTCAATTAAATGGTTGATTTTGAATATTAAATGCATTTTGTATATGTTGTTGAAAAAGAAAGATTTAATTTTAATTGAAATAGAAAGGTTAAATTTCAGTTGAGTGAGGAAATCAATTTGGAATTGAAAAACAATTTAATTTGTTGATGTAGTTAGAAAAGAATTATTTTTGAGAATTATTTTTAAATAAAAATTTTAATTCCAAAAATGGAATTTTGGTCAACTCTTCCTTATAGCCTAAATTCTTGGAAAATTTGGAGGGGGGATATTTTTGGAGAAATGTTTGTTAAAAAAAAGATTTTTTTTTGGATGAAAATTTGGGGGTTTTGGAGGAGGAGAAATCTCTTGAGCCTGCAGGTTGGGCTCCTTACTGAATCTTTTCCAGGATTGCTATAAGAGGTAAGATTCTGGTTTATATTTTGGTTCTTTGCTTATCAGAAATTGTTTTTTGGATTTTGAAGAAATCTGGTTGTGGAGATTAAAAATAAATAAAAATCTCAGCTATTGGGGAAAAATGATACAGTTGTATTTGTAATTCCCATCCAATTCCTTCTTGTTCTATTTCCATTTCAATTCTGGATTATGGTTGCTCTGGTTGTTTTAAAATTAAAAAAAATAAACTTGAGAATGGCTGTTCTTCAATGAAATTTGTTAAAATTCTAAGTTAATGCCTTCTCATTCAAGTTTTAAATCAGAAATATCTGCCTGTTGGTTGATATATGAATGTTATCAATTTTATTTGGCAAATATGCTGTTGGTTTTGGAGAAATTTTCCCCTTCCCTGTTCTGGGTATTTAAAAAAAAAAGATATCAATGGGGTTTTGGTTTTTTAAAAAAAAATAAAAATAAATAATTCTGTTAGTCTCTAGGAGACTGTTTTTTTTAGACTGTGTTTTACACAGTAAGCAGTTTTGTTTTAAAAATGAAATAAATATATAAAAAAATTATTATATATTAAAATGGGAAACCCCAACCACGTGGGAGAGTACCCCACCACGTGGAGGGGTGCTGCGTGCCCATTGGGCAGCAGTGCTTCCCATGGGAAGCTGCGTGCTCCCTTTGGGAATAGCAGCGCTCCCATGGGGGCTGCGTGCTCCCAATGGGATGCAGCGTGTGCTCCCAAGGGGGGGCCCCACGTGGGGGTCCACGTGGGTACCCTCCCCCATGCTTATGTTTTTTTTTAGTATAAAAAAGGAAGAAATGTTGTTTTTTAATATTTTAAAAAAAAAATAAAAAAATTATAGTTTAATATTATTAAATTTAATTTTAAATTAAGTTTTTTATTATGTTTGATATTTTAATTAAGTTTTTTTTATTATGATTAAATATTGGCATTAATTAATAATTCAAGGATAATTTGTTATTAATTAATTGTATAAGGTTGAATATACAATAATTAATATTCAAATCTTATCTTATTATTAATGCATATTTTTTTGTAATTAAATACTTAATTGGTTAATTCCGTTATTAATTATTAATTTGTTATATTTAATTAATCGTGGATTATTAAATATATTCATTAAGTAATAGTTAATTTTAGTAATTTTCTTTATATGCTCATGGAAACAATTTGTTAATCTGGGAATGGATTTTCTTTATTTGGCTTCCCTAAATATGTATATTTCCTTGATCTGTATAGTGTAAATTGGTTCTGGAAAAGACAAATGTGTAGGAATTTATTTTGAACCAGTACGTCAATGATGATGTTAATTGAAGATTAAATATCTTAATTAGTTAGTTAATGGTTGTTTAGATTATATTCTTGTGAAATTGGTTAAAGAACTCGTTATGGCATATTTTTGGATGTTCGATGTAATGAACATTAGTGAGTTAGAAAAACAAGAACAACCTATACCTAGATGAGGTAGATAACTGCAATATAATATAGATCATGTAGAAAACTTGATCAACTTTTAATGTTTAGATCAATTCGGAAAGATTGTATCTGTTGAATATTACCTATGCGAGTTTAATTTCTGTATTCGCTTTTGCTTATGTAATGGCAAGTCATGCTTTGTTTGATAGGACCCTATCGTATGGATTGAATTGGGGTACCTGTTTCAGTCCTCGGTTCCGAGTTGACTGTTGTTTTGTGGTAGTGTCGTATTTGGTCATATCCTTTGTGTGGGTGTCGAATGATGAGTAGTGTTTGACCAGATAGATGTTCCCTCCTTCTTGAACTCTGTTCGTCTGACCATGTGTATTCCTTGGGTTTTGAGTTCGTCTGAGTATAGTCTAGTGTTGTATGGGAAAGTGGCTTTCGATTGGGGGCCGCGCCCAAAGTGGCTGCTGGGTAACCCGTCGAAAGTGAGTCTAATAAGTGATAACCTAACAGTAGATTAGGATGTAATCTCTAAGTAAGATAAATGTGCCTCACACATGGGACGAGTGCTAACACAGACTCAACATGCTGTGAGAAGGCCTGAAATGGCAAACCATCATCCTTGTCTTCACGAGAGGATGTGTGGGTCCACATGAGGCTTGGATGGGCCGGAAGCTCAGATTAGGTTGCTAGGGTAACCCAGTGTATGAGGCCGGAACCTATGAAGACTTGCCATGGTAACCATACCAGGCTGTGTGATGACACTTGTCCCTACGTTCGCTAGTGTGTTGTCGTTTTGTCCTGTTAGGAGTACCTTTGTGGGTCGTCCTTTTGTCTCTGCCCTTGTGAGTATCGGTTTCATGTTAGACCTTGGGTGTTGATGACTCAGTTTTGTGGACGCTCTCCTGGACCTTTGTTTTAGCTTGATTATGTTCAGCTGGATCCTTTCCTTTTCAAGGATCGTTTATGTATTAATTGATCGATGTGGTCGTTTGTATATTGTTTATATTTCGCCTTGATGGCAGGATTGTAAATGGTGTAACCTCTTGTATTCTTGTCTTTATTATTTATCAGAGGGGTCTTGCAGTTGAGCAGACCCGGAGATGTAGCCCTTTAGGGGTGAACTCCGAGATCATTATGGTGTTATGTGATGTTATTCTCTTATGTTCCTTTAATCAGCTTTATCATGTATGATTAGCTTATGTTAGAATGGATAAGTGGATAAATGGAATTAACTTTAAATGCTTATATGCAGTTCTTTCTTGAATGCCTTTTTGATCGATTTCATAAGTGGTTTAGATGAGATTTATCGTAGATGCATGTATGCAATCGTCTTTTAAATGCAATAAATTGGAATATGAAAGAATGTAACTTAGAGTAATGGAATATATTCAGTTGTTGTTAAGAAATTAAGTATGCTTGAAAAGATCTCATATGTTTATGATGAAATTCTAGTGTGTTAGAATATTAGATGTATGGCTTGTATTTTAATGAAAAGCTTGAATGAAGATTATGAATAGATCTTAATGGATGAATCTTTGCTTGTGATTTATATTTCCATCTTTTGAAAGAAATTATCCTGATTAAGAATTATCTCGTTATTAAGATAATCAGCTTATTGGATTAATTGTGTGAGTTAAGTGAATTGTGATTTTAAGTAATCTCGTTGGGAAACTTCTTAGATGTTAGTTGATGTCTTCCGCTATGTAATCTGAATCTTTGATATCTTGTTGTATCTTAATGTGGTGTAACTTTGAAAAAAAAATAAAAAATTATTGCACTCTACTCTTGTGTTTTGGCTTATCCCTTCGGGGTTTCCTGGCGGGGCATTACACTCACTACCACAAGCTATTTTACTAAAGGGGTATAATCCATCCTAGTTAAGCATACGACTTATGAGTAGTGTGTAACTTCATCAAAGAGCACATTGTGATTAGATTTGGAGTGCCCATGAAGATAGTTACAAATAATGCTTCTAATTTCTCTTTTATTGACCATGGCATCAATTTGTCTAATTAATCTAATTACTATCCTTAGAGAAATGACCAATTTTAATCCAATAATAAAAATGTAGTGACTATGATTCAAAAGTTGGTTGATGAGAATCAAAAGAATTGTTATAAGATGTTGTATGATGTTTTGTGGATAGACCGTATTACTTCTAGAAGAGATATAGGGATGTCACCTTTTGAATTTGCATATATAAAATAGGAAGTGCTTTATCGATACCCTTAGATCTCTCAACCTTAAATTTACAAAAGACTCTAATGTACTTGTCAAATTTTGAAGAAGAAATAGAAGCAGTGGCTGATAGGTTGGATGAGCATCAAAGAAAGTGAAACTGATTTTCCACAAAAGGCCAAATAAAGGAAATTTGTGGTTGGGGATTTGGTTAGAGTACTATGAGAAAAAAGGAGGGATCTTAAAGGAACTCATG
This sequence comes from Cryptomeria japonica, assembly GCF_030272615.1. Taxonomy (NCBI): domain Eukaryota; kingdom Viridiplantae; phylum Streptophyta; class Pinopsida; order Cupressales; family Cupressaceae; genus Cryptomeria; species Cryptomeria japonica. Next base: position 334,650,608 of record NC_081412.1, read on the forward strand.
CCAAATTTCATTCACTCTAGAAGGGTCCTTTCAAAACTAGGCAAGTGTTTGGAGACAATGCATTTTTATTGGCATACATGAATGGGACTCTTCACAATTTGCCTACAATGGGAAACATTTAAATATGTATAAGTGTTAAGAGGGTGTTGTACATGTATTGTCTTATAGTTCCTTTCCTATTCTGGTCTATTTTTTTGGTTGTTTCCTTTTTTTTCACGTCTTCTGACCCAATAAATAATTTTTTAGTGTAATTAGAGATTCTTCGTCCCTAACTCAACCTTTGCAATATTCATCCCTAATCAAAGCCAATTGTTGCCCAATTTTTGGTTAGTTAAAGTTTTTAGTCCTTTATCTATCTTAGTTTAGTCTCAAGATTGGGTTTTCCCTTGTCTTTTATCTATAAATCCTTTGCCTAATTGTGCCCTTTCTTATGCTAAGCCTTTAAAATCCCCTTTTGGTTTATATTTCAGGAAGATGACCCTTAGGAAGGCTCCTTTGCTAGTGAAATTGAGTTTAATAACTATTTCCTTAGTAAAAAAGGTTCATTCTTTCACCATTTGCAAGTTTACGAACCTGCCTTTCTTTTTTGACAAAAACGTATGTTCGGTAACATCCCTTTTTGATTGAAATGAACTTTTCTTTCTTTTGTCAACTAAGTTTTCTTTTTAATTTTCCATTTTTTGATGAAAATTCATCTTTGCTAAATTTTCAATTGTCAAAAAAACCCTTTCTTTAGAATTTTCTCAAATCCTTGGTTCTTGAAATGAGTTCCTTGCCAAAAAGAGAAGCATCTATCCCTTTCTTTCGACCACATTAATATTTTTGTGAATTATTAAATTTTTCGATCAAAGAAATTACCGTTTGCAAGAAAACAAAAATTAAGATTTGGTAGTTTATTGGTTTGAGAAATTTTCTCTTCACTAAAAATCTTGTTCATGAAAGTGAATGATCACTGAAAGGGAAGAGCAAAAGAAGAAGTCAGAGGATTGAATATTCTGGAACTAAATAGGAAGTTTTCTGGAAGGTGAGTTCACCAAAAACATTTTTGACTAATCAATGAAATATTTTAATATTCATTAAAGTGAATTGATTAATGGAGTAAGTAGTCCTGAAAATTAAAGCCTTATATATAAACATAAAACATATTATTACTATCATATGGCTACCATGATTTTGAGTTGCTAACAAGAAGTGGAGCCACAAAGAAACCATTGTAGTCATTGATAGTGAACTTGACACATCTCTTTGTTGTGCCAAATATTAAGGTGAGTAACCATGCAACCCTCTTATATAGTAATTTTTCTATATAATCCTCCACTATTTCTCAAGATTCTTTCACAAATCTAGCACATTATGCATGCTAATTAATCCTAATTCATGTACCCTCTCTTGCAAATTTTAACCCTCTCTAGGGAATTATTGATTATACTATTTCATGGTTTTTAAAATGTGCCAAGATGAAGTATAAATACCAACTATATAATACATAATCCATAATTATGAATGACCTAGTGGGAGTCAATGATACAAAATTGGGGTATATTGATTTAAATGTTTTTAAAGAGAGAATGAACGTAGACCCAAGATCACCCATTGTAGAAATGACTTTATTTGGTGGCCTAGCTTATGTAGGAGGTTTTATACTATTTATCCCATAACTAGACCTATCCCTAGCATATATAAAATAATATCATTTTAATAAAACAAAAATACATGATGCAGTTGGGAATATGGTCGTGAGATTGGACCTAGATTCAACAGGAAATGTGCTCAAATTACTTGTCAAGGATGATTTTGTAGATATTTGTAAAGAAATCAGATTGTATTATTTCTTGGGAAAGAAATATTGGTGCCTAATATGAATTTCCAAGCATTGTCTCAAAGTTTAGAAGAAAGGGAATTCAGAAGTCCCCAAGAGTTTGTAGACAACTGGTGTAGGAGCACCTAGTGAAGCTCATGGAGCACTTCATCAAATTTTGGTTTGAAATGGCCTATGTTGGTCTCAATTGAATAATGGACTTTTTGTATGTCCAAAGGGTGTGTTTAGTGTTTTTAAGTGTCCTTGTGTCTTAGTTTTGTTGTTTGTTGAGTTTTTGGTCTATTTTTGCCCTTTTATGCTTTGTAAGCCTAGAATGGGCAAAATGTGGAAAAATGGTCAAAATGCCCTATAAAGCCTTGTTAGGAATTGAAATATGTTTTTGTGGTTATATTAAACCATTTCACCTAGTGGAGTTAAGTCTATTTGGCTCACAAATAAAAAATGCTCATTGTACTAAAAATTGTCAAAGTTGTCAAGCAACATTTTGACAATTTTTGGAAAATTTGTAAAAATAAGGCAAAAGGTGGTTATTGGTCCATACCTGGGCATGATTTGGGTGGTGAGTTTCTATTTAAAGCCTCACATAACTTTTTATTAGGTTGGCATTCGAAAACAAGAAGAACTCAATACAAAAACTAAGAATTTGTCACTTTTCTTGCATTTTTGCTCCATATGCTATAGTAGTCCATACTTCCTAAGCATTTGGCTGTACTATTTTCATTTGGGTAGTTGTGCCATGTTGTGTTAAATCTTTCTCACCTAGGTTTGTGTGCTGGTGTGAAGTTTTAACATTGTATCAAAATTATTTTGTTTTAGCCCTATTCTCGGTTGAGTAAGGGTTTGGCTTCAACAATGGAAGCAACTTGATTTTCTTTGGCTCTTTCTCCATGTCCTCTGAGAGTCAAGTTTCTGTACATAGCCTTCTTGTATATACAAGTTTTTTTTTGATGGCAATGACAAAGAAAATGATTTTTGTTGCTTACTAGGTGAGCTCCTATAGCCCGGCTAGTGAATTTTCATGGTGTAAAACAAAGCTTCTTTGCAAACCCCCACCAAGTGGACCTCATTTTTGGTTTCCTAAGGTGGAATGAAGTTTGTAAAGAGATTTTAGACCAGATGGGAGGATTTTTCAATGGATAGTTTGTTGGAAATGCATTTTGAGTAGCCAAAGTGTTGAATACACTGGTTTTTGAGCACTTTTCCTCTTGAAACTTGGTTGCACATCAAGTGTTTGTCTTTATGCTTGTAGGTCAGGAAGTTGGAAGGATTAATAATGATGGTACAGACCTTCTTAAAATATTTGGTGGTCTGAAGAAGAGTTTGGAATGGTGATAAGGTGTTTGAAGACTCACAACCCTTCAAAACCCTTATTTTTAGGCACATTTATAGGACAACAATTGTACAGTCTTTTCAGACCTCCTCATAGCACAAAATTGAAAGATATCCATAAAGGGTATCTAGATATGCAAAGGTTTCATGAAGTGTTTTGGCAATTTGTGGAGTTATAAGTGTTTTAGCAGTTTTGGAGGGCTAATTGGGGCTCTTTCCTTGTAGCCTTGTTTTGAGCTTTTCTTCAAATCGGGTAAGAAGACAATTGAATATATCACCAAACCAAGTTGAAATAAGCTTAATAGGATGTTAGACAATGACCTAAACCTCCTACAATTCTTGGTGAGTGATTTTGGTGTTTGGAGTTAGGAAGCAAAGTTGCACTTTTGTGAGTCTTGAGAGCAAGTATGAATGAAAATAAGAACTAACATGGTAGGAAGATCTCAGGGTTGGTATGAAGCATAGAGCAGGAAAGACATTAAAGAAACAGTACCTAAAAAATTGGCAAAAACATCAACAATCACCTTTGAGGGAATTTGCAAGCCAAATTGATTACAAACACACAATTTGAGCCAATATTTGAGTTTCTCCCTATCATAGTGGTATCAGAGGCAGAAGTAAGTCTTGGGTGGAAGTGATTAGTTTCAAGATGGTGACCAATGCTAAGTTATCCAAGAAGGTACAATACCAAGAAGAAAAAAATAGAGCACTAAGGGAGAGATTGGAGCATCTAGAGACAAAACTAGTTTTAGTAGAGGTCATAACTGAAGAAGTGAGCGATAAGGTAGGAGATAGGGGCAAATTGGTAGCAATAGAAGATGAGATCCCTATACTTGACCCTGTTCTTGAACAAGAACCTTTTTTGAAGGCCTTGAAGGCTTTTAGTGGTAAAACCTTAGAAGGTTTAGCTCTTTTTAGTGGTAAGATGGATCTAGATTCAGTCATGGAATGGATTGAAGGCCTGTCGAATCACTTTGAATATGATGGGGTGACAGAGGCCCAGAAGGTGAAGGTAGCTAAGTCTAGGTTGAGAGGGGCTGCCTTAACATGGTGGAAGTTCATTCAAGCTGAGAGAGAAAAAGAGGGGAAACAACCCATAGCAACCTGGAAGGGAATGGTGTCTAAGATCAAGGAAACCTACATACCAGATGATTATGAAATCCAACTACATAAGAAGAGGCAGAATTTGAGGTAAAGGGAGTTAGATGTGAGAAAATTTATAGAGAAGTTTCAAAGACTATGTTTGAGGTCAAAGGTTGTGGAAGAGGAGAACATAAAAGTTGCAAGATATCTCAATGGCTTGAGATGGAATATACAAGAAGAGTTGAGTTTATTGTGTCCCAATACGGTGCAGAAGTGTTACCAACTGGCACTCAAAGTGGAAGAGAAAAGTAGGAAGAAGCAAGAACAAAGAAATAGAGGCAGAGGTAGGGGAAGAGATGGTAGAGGCCATAGAGGCAATTTTGGGGGAAGAGGAGTTGATCAAAGGTCCCAAGGAGAGTCCAAACTTATAGAGAAAAGTGGGGATTCTAATAGAAAGAGAAGCTATAGAGGAAGGGGATCTAGCAACCCAGGAAGAGGTAGATCTAGTGGACCAGGAAGAGGGTCCTACTTCTCCACCATGAAGTGTTATAATTGCCAAAAGTTGGGTCATCCCGCCTATAGATGCCTTGAGAAATCTTCTTCATCTCAAGGAGGTGAAAGAAGAGTGACATATGTGCAAGAAGATGTAGCAAGTGGTAAGGCACAAGAAGTGAGTTTAGCTTCAGAAGATGGGGAAAGTTTAACGATGAGAAGATTCTTGATCAAGGAGCCAACCAAAGAGGAACCAACTCAAAGAAGATCTTTATTTAGAATCAAGTGCAAGATCATGGGTAAGGTTTGCAGAGTGGTGATAAATTCGGGGTCTACAGACAATATTGTGTTAGAGGAAGCATCAAATAAACTTAAATTGGAGAGAGTTCCACATAGTAGTCCGTATAAGGTCACTTGGCTCAACAAGGAGCAGCATGTGGTGGTGAATGAACAAGCTTGGGTTGAGTTCATAATAGGGGGTTATAAGGATAAAATCCTATGTGATATAATCCCAATGGATTCTTGCCACCTACTTCTGGGTAGGCCATGGCATTTTGATAGAAAAGCAATTTATAATGGTGAGAATAACTCTTATTCTTTTCAAAAAGATGGAGTCACATATAAAATTCAGTCCATAAATGATGAAGGAGAGGGCAACAAGTCCAAAAACCCAAATGCCTTGTTGGTGAGTGAAAAAGAGTTCATAAACACTCTTGAAGAGGGTGAAGGAGTGGGATTTGCTCTCATAGTGAAACCAAAAGAAGAAAAGAAAGAAAAGAAGGTTCAAATACCTCATGAAGTGCAGCAAATACTATACAACTTTAAATAAATCATAAGTGATGGAGCACCAGCAACCCTACCACCTACTAGAGCCATAAGCCATCAAATTGACTTCATTCCTGGAGCTTGATTACCCAACAAAGCAGCCTACAAGATAACCCCAGAACAGAATAAAGAAGTGGCTAGGCAAATACAAGAGTTGTTAGGTCAAGGTTTGATAAGGAAGAGTATAAGTCCTTGTGTCGTACCTACAATGTTAGCACCAAAGAAAGGAGGAACATGGAGGCTATGAAAAAATTTAAGAGCCATTAACAGAATAACTATCAGATACAGATTCCCTATCCCAAGGATTGAAGATTTGATGGATTTATTGGGAGGTGCAAAGTGTTTCACAAAGATTGATCTCAAGAGTGGTTACCACCAGATCATGATAAAGGAAGGTGATGAGTGGAAAACAACCTTCAAAACTAATGCAGGACTTTATGAGTGGCTTGTTATGCCATTTGGTCTCACTAATGCTCCTAGTACATTCATGAGACTCATGAATGAAGTGCTTAAAGATTTTATTGGTAAATTTGTTGCTGTATACTTAGATGATATCTTGATTTTTAGTAGAACTAAAGATGAACATCTAAAGCATCTCAAATTTGTATTGCAACAATTATATGATGAGCAACTAATAATAAACTTGGAGAAGTGTGAATTTATATAGCAGGAACTACTCTATCTTGGTTTTGTAGTTTCAGGTGGAGACTTGAAAATGGATGCATCAAAGGTGGAAGCCATCACCAATTGGCCAACACCAAAAACAGAAAGTGAAGTGTGAAACTTTCATGGTTTGGCACAGTTCTACAGGAAGATTATAAGGGGATTCAGTGATATTTCTGCACCTATGATAGATAATATTAAAGATGGAGTCAAGACAAAGTACCAGTGGACCAAAGAGGCTAATAAGGGGTTTGAACTCTTGAAACAAAAGGTAGCTACACAACCAGTACTCATTCTTCCTAGTTTTGATAAGTTGTTCACTATTGAATGTGATGGAAGTAACATAGCAGTTGGTGCTGTTTTGAGTCAAGATAATAGACCAGTAGCTTTCTTTAGTGAAAAGCTCAATGATGAAAAAAAGAAGTATTCATCCTATGATCTTGAATTGTATGCGCTTGTCCAAGCTCTTCAAAAATAAAGGCACTATTTCCTACCCAAAGAGTTTTTTGTTTACACAGATAATCAAGCTCTTAGTTTTTTGAATTCACAAGATAAGTTGAGTCATAAACATGTTAAATGTGTTTAGTACTTGCAATCATATACATTTTTCATCAAGCATAAAAAGGGACAATGTAATAAAGTAGCTGATGCTTTGAGTAGAAGGCTACTAATAGTGCAAGAAGTACATATTCAGAGTATTGGAGT